>NW_008795932.1:2237194-2308598 GCF_000699145.1 Aptenodytes forsteri
CATCGGTCGGCGGGTGGTGAGCAATTGTACTGTGCATCACTTGCTTTGTGTATTATTATTATTATTATTATTTTATTATTATCATTTTATTTCCATTATTGAACTGTTTTTATCTCAACCCACGAGTTTTTCTCACTTGTGCTCTTCCAATTCTCTCCCCCATCCCACCGGGTGGGGGGGAGTGAGCGAGCGGCTGTGTGGTGCTCAGTTGCCGACTGAGGTTAAACCACGACAGATGGCTACAAAGAGACAGGATCTGCCTGACCAAATGGGGCAAAAACATCACAGGAATGACAGGGGAGGGCAGTGATGATCCACAGCAGGTTTTGCACTTTACGTGAGAGTGGAGGGGGAATTCATGGAGCTCTGCCTTGGGACCAATGATGAGCCCGCTGGGAGCTGCTGGGTCACGGTCAGAGAGCAGACCAATGCAGGTGATGCTGTGGTGGATGTTTGCCACAGACCTCCAGATCAGGAAGAAGGAGATGAGGCCTTCTTCAGACAATGGGAAGAAGCCAGCCCAAAGAAGACAGGGCTCAAGGGATTTTATCCATGTGTATAAATATCTGATGGGAGGATGTAGAGACAGAGCCAGACTTCTCAGTGAAAGGACAAGAGGCGATGGGCACAAGTTGAAGTTCAGGAAATGCCATTTAAACATAAGACAACTTTTTTACAATGAGGGTGTCTGAAAACTGGCACTGGCTTCCCAGAGAGGTTGTGGACTCGCTATCCTTGCAGCTCCTCAAACCTGGCTGGACATGGCCCTGGGCAACCTGCTCTAGCTGACCCTGCTTTGAGCAGAGCTTGGACTAGATGATCCTCAGAGGTCCCTACCAGCCTCAGTGATTCTGCAGCTCTGTGAGAAACCACATTCCTTCTTTTCCTTTACATCAGTGAAACAGCACACAGCAGTGAGGAACAAGGTACCTGATTTCTGGGGATGTGCTTGGAGTTTACATGAAGACACAACAAGTGGGAATGGTTTGCAGCACAGCTTTCCCAGAGCATATTTGCTTAGAGCAATGTAAATTTTCGTGAGTGAAATAATCCACCTTGAATTGCTTAATTATTGGCAATAAAAGAAACCACAAGGCTGACCTGCAAATTACAGGGATAAAAAAACCTAAGTGCAGGTTTAGACTTCACTGAAGCTTTGTTGAAACTCTGTAGGTATTCCAAGTGTATGTTTAAGAATGTCAAATGAATAAATAACAGCTACTTGAGCCATCTACTCTTTTTAACTGCAATTAGTGGCACACTGCAATGTGCTTTCTGAAAGAATTGGAAATCTTCCAAAGACAGAATAGGCCACAGGATTTTGGTACAGTTGGTAGTGATGAAGTGATGTGATGTCCTTGCAGGGTGGAGGAAGGAAGGCCAAAAGAGAATGACCAGGCAGATGCTTGATGGTAAATATCTGGATTTCAGCTCAAGCTGGACACAGGAAAAGATTGCACAGGCTCATAGTCAGTGAATAGCTGGTGTCACCCTTAAAGCAACACTTTGAAGATATCTTGAACATCTCTTCTGAAAAGAGCAGCGTAAAATGAATAACAAATTCATGTATTTCAATAGTAAATGATATTCAGTATAGGTCATTTGCTAAGTGCTCAATTCCAGTAATTCATACATTATATGCGATTAAACATAGTTTAGGACAGGTAGGTTTAGCACCTACAGGAATGGTTGAGAGACCATTCAAGGAACACAGGAAAAGAAGCTGTTTGGTTAAATCAGAAATGGTAACAAAGGGAAAGTCAGTGTCACATGGTAAACTTAGTTAACTGAAGAAAAGCATGTTTTGGACTGAAGACAGCCCTGGAAACAAAGTCTCTTTAGATCCAGAAATTCATCCACCTTACCTGCAGTCAGTCAGAAGCATGTTGGGTGGTAGATTAGATGGCCAAAGACTTGGCCAGAGCAGCTGTAATAGAAAAAGTGGTTGCCAAGTGCTTCAGAGCTGCCTTACAGATAAATAGGGTCAGTTCTTTTCTGCTGTGCCAAAGGAGGAGGTCCATTCCCATGTTCTGCCTCTGGGGCTCAGGATCACCAGCAATGAAGCGATGTGAAATTGTGTATTGCAGTTTTGGCGGGTGTCATTAGCATTCTGCCAGTTTGCAGCAAAACTACAGCTATTCACTGAATGGCACGCCTGGTCTGTCCCCTCTTCTCGCACGTAGTGCAAATTGCTTATGTGTAAATGGTGACTCATCCCTACAGCCTCTCTCCTACCTCTTCTTTCTTCAATTGCAAGATCTAGCCAATGCTGATGCAAAGACCGGCAAGGTCTCCTTTTTTCTTGCTTATTTTTCATTCTTCCACTACTCTCTCACTGACAGAGACTTATCATTTTCTTTTTCCCTCTAGCCTCTGTACCTGCCTCTCTGGCCTTCATTTGCAAGATAATTTCAGGGTCTCCACTCTTGCACCCTCTCTGTTCCTTCTCTTCACCTTGATGTCAAGATTTCATCTCTTTCTCTTTTTCTTCTTGTCAGCCCCATTTCATGAAGTCTGCTTTGCGCAGGGCTATATTTCCTTGTCTCCACTTTGTAGGTTCCTAGAAAATCCATTATTATTTATTATTGTGTTGCTTTGAAGGTTAGCCATAAAAATACATACACTATGGCACTGCAGCTATTTACAGAGACATAGCAAATAATATCCTAAACCCATGCCAGACAGCTCTACTACAATTCACCGTTCCCTACTGAAAGGAAAAGAATTGTCTATGTAGCTAATGCTAGTGTGGGAAAAAGTAGGCAACTTCAAAGGAGTGATGAGTCTGTCGGTTGCTCTGCTGAAAGGGAATAAACTATGAATGAAATGAAAACAAACCTCAAAAGGTGACATTCTCCTGCAAAAACCTGAATAAAATAGTTTTGCTCAGCTGCAAGTAAAGTTGTTCTTTTGCTTTTGTGAAGTTTGGGAACAATTATTTCTTATGTGTGTTGGAAACGATTTTGTTGCTGGAGACTGAATCACAGTGGACAGGGCTGAGGAGTTTGGGGGTCCTATTCCCACCTATATATCTGGCGTATAGTGTAATTGTGAGCAATTATTTCACCTCTCTGTGCCTGTTTCTCACTATTAAGTAGGGCTAATGATACTTCCTTCCTTCGTAAAGCTTTTTCAGTCTGACTGGAGAACCAAGCTATGAAAGGTGTGTATCCTTGCTGTTATTACACAGCAAAATATCTCGAAGGCTTCTTTTAAAATTTAGGAGAGGATGCATCCACGTATATCTAAAGTCAGCATGAAGTATTATGGCTGTAATATTAAGACCTGAGAATACAAGTAGACTAGAGTTGGTGCCCAGTGCACATTTTTACGCTTTATGTTGCTGGTTGTTCATATGTATAAGAGGATATTTCTTCTATTACCCACCATCCTCCTTTCTCTGCGTAGAGCTTTTTAAATTGCCAAGAATAGAAATGAGTACATAAATGGATATATTTCTAAACCACTTTCCTCTTCTTACAGAATTTAAAATGAGGAGGTTATTTCTGCTATGCTGTAAAACATGTGGAGTTGCAGTGGCTTTGAGAGGCTTCAGCACCATAAGCTTTCCAGTTAGTTTAAGGGATATGGTTCTGTTACGAGGACGCTACAGCGCCTACCAAAAAATAATGAAAAATAGTCCTTTTCTTCTTTTATTTCTCCAAGGCATTGTATTTGTATGACAGTACAGAGTGATGTGATCCGATTACTTCAAAGGCAATCTAACTTTGAGCTCATTGTGTTTATAACCATCTGGTCATCACGCGTTGGTTTCTCTGAAGGTCTTGGGTAATGATGCTGCCATCAGAGCTTTTATCTGTGGGTTAAGTATTTTAGGGAATTCATTCAGAGCAGCTCTGCTGCAGAGAGAGCATTGACAATCTGTTTTTCTTTTCTACCTTGCTGTTTGCTTTCTGAGATAGCTGTATTTTAGGAGAAACTCTGTGTGTGTCTAAACAAAAAGCTTGGTCACTGTGAATGTATGCAGGTAGAATGAGATCTGCAAACAAGGAAGACTGCAATGCAACGTCTGTCTTTGAGAAGATCCCTGGGGAGATATATGGATGGGTGGAAGTAATACGCTTCTCAGTACATTGACTTTCTGGAGGGGTTGTAGGTCAGCCTGACTAAACCTGGGATCTCTTGAAAAAGATAAGTAAGGAAGAATATTTCAGATGTGTTTGCTGAAAGGACCTGTGTGACTCCCGTCATTGAAATCAGTGTGTTAATCTTAGCTTAAGCTATGAGTTGGTATTCAGTGCAGATTTGCAAAGTGTTGTCTTCTGAATAATGGTTGAAGACCTCAGTCCTGCTATCTGCCTGATGTCTGCACCTTCTTTATTTGCCATTTTAGCAGAGAGAATAAGACTTCACTGTACACAAATACACCCTTCTGAGAGTTAAAATGAGCTTCAAATCCAGTTAGTGTTACTAGGGCTAATAGTGGTCACATTCCTCCCTGTGATGTTAAGGAAGTCAAAGATGGAACTAATTTATAATTTGAAAAGTTACAAATTCCTTTGCCTTGGAATATGTTTTCATCTTTGGATTGTATCTGTCAAAACAGAGAAGTCCTATACACAATTGTCCAATGCGTGAGTTGCGGATCCAGGACAAAGACTGCAATCCCACATTGCGATGTTTCTTTGCCAGGACATGCAGTAATGTTTTCTTTTTTTATCCTTTATGTCTATGTATTAAACAATGAAATAAATATGACAAAATAAAGACATTATTTCAAATGGTACCTGTAAAGAAGTGAGGCTTGATGCTTTCAAAATAACTTTCTCTCTTCAAAAGTTAAAATAACAGTGAAAATTCGTAACTGAAACCATGTGATAGACCATTATTATTAGTCAAGTAGGAGACAGTTTCTTAAGGAGAATGAAGGTTAGGAGATACGTAGTCTGGTCATGCTAATTAATTGCTTTCAGTTGTGCCATAAATCTGTCTGAAAGCAAAGAAGTTGTAGAGTTGCCTCTTAGATTGATTCACAGCTATTAAAGATGAGATATAATAGCTGGAAAGTGTTTGTACACACGTCCTTTGTAGAACTTGGAAGTGTTAGTGTCAGTTGTTCTTCTTGTCTTGGGTTGGACAGCCCTCATGAGCTTGTTGCTTGAGTTCTGGGAAATATTATTTTTGCAGTTTAAGAAAGGACACAAGAGTGAAAAGACCATCAAAACTTACGTGTTGAAGTTTCAGAATTAGGGAAAGCTGGACTGAAAAATTTTTCCCTTATTTATGGAAGTAGCAGCATTGAATGTAATGCTGCTAGACAGCGAGTTAGGAACAACACTGCTCTTTCTGACTTTTGATTATTAGTAAAAAGTGTATCTGGTGGGAGAGGAGGGTTTGGATGTGCACGCACTGGTCTGACCAAAGGTCTGAGACAAGAAATCTCACGAACTTATCGAAAGCCTCTCTTGGCACTTATCCCCCACAAATTAAGTGACATGAGAAGATCTCCATGGTTTTCCATAACCATACCATTCCTGAGTGTTTAACTCATTTAATTTGAAGTTTCTCGTGTGGCTTTGGGTGTAGCTGGGGGAGTCCTGAGGAACCAGGCTGTTCTGACCTACGGCACTTGCAGCTGTAACAGGCTGCACATGATATTTAGGGGGGAAACCTTCCATATCTTGTGGTGCTGGAAATGAGACCACTCAGTAAAGGGAACATAGAGGGTATCTGGACAAAAAGTCTTGACTACAAATACAGAATACATTATTTTACAAAGCTTATAATTTACAGGAATTTGGGTTGAGCAGGAAAAGTATCATACTTAACATGCAGGCAGCTGTACCTCCCCAGCCAAATTTCAGACCCTAGCTATAATGCCTGAAAATGCTAGAGCTGCTCTGGAAAACAATCTGTGCAAATTCTAAGCTCAGCTTCGAAACTTTTGAGTCATACTAGACACTATACTAAAAAAAACCTGCTGTAATTGTGCCCGAACTAGTTCATCTCAGTGGTGAAAGACAGAACTGTCTTCGGTCAATATTTATCCAGGAATATTGAAAAGAAAAATCTCTGCTGTCACTCAGACCACTGTATTATCAGAAGAAATCTGTGGCAGCATTCAAAAAGCAAAAATTAACCAAAATACAATTCTCCTTTTGGAGAAAAGCAATTTAACATTTAATAAAAAAAGTAACTTCGCTTGTGCGTGAATCTGCAGCCTATCAAGGCTGCCATATCATTTTAAAATTTATAACTCTCATGATTAGAAAATGTCAAGATAATCAAAATACAGGGGAAATTACAGCTGCTACAGTAAATGAATGCTCTGAAAGCACTCAGATTCTGTGATGCTATAACATCCACATAACAGTCCTAACTTCTAAAACACTTTTGTCACACACAGTTTTTTGCTTATACATTGCTTGAAGATAGTGAAGATTTGGGTATGATTTCGTAGTTGATCTTAGGAGCGAGTTATTAAATCCCTTACATTTGATACACTGCTCCGATAATGAACCTGTGCTGCAGAGAAGGTGTCAAAAAGTTTAATTTCTTTTGTGCTCAAACCCTCCATATAAATCTGCGTGGGTAATAAAATTATAATCACATATTCATACCTCTTTGCAAAATAAATGTAATGATACTTTGTATTCCCTCGGCACCAGCTCTCTCAAGTTCTTCAGGCACTTTATAAACATTAATTAAGACTCGCACCTCTGTGTTGCGTAAGTGCCATACTGATCGCCTTCATTGTTTTGTAAAGTGTCTGCCATATTTTGATTACTCCAGAGCCAGTAATATTATACAGTAATATTATACACATCAGTAAACTGAGGCAGGGAGGTTAAGTTGCATGATTAAATTCTTGCAGCAAATCCGTGATTAAGGTTGGGGCTGCAATTAAGAGAGTTTCGCTTTCCAGTTCCCTGTTGTAACCACCAGACTAACTCCTATGGGGACTTTAAAGCATTTTCAGTGATTTAAATGGGTTTCTGTGTTGAAAGAAAATTAATTCATAGCATTAATAAGTGTAGGATTGTTAATGCATTGTCACTTGGTATCTCTTGAGGGCAAATGTGTGACAGTAGGGCAGCCACGAACCGTACCGTTGACTCCCATTAAAGGCTCTTTTCCTATAATAAACTATAATAGGCAGCTGTCTGCAAGCATAAGCTGTGCTTTATTATGGTGAGTCTATGGCTCATTTATGACTAAATGGACTCTTTTCCTGTTGGTCTTCAGCTTGCAATGTGCTACTTTTTCCTCATTTTCCAGTCGAGAAAATTGTACCTTCTCTTGGAATTGGCGTTTCTCTCCTCTCTTGCCAAAGGCTGTTTTATTAACTCCCATTCGACTTCTGTTTCCTGTCATTTTCTGCTGCTTTTCCATCTGAAGGAAGACAGTGGTCATGCCATAATTATTTTCTTTAGTAATTGCCACAAAGATGCTGAGTGTTTCCTAATTAGATCAGGCAGTGTTCATGGCGAAACCTCAGAGATGCTGTCCGAGGATGCGAGTTTCTTTCAGATCTCCGTAATTGAGTTGTACAGCCCGTGCTTGTGCAACCCGAGTTTCTCCCTGCAGCTCTTGAAGCACACCAGGGGGTTGGGAATAGTGGTATTTAAAGAGAAAGAGCAAAAAAGCTTAATTGGGGAAGTAAAATAATGGGATTTTTTCCCCCTCTTCTTTAAATATGCCACGGTGTGGAAATCTACTCGGTTGTATCTCATCACGGTCTCATTTTGCAAATAGCAAACTGGAGCTAAATTACTTCTGTATAGGTGAGGATCAGCTAAAAAAATTGAAGATTTAGATGGGTTTTTGGGGCAGATGGATAAAACAACTAGGGATTGAAAACACATTTTTCAAGTGTACAGTTATTTTGATGCAAAATAGCTTTACAAAATGTTCTAAACAGTGCCTTATTTTACTGCTGGAGGGCTGTAAAAGTATCGAACATTGCACTGTAGATGAGATGTTAATTTGGAGGAGTTTGTGAGCAATATAGAATTGCTGGATACATTCAATGTGCTGCTTGCTTTCGTTTTTATTAGTCAAAATGAACAACAGGGTGATCAGCATTTGGGAGCACCAACAGTGAGGCTGTTCCACCGACAGGATTAAAGTTCATGGCAAATGCCAGAAGCGATGGGAGAAATGGTAAAACTGCCCTTTATCTAACATTGGGGCGGGAGATATTATCTTTGCACTGCTATTTGTGTTAAGAGCACCTCCCTTCCACCTTTTTGTTTAATGGATAGGAATGGGACGTTCACCTGGAGATAGGAATGGGACGCTTATCCGGAGATAGGAATGGGACGCTTATCCAGAGATAAACCCACAGGGCATCCAGGGGGCTGTGATCTGGTCATCCCTTTGTCCGCTGCTGTGCGTTTCCCATGCCATTTCGGCACACTGGCTGCTGGGGGAGGATTAAATAGTTCTCTGTACCTTGCAAGCATCGTTACAAAGCAGGTTAGGAGGGAGGGTGAAGCTTCCTTTATCCAGCTCAAAGTTGAGGTAGACCGAAGATCTTCTACCACCCCTCAAGTCCATGTTTCCCTTGAAAATTGTGGTTTTAATTGTAGATTCTTGAAAACAAATGCAGCTGATCAGCATCATGGATTCTGGTCTTCCATGTAAAACCCGTAGCAACACTGTGCCCAGGCATTTTTGGGG
This sequence comes from Aptenodytes forsteri, assembly GCF_000699145.1. NCBI lineage: Eukaryota > Metazoa > Chordata > Aves > Sphenisciformes > Spheniscidae > Aptenodytes > Aptenodytes forsteri. The sequence goes on from NW_008795932.1 coordinate 2,245,838, forward strand.
AAAAAGGGCACCTTTTTGCAGCACGATGTTTCCTTAAGCGCTCCCCGTTGCGTGATGGTCAGACCCCATGCAGCTTGGCTTGTGTCTCTTACTGAGCTTTCAACTCTACAGGGCTAAAAATGAATTTAATCCTTAAAAGAAAGGGTTAAAAATTGAAAGTATCACTTAAAACAGGACCGTGAAGTGTGTGGTGGTGTTTATGTATTATTTATTCTCCACCATAAAATGGTGGAGAAAAGGAAGCCATAGGTTAGTCAGGAAAAGAAGACAATTTAGTTTTATGTTAATAGCTGTGTTTAATAATAATTATTATTATACCAGCTTATACTTTTCTGCTATGATGATAAAAAAACAAAGGCTGGCCTTCTAAGTCTGGAGTGATAGTTAGATACCCTGTTCATACTAGTTATTAAACCCTTCATTTGATGAGCTACTTAGTGTAAGTGCCTTCATGTAACATCTAAAAATGACTCTGAAGCCTGAGCCATAGACAGGCAGAACACAGCTAGTTATTTTGCTAAGGAGGAGGATGAAAAGGCAACCATCCCCTGGAAAACAGGCAAAAAGATAGGAGAAAGGCATGAACCGTCTGCTTCTCTTCCATCAGTCCTTGTGGTCTAATGGTTAATGATACAAAATTCTACCAGAGGACACCGAAGCAAAGTAACCTTTTCTTTATCCAGCAGGTGATGGAAAACATTGCTGTCATTTCCAGGGCTCTAGTGGATTCATTCTGTTCACCAAAATTTCAGCCTGCTGATGCTATGTATACAATATAATAATGGAGGAAAGCTGTTGCACGCTGCACAAAGAAGGGACACGTATCAGCAGCACAGTTCTGCTTTGGTCTGTTGGCAATGTGATACAGTCATCTTTTTCTCTTAAGAAAGATTAGGAACAAATTCAAGAAACATGCTACTTCTCACAGACAGAAACCACTGTGATATATAGGATGGCAGAGCTTCTGTGTATTAGCAGGGCTTTTATTTTTTTCCTTTCTCCAGATAGAATTCACATAAATAATTAAAAAAGTACAAAACCTGGTTCAACCTGGCTGTCCAGCAGAAGAGAAGATAAATATTTGCAAGACTCTAAAATATATTGTCATAAAACAGACTTGTGGCTGGATTCTTCCCAGTGTTTTGTAGTCTCTTTGCCATTCCCAACTGTGTTTGCCAATTAGACTCTCCCCAGAGTCAGTAAGATCATACACATATTTGAGACTTTTAAGTTCTCACCTTGATCTGAAGATAACAATCAACTTGTAGTGACAAAAAAAAAAAAATTAGGATGTTTTCCTGCAGTGTGTGGCAACAGTGAATGCAGCTTCTTAAACGCAGCCCACGACTCAGGATGCTGTTTGCAAAATCAGAATCAAAAGAGTTGGAATTGCTATCAAAATTGTGCCTGTCAGACCTGTTTTAAGGGTTGGTTGCAAAAATAATTGGCCGTGCATTAAAATTCAGGAAATCTGAATTGATCCCTCTGACTTTCCGAAGATTGGTGAGAATCTGAACTCATGTTTGGGGCATATGCTTCCAGCTACAGTCTGTCAGGCATATCTTGAAAAAAAGAACTTTTCTCTTTTTTTTAAAGAGATTCTGGACACTGTAGGCGTTTGTCATCATGAATAAAAGGATTTTTCTTTATTCAGAATCTATCAGATCTCTTTCATTGCAGTCTCCAAGTAAAAGCTGTCATAATTGTTGCTGTAGACACTAGTTTTTCTTTAAAAAACAGAGTATTGTATTTTGAGTGCTCGCTGCTCATGGTGTCTTAAAACCAAAACACCAAAGCAATGACCATCTTAAATCAGGTGCTGAAGAAACAAAAAGCAAAACATAATGATATTTTCTCTAGACTCCGTTACTGTATTGTGGTTTAGATGTGGGATGTCCTCTAATCTTTCAGAACAGGTGAAGTCATTGCATCATGCATTTCGAGTGGTTAGAAATGAAACTGAAATGTCTTTTTATGTGCAGCTTATACAAAAGGGAGAACATAAGGTCCAGCTCAGCACTAGAAGCCCATCATGCCTCAAGTTTTCCGGGAACAAGGCAAATGGGAAGACCTGAACTCAGCCTTGCTTCCTCTGTGCCTTGAGAGCAGAATGAGAGCATCTTTACTGAAATCATTTACATAGGTCAGCAAATGTCTCTCATATAACAGGCCTGAAGAGGCTGGTTATAAAATAAAGCAAGGTAATTTAGCAAAGAGACAAGGCACTTTGGTTTTCCCCTAGTGGTTAGCAATGACTGTGGTTTTTCCTGCTTTGTTTAAGTTGCTAAGGAACGTTGTTTGCTCTTGAATCTATTTTTAATTGACCCAACAATGAAGAGTTCTGTTACAAGAAAAAGCTTTCTTGACTCTAGATTTGTGAATCAAGATCATTCAGAGAAACAGAGTTCATTCTAGACTGAGATGTCTGATATTTTCAGAGCAACTCTTCAGTCCTTAAGACAAATGTTTAAAAGCAAATACAGACCGTAACAGACTGAAGCCTGTTACATATGTTGGAGCTTAACTGTGGTTTATTGGTTTAAAAAGTTTAGGAACAACTTTGCTGTTCTTCCTTGAGGGTCCTCTGTTGAAAAAATGAAATGACTTGTATCCTGAGCTAATTCAGGTATAACCACAAAGAAAACTAAAAGAAAACCTAACTGAAGTGGGGCCGCTGGTGATCACGGTCATGCTACATGGTCTGACTTTTGGAATATGTATTTAAGTTTATGTACCCTTTAAAATAACTTTCACAAGACTTACAGATTTGAGGTTTTGATGTATTACTGTTTCATTTAGACCATCTGTCTTCTGATATCCTGAAACGGTATTTCTTGTAACACAGTTCCTATCAAAGTTGTGGTATTATTAAAAATCAAATTTCATCTTTTTTTTTGCCAGGCAAAGCTGCTTGGCATCAACACTGTTGGTAAACAAACACAATCAAATATTCTTGCAGTACTGCATTCCCATGTGTGTTTGTCGAAACTGCAGCTCAAATGAGGTTGGATGCAGCAGTTCTACCTGACTGCAGACAGGCACAGCAATATTTCCCTTTGCACTCAGTTTGAAGAGGGCACAGGCTTGACAGGTAACTTTAGTTAAAAGTCCTGTCCAAGATCTTCACACTGGGGATAAGTTTGCTGTAAGAAGCAGCGCATCATTTTCTTGAAAAGAAGAAATTAACTCAATTTTTGAGAAATAAAAATTAACACGCCTTCAGGTACTGCTGTATTAGCATTTTGAGACATTGTATAAAGGCCAAGAAATTCTAAATTAAAGAAGATAACGCAAGATTCTTCTAGACCTTTTGGCTTAGATCACATTTAATATCAGATTAATTTAAGACATCCTGTATTCAGGGATGCATTCAGTAATCTAATAGGCCTTCTCCATTTTTAACTGCTCTAATTGTATTTATTTTTAAATTATCTGACATTCATTGGTTTTTATGACAATTTTAATTTATTCTAGTATATTTTTCTAATGTCTTCCTATGCCAGAGGGTAGTGGAGGCTGGACATATTAGAAGGATACCAATCCCATGTAGGAGTGGAATTATTTTGAGGCTAGAATGTAGGCTATAACTAAGAGTAATGGGATAAAATGAAGATGGGAACATTTAGACTGAGACTTAAGGAGCCTTGACAGTAAGATCTGTTGAACTGTGAAGGTATTTCCTAGAGGATATGGTGAAAGTCTCATTATTTTGAAGTTGCAACTGGACTGGATAAATTAGAAGAATTATTATATATGGAGCAATCATAGACTTATAGTTGGAGATTACCTCTCTTTTCAGTCTAAATTTTGGCTATTTCTCCTCCTTTGCTTCATCCAGCTCCTTCAATGGGACTGGAAAGAATTTATGGAGAAGAAAGTATGCTGTATTTGAATATAGGATTACCTGAGAAAGCTGTGCTGCAAGAGACATCTGTAGCTTTTTTCCAATAGAGCCAAGAAGCCACCAGGCATTTGATTTGTCTCCATCTCTACCTGCTGGGGAGAGAAGTGCTATGACTGTTCTCTGCCTTGCCACACAAAGAACTAGTAAGACTAGTTGTTTTCATTGCTAATATCATTTTTGAGACCAAAAATGCAGAATGTAGAATAAAAGATCTCTTCCTTGAATAGCTATGATGGTATCAATAATATAATAAAAGTGAATTTTGGTAGTTAATTTGAGAGGCGTGCCTTTCTGAAGTGCTCGCTGGGAACTTGTATTATGATGATGAAGGTGTAATGCGGTAGCACCTGGATGTGGTGGGATCTGAGCACCCGTGACTGTCAGCACTACATGTGCATATGGCAGAGATCTCTGCCGCCCCAGTGAAGTTGAGGCAGGTGCAACAAGTGAGCAAAATGCTTGATCTGCAAGCCTGGGGAGAGCAGGTCTGCGAAAACTCTATTATGAAAGTGTCTGCAATGGCCAGAAAAAGAGATAGTGGTTAATTCTTCTTGTCACCTCCCAAGCCGTTATCTTCTAGTAGTGTCCTCAAAAGTGTTGTGCTGGAAGTGCCATGGGAAGTAAGGTCGCATTGCTACCTTCTGGTCTTATTTGGAGAGGCCCTCACATGTATAACTGGCATTTTAGGAGAAGGCTGGAGAGGAAAGAGCATTTGAGACCAACCTTGGTGGCAGGGCAGACTGTGAGGAAGAACAAGGCCATGGTCATGGATGGAGATGGGGGCACAGCTCTAAGGACCATCAGAAGTAGCAACTGCGACTTTTTTTGCAGTGGAGAATAGGCATTCAGGGACAGGATCCAATGAAAGTGTAATACGACCAGGCTGAAGGTCCAGGAAATAAAGCCAGGCTATTTTGCCACTTTGGTCAAGCTCTTTTGAGTATTTTTCTTTGAGCCCATTAGCTGTCTAATGTGTAGAGATCACTGATTTTTGGTATGCTAGATATGTGATATCAGCTTTGACTAGGGAACCATTTCTGAGGCATCCGTTTGGGTGCTGCCAATTTAACAGACCTGTGACAATTATGTAGTGAAGATAAAGGACAACTATAAGAGAAACCAACCAGACAAGTAAGCAAATCTTTAGGAATTTTTGTCTCCCCCTAACTCGAGCGATCTTTTTGAGTAATAACCATTTCAGAATTATTAGGATTCCTTTCATATAATCACTGTTATCTTCTTTGCTACAGGTCTCTTTCTGCAAGGTGGTACGGTAACTTGAAAAGCAATGATCATAATACCAGCTCTGCTCATTAGTATAAACAACCTGCAGACAAACTTGAGCTATTTTATTATTTAACAGCTGTATTGTTCTCCCTTGGAAATCTCAATTCATGTGGCTGCCCAGCAGAAATTGCTCAGCTGTCAGAGCCAAAGATGGCAGGTGGTTTTCCAGGGCTCGCAATAAAGTCTGTGTCATATTTTTATTCTACCCAAGGCTTGGCGAGTGGGCAGTCAGGGAAATGGTGTTTGCTGGCTTGGATGGCAATTCACACTATGGCCAAGCAATAAAGAGCCATGCTTGCAAATGATCCAAGAGAAGATTACAGTCCTCAGTCCCACACAATGCATATTCTCATACAGGATTCAAGTATTTAGGACTGTTTTGATAGGATGATAAGTCTAGGTAAGGTAATTTGTTGCTCAGTGTTATTAACAGGCAAATCAGATCACAGAACAAAGATTTGTGTCAATATTTCAGCGGGCTGCAAGAAAATGAACCTCGTGCTGATCTCAGATGGATTTTCCAAAGTGATTTTGCCATGGTGTCTTTCAAATATTTAGATTTGTTGTTGGGGTTATTGTGATTCCATGGATTCAGAATGGACGAGAAAATATGTGCGTGAAATACTGCATTTGCAGGGGAAAGGCTGACTGAGCAAATGTAGCCTTTTTTCCATCTCAGTGTCAAGTAGAAATATTCCAGATATAACTAGACCTCGTACTTTTACGCGTAGAAAAGCTGTTACTGGTACAGGATGGAGTCCTTCTGGACAGGAATAGTTTGGAAGAAAGTTCTATACTGAGTGAGCCGTGGACAGGAATGGACAAGGCATATATGAAAATGTCCAAGATTTTAAATGCTACAGTGACTCTCAAATGGGTGGGTCAATGGGCAAAGGAAGCTGACACGGTAAAAAGTGTATGATGTAGCTGTATATGTAGATAGCTACTAGCAAATAATAGCCAATTAGCTATCTTAACTACGAACCTGATACCTGGAGTGAGTGATTACATGTATTTCTCTATAAACCTAGTGGATGCATACATGGATAATTACACATATCATGAGCTCAGCAAGGTCCTAACACCAAATTTAAAATAAATGCAGGAGGCCCAAATGCCAAAGCCATACAGAAAGAGTGTACAGGTCATGTATATTAATTGCAGTTATTTTATGTGTCATAGAGCTGGAAGAACCTTCCTTTCTAGACCATCAAAATGTAGGCAGGAAAAAAAAATTGCTAGAAATTACCCCCATGGATTCCTATCAGAAAGTATCCCCATGAATTTGTGACCAGGTTAATTACTGTTTACTCACAGAAGACATAACTACAGCTTATGTTTTGTTAACCAAACTACAGCTTACATGTTATGAACCACGGGTATGTTCCTACGTTGGAAAGAGGTTGACTGCTCTGTTAAATTTTTTCCTTATTCTCACTTCTCTGAACTTTTTTAATCATGTTTTCTCATTAGCAGAATATACTTGATTAACTCACTCCTTTAATGAGGTGCTTTGGGATGGTAAAGACAGCAGTCCATTCTGCTGAATGACTTTGAGATGATAAAAAATAAATAAAACTTGTATGTGCCAATAGATCTCCTGTCGGTCTTTACTGGTAGTTGTTCTTTGATGTGAGAGAATATTCAATTCCGGCCAGGGTCCCCCTTCAAGAAGTTGATTTTCAGATTGTTGTTAATAACAAGTGTTGGCACACTGTGGCAGATACTGGCTTCTTTTCTTAGACAAATACTTAAATTAAGTACGAGTAGGTCAAGCTTGCCTTATTTTCAAGCAATTAACAATTTTATTAGGTTTTTTATCCTACTTTTTAGAGAGAAGATAGTGATACTAATTTAAATTAGATCTCAAAGAAAAGTGTCAGAGGAAATGGACCTTTGCTCTTACAGAGCATTTTTCACTTGAGACTGCCACGCTCCGGAATGTAAAAATGGAGCCTAACTACAAATAAAATTGGGAAAACAAGAGGATGGATGCTACAGTTGCGTTTTGTATGATTCAGGTCATTAAAGACAACTGGAATTGATCTTTCCTGTCAAAGACAATTCCCCACTGTTTTTCTATAATTTTTCAGTGTTTCGTTTTGTTTTGTGGGTTTGTTGCTTCTGTACTTGTGTAAGAAACTTGAGACTAATGTTAACTTTATTGCATTTTATGGTACCAAAGATCTTGGCTCAGTGTTTTTAAGACAGGGAGTGCGTTCCCTTTATACTGGAAGGTCAAATGTTTGGAGTTCAGTGTGCTCAACATCTGCACGTCACTTCAACAGCTGGCAAACTCCTTGTGGAGCATCTGCTTTCTATTACAGCTACTTTTCACTGAGGCAAATTGAATGTGGCATCTGAAAGGGCTCTTTGCATACATGGAGATTTCACCGGTCATTACGTGACAAAGTGATTATTTAAGGACAGAGATTTTGCCTGTTTCCATACAGTGCCTGGTACACTGTGATTGCTGTCAGAGGCAAATGCAAGAGACACTAAGAAATGGTCAGGAGCAATGTGGAGAGAGGAAAACAGGGAAGAAAAGATAGGAAAGTTCTACATCTGTAGCTATTTACTACTGAGTTTCTAAAATGCCCGAACTTAATTTTATAGATTTTAAATGCTTTTTATAGTTTTGAATGAGATGCTTCACTTTAACAGATTATCCTACTCTGATAGATCTTTAAGACTGATGCTATTTTTAGAACCCTTTCAAAGTCAAACCTCTCATGAAGGTGAGTAATTTTTCACCTCTGATTTTTGTTTCATTTGTTTCGATCAGGGATTCTCTACTGACCAATTTGGTATCTAAATCTCATGAAATCTCATCCTGCTTCTACCATATTAGCGTGTAACTATGTGCTTTTGTCACTAGATATGGCTCAGGAACCTCAGTGATACCTTTATGGAAGAAGTAATAACTGGGATTTGACCAGTGATCTTCCCAAATTACCGTCTTATGTCTGTCATTTCTCAAGGAAGGATTTTAAAAGATTCATATTGAGTGGGCTCAAGCAAGAAATCTCTTCAGAGAAAAGGCCCATGAATGGTGTACTAACAGGTGTCCATGCAGCTATGGACAGGAGGCTGAAGCCACCTGCACTAATATTGTATTCCAGCAATAACGTCTGACACTATGGGTCAGGACATTTTGTTGACTCATACTAAGATCTGTGAAGATTGCATGCACCTTTTCCCTTCCTTGAAAGCATCTCTTCTTTGACTCACCTATGCCAGGTCAGGCTGGATGTCCTCTGCTTCTCGCCACGCATGTAGTGCAAGTGGCTATCTCCTCCTTGCCCCATCCTCATTTGTTCTCAGATCATCTGGGAATGCCATCTTTATTTGCAGAGTGAAGTAAGAGCGCTCAGGATGTGCACAAACACATACCAGCAGGCTCTTGCATTATGGTCTGCTGAGCCTGGTGCCAGCACTGAGTCCCCTCTTGGAGCACATGGGCTCATGTTGCAAGTGCTCGACCAGTGAACCTCAAGGGAACTAAGATTCCCAACTGAAGTTTCCTAAAGCTCATGGTCAGGTCTCTAATGTGAAGATCTTCTAGGAAGTGACTGCAAGTTGTTTTCTTCTTACTCCCAACCTGACATTTGACATCCATTCCGAAACTTTAAGCCAGGAACCACAGAGTTTGTATTCTCTGAGTGAGCTCAATTGTACACCCTGGTTTACAGGGAGGACTATAATATCTGTTTGGGACCTTTATGGAAAAATAGTTCAATTCTATTGTCGCTTGTTACTGCTTCCTCGTAGCTGTTTAGCCGGTTGTCATGTTCTCCTGTGGTCTTGCCACTAAGCATGCTAATGCCATTAATGGAAATGGATGAGTGAGAACTTCATCTGTTTTAGAGAGTTTTCCAGGAGAGGGCAGCCATAGTTAATTCTGGGTCAGTTCGTGTAATACAATGTGAATATAGATTACTGACAGCATTTGGCTGTGATGCTTTATTGCCCAGCACGGTTTGTGTGCTTAGTTCTTTTAATTTGTTCATTTGTTTGGATTGCAAGTGTATAAAAGATAGACTTTTTCACAAATTAATGCTGGAAAAGACAAACCACATAATACAGTGGTTAACTCCCAATGCCTTGTACTTGTTGAAATCGCAAATGCTCTTGGGAACAGTTCCATTATATGTCACTGTTTGCTTTATATACTTTCCAACCAGCTCATAAGCTTTTCTTCACTCTTTTACTTCAAAAATATTTATGGAAAAACATACCCCAAACTCGTGCTAGAGATCTGAAAATTTCAGGAAAAAAAACTTTTTTTTTTTCACTGAAAACTTTTACTTCTTTAGGAGTTTAGAAAGGATCAGGACAAAATGATCCTCTCTCCTCTCCTATTTTACATAATGAGGATACATATAAAACCTCTCTGGGTTTGGATGTAAGGATGGTAAGTTAGCACTAAAGGGTATATCCCATATCCACAGTTTGGGGGCTATACTTATCCAAACAGCAGTAACGATGTAGATGGCATGAGGAGACATTTTTTAATAGTGCCCTCCCAGGGCTATTGCTTTGGCAGAACTGCTTCTGGGACTGGGGTGGCAACCAGGACGCCCTGACATGCACTCTCAGTCTTTGTATTAAGACTGCAAGGAAAGTTGCCTCTTCATATGAAATGGGTAGCTTTATTTCTTGGATCAGTTCAAAATAGCAAAAGCTATTTTTCCCCTTTGCCTCCTGGTTTTTTTTAATTAAAAAAAACCCCAACTTTTTTTTTCCTGCACCGCCAAAAAAAACCTCCATGAAATACCTTTTGCCAGATCCCTAGGTAATGTAAATCCATGGATTTTTATAAAGTTAAAAATCTGGTCCCTGCAGGTACAGAGGTGATGGGGTTTGGGAGGATTTTTTGTTCGTGTTTTGTAGGAGGAAACAAGGTGCAGTCAGTATCACTTCATGTAAATCCACAAAATGACACATGACCTGAGAGGTACAACTTAGGAAGCCATACAGTCTTTCCATATGTTGAATTTTGAAGACTTTTAGCTTCAACTTTGTCAGCTTTGTCAACTTCCTATGCTTTACAGCCTCTCTTCATTTCTTAGGCATTCCACCGGTGTGTATCAAACATACACACCTAATCTCGAAATACGTAAACCATTGAAAGATTGCACCAGTGAGAGCTTGTCAGACGATGCAGTGTTGCTTTGCCTGCCGTGGAGGGTGAGGAGTTAATAATTTCTTTCCTCTGCTTATGCATCTGTGCGTCTCTAGAAGGTACAGCAGACACAATACTGTTTCTGTAGATGAGCTGATAGCTCTGGCCGGTCTGCGCACAGAGCCTTGTGCAAATAATTCTTAGAAAAGAGACCTAATCAGCCACCGCACTACACCGATTTGCCCATAATTGTATCTGTCTTTTAAAAGCTGAAGATAAAAGGCCAAAATCTGACACCTGCTCATTGCTTATTTTTAGCTGCTCCGCAGGCTGGAGCATGGTTGCAGGGTTTGAGCGAGGAACAGTTTTGCCACCCGAATGGCCAATTAAAAGGAGAGGGGTTTGCAGGAATGCTTTGCAGCACTTGACAGGTGAAGCTCAAGGCATGGCTTGCAGCCTCGGGTACAGAGAGGATTTAGTTTTTTACTCTCTCTAGCTGAACATAGTGTTTCTTTTCTTCTCTCCCCCCCAATATTTAATTTGTAGTTTTATTTAAACACAAAGTTTTCATCCTCTTTGCACTTCACTGTGCTGATATCTGAGGTCTCCATTCCTTCAAAATGCAGTGATGGGGAAGAAAGGGTTTCTAGGTTCTTACTTTAACTCTTTTAGCAAAGAGTTCTCCTTTAAATAGCATTATTTTTATTTTGGTTTACTTTTCCTTATGGTTGGGTTTCCTTTTATCCTCTCTCTCGCTTCCTGCATGTCCTATAATCCTCAGGTTTCACATTCAGTTTAGTGTAAGACTTATTCCCGTAAGGAGTTGGTACCTCAATGAGCCAGCACAGGGATTTTGAAAGCTTACAATTAAGATGTTTTTCTCTATCTTCTGGAAGTCACCTTCCCCTCTCAATTCTATTGGGTAGCTTATGCATTCATTTCTGCTCAGTGAAAACTCCTGGCTGCTCCTCACAGGACAGGTTAACTGCTTCCTAAAATGTCTCAGTGTCCCCATTTGGAAAACTGGTACAGTGCTCACTTCCTTGTCTCACCGGATAGCCTTGAGGTTTGAAATACACATATATAGATATTTTTAATTTATTTAAGGTTATTTCTTTTATTGTTTCTTATTCTCTAGCAATGCTGGCTGGACATCCCAGGAAAATAGGTCTGCATAGTTCTAAGTGCCATACAGATTGTTCTGCTAAGCTCTTAGGAACATGACTATTGTTGTCCCTAAGGGCTTATAGTCTAGTATTATATATATACATATGTATGTGTATGTATATATGTATTTTATCTATACGCTATAGAAGTATATATGTTATATAAAAAAAAGGTTAGCAGGGGAAAGGAATAAGGAAAATAGCGTAACAGAGGAATAGGAGAGAAGTAGTTTTGCACGCAAGTTGTAGCCCATAGGTAGTAATGAGCACAGCTTGCCACCTCTGTAGCAATCAGGTAGCAGGTTTCTGTGAGTATTACTGCGTGACCTCAGCAACAGGTTTCAGCTTGCACGGGAAAAGTTGGGTCAGTGTGTGAGAATTTAGCCTGGGCTGAGCTCTACTGCTATAGCTAGAAAGTAGACAAGCTGGAAATGATGTCTGTGCAAGGTCAGGTGCACATAACCAGGTTATAGACCTACAGGACAATCTTTAAAGCAAGGTCTTCAGTAGGATAGAAAGGAAGTAGTTTGGAGGTGTCAAAAGCAGACATGAAGAGATTTTAATTTTTAAGGCTTATAATCCAATTAGATCTTAGGCAAGGGTTTGGCAATGTAGGCAGAGCGAAAAGGTCAAATTTGGAGAAGTTTCGTAGAAAGTGGCATCAGGATTTAATCACAGCCTGGAGGTGTGAGTCATGAGAGGAGATCAAGTCAAAGAGAAAGCCGAGATTGGCAGGAAAGAGTCTGATTTTATTTCTGAAATTAAGACAGGTATGGAAAGGAAAGGACTTCATGAATAATGCAGGAGCTAGGTTTTGAGCATGTTCAGTTTTAGCAAGTAGTAAATTATTAACAGAAAGATCTCAGAGAGAGGCCAAAAGTTGTTCGGGTTGATGACTCCAGGCTTAAAGATTTCTTGTTTTCAGGAAGTTTGATTGTTATTTGTGTGTTCATATCCTATCTATCAAGGAAGAATATGGATTTGTGTCACAGAGGATGACTGAAAACTTCCATCTACATATATCTATTAGTGCAGTTCTTTTGTGGATTCAAACTGGATTTTGAGACAGGTCATGATGTAGAAGAAGGATACAATCAGAATAAAGAAGTCATAGCACCATAGTAGGGCTTGATAGTTTCCAAGTCACATCTACCTGGATTACTGTCTCATGTCTTAATGCAAAAGTGGCAGAATGGACTAACTATACATAGGGAAAATAGTAAAAAATTAACTCAATCCACTGGTAAGTAAAACAACTTAGAGTCATTAGACTGAAATATGCTATGACTGAAATTCAAAGAAACTTCATTAAGAATATGTTCATTTTAATGTGCAGCCCTGCTTTTGAGCAACTCCGGTCTGTAGACATTAGCCCCATGTAGTCTGGTAACCACACGTCACACCTTCCCTGTACATAAAGTGCTGCGATACAGCGTTTGTACCTGGAGTTGTTTAATATCTCTCATTTAGCTCAGCTCATTGCGCTTCAATCATGGTTGGGCTAAAGGAGGCCCGTGAGGCTCAGTGTCCTAGTGCTCATATTTACACAGTTACTGAAATGTGGTAAATCATCTACCTGCCTGTTAATAGGGGGTTATATATTGTCTCGTACCAGGCTTTGGCTGCTCTACAAGGATACAAAAATTCTTACAGCCTGGACACCTCATGCGATATTTCACGGTTCTTTTTTAAGACAAGCATGGGAAATGGGTCACGTACCCATCATTTTTCTTGAAATAATCAGTAACATTTTTTTTTGCTTTCTTAAAGCATCCTGCCCCTATGTCTCTATACATCTGAGCATGGAGATACCTCCCGTCTCATCTCTCTTCTCATCCGTGTTTGAGTTCCTTCTGCTTCAGGCAGTAAATAGTATATTTCATCCTACAGGAGCCCCAATTACTCCTCAAATATGACAATTATACTACACATAGGATTAGCTTAACTAGCAATTTAAAAAATAGCTACCTGTTAGGTATGATCCCTTATCTATGTGAGAGTCCAGAGCACCGCTCTGTGCCTGTTGAATGGATAATGCGGAAAATACTGGTTCCACTTGAAACAGTAGAAAATCCAGAGAAACATTTTCCACTTCCATATTGCCATATGCAGTGAGAGTTTAGGTAAGTAGATTGTGTGGCGAAATCCACATATTTGACTTTGCATGCACAGAGTTGAGTACAGGAGCCTAGTTTTGTGTCCCTGCTGTTAAGTAGGCATTACTTCTTTTGTGACCGTGTGCTAGGTCATTACTATCTCCATAGGGAATATGCCACAATCACCATCCTTATCACTGATTTCTAGAGCAGATAACGCTCCCTGGAGGTCTGCAATCTATGTAGTGTCTAGACTAAACCTGCTTTGAGATCAGACAGACTCCCAACCCCGCACATAAGGGCTACAGACTCTTTTTTTACCATTAACTTTTCAGCCACAAGTCAGAAACTCTCACAAAGGTTGCATGACACCTTTAAAAATCTCCTCTGCAGAGGAAGCGGTCCATCATTGTAGAATGGCAGAAAGAAGGAGAAAATTTTAAGTCTCATTTGCAACCAGTGAGGAATAAGGTGATTTTCTTTCAGTAAGCTGTAGGTTAAGCCATGTTATTCATGACCTGCAGCGGTTTTGCATGAAGCTGCCAGTATACAAAAGATAGTGTTATATGATATATCCTAGTATGGATTAGTTTTGTTTAAATGTAATATAGGGCTTTTCTTTTTTCCTTTTTTTCCTTTCCTTTTTCCTTTTTTTTTTTCCCAAGGCAGGGTAAGAATGCTCTGAAAATAGTCCTGCCACATACAAGCTATAGAAATAAAGTTTTCAGTAACCTAAAATAACATGCAAATCCTGGGATCATGAAATTTCAAAACACAGGCATACACTGTATGCCAGCCTGACCTTCTGGCTGTGTAGCAGATAATCAAAAGAAGTCTTCTGTGAGCCTGCTTGTGATAAATAGATAAAAAGGGGTTGGCCCACATTCAGAAATGAGACTATTTAAGCAAGCTGAGGCTATGTCATGGAATATTTTAAAATAAGTCAAAAGGAGCTCAGGCTCACTGGAAAACAGAGAGCTTTGAGAATTTTAAAATTTTAGGGGTCTGCCTTTGAGCACTTAGATTAGGACTGGACACAAGCAGTACAAACTCTGAAGTGATTTTCACTTTCGTAGCAAATTGGGCAGATCACCAAATGGCAGGTTATCTTGGCTGCCGGAGGAGGAGTGAGACAAGCAGGTGCCGTCCGTGTGCCAGCAATTTCACAGGGCAGGAGAAATGTCTGTCGTAAAAGGCATGTGCAAAATAAAATAACTCCCACCAAAGCCAGCGAGGTTAAACTGAACAACTCATTTCTTAAATAAATCTGTGGTTAATGTGCATTCAGGTTTGCTGTTTTAAGATCCCAAGTAAAATTTGGAGGCAGCCAAACCCCAGAGCACTAGACACGTTCATGCTTCTCTTTTCAGCTACCGTGACCCTGGTATTTAGAGTTAATTGAAGAAGATTGTACTACATCTAAATGTTTACAGCTGAGATCAAGTAGCATTGAAATTGAATGCTGATCATGTGTCTGCTAAGGATAGATTTGGGGTTTAAAATTGGACATAAACGCCGTACTGGTTTGGAGGAAGAAAGCTTGCTCAATCCAAATGCACAGCGTTGAAAAATCCTTTTGCAAGCGAGTCCAACGGGGATGCTGCAGCATCCTCAGACCGTTGTCATCACAGAGTTAAGAACAGACACAAACTCGAAACAATTTGGCAGGAACAATAATCGGACCAGTCGGGATCTGTCATCAGCATACTGGCCACAGCAAAAGAGTGATTAACTAGGATGACACAGACAATTATCAAAGACTAATTACTTATTGTTGTTGGAACTATATTTTAACTGTGTTTTTATTTTTAATTGCTTTTGGAGCGAATAAAGTGTCCTTAATTCAATTGTGAAATGTTTGGGGATGGGAAGTCTGCCAGAAATCAGGCAGCTCAGAGGTCTTGTGAAAGCAATTGCCTCTTTCACTAGCCTGTATTCATGTTCAGTCATCCCAGCCTCTGCCAACTTTCCTGTTTTCAGGTTCGTGCCCCTACGTTAGCTGAAGATCTCTGGGTTGTGGCTACTTGCAGGAAGCTGCACTGGTTTGTTCATATCTTTTCCTGTATTTTTTTTTCATCCCTGTCCAAGAGCCTTGACCCAAAGAGGAGCTGAACTCTTCAGGTCCGTAGGCGTTTTGGATCAGCAGGCTCTGAGTATAAGTACACTTTCTAGGACAGGACTAGCAGTGGTTGACAAGGTGAGATATTCGTGTCATTTGAACCTGTTACAATACAAACATCTGTATACCTCTGTGCTCTGTTACTATTGACTGCAATGAAATTATGCAGGGGATGGATTTGGCTCAGTATTCTGTCAGTATAACCATGAATGAACACGAGGATGTTATTCCAAGTTAAGATGCTCAGGTTTAGTGTGAGGAGCAGATCCGAATCACAGACAGAAGATTTTGTGCAAATAGCTATGAGGCTGTCATGTTATTAAATAACCATTCAGCATTTTCATGATGAGAGTGACAGGGAACACAGTTTTTATATTCATAGAAATATCTTTTGTATGGATGTATTCAGCTCTGAAAACACTGCAGGACCTCATAATAGACAAACAAATGTAACCAATGCTATATCTCTGTGTGTAAATAATTTGCATGAATGGTTTCGAAAATGAAAGGGAATTGGTCTACATGAGGGAGAGCAAGTGGGAAGAGGGGAAACAGAAACAGTGTTTAGGTTCATATATTGGAGGAGATACCTAAGAAAATTCAATGAGCCTGTTGTCTCAACAGAACGCCACATGTTGCCTGCCAGCTCCTCTAAGCAGCCGACTGAACCCCAAATCACAGGCTGCTAAAACTGTTGCTGTGACCTGACATGCAGCATGAGAGGAGGGACAGGGAGCTTGCTTGTTTGGAGACAGGCAGGATCAGCTTGCTCTGTACCTTACAGTACGCAGAGTTCGCCTGTAGTACAGGTTTTTTCCTCCATTCTGATCTTTCTTCCATCTCCATAATATGTAAGATCAGAAACGGACAGAATTGTTCAACCTATTTCTAAATGACTGATTTAAAAAATAAAAAAAAAAAGAAAAAAAGATTTCTCTTTGCATTGTTAAGTTCCTTGCAAAATCCTGAACAAACATTCTTGCAGAAGAGGACAGGAGAAAAAAAAAAAAAACCGGTAGTTGTTCCAAACAGAATGGCTGGCCCTTTCCTTGCTCTTTTAGGGCAATTAGAAGTAAAGCTGGCCTGGGCAGACATTTTAATCAGCACTTTAGATTTGGTGAACACAGAAAAACTGAATCATTCTGCGAGACTTTCACTGCAGCAACTGTGGCTTGGGCTCTTGGTCTTTGGCTTTCCTCCATCCAAGTACCTAATGGGCATTTTCTAGAGACATCAGCGTTGCTGCTGCTCCTCTCCCCTCCTCAGACCGTAGCTCTCCCAGTTTGCAGACCGAGATGAGTAAAACTAGTATTTGGGAACAGCTCTAACAGCATAAAAAATGGTTGACTAAAATTCCCCTATCACAGTACAGCTGAGCAAGGCTTGCTTTGCTGGGTTTGAAGATCTCTTTTACCTCTTGTGTGAGACGTATTTACTCATTTGGGCATCTCTTGCCTTGAGTTTTGTTGACCTACTTGTTTGTGCAAAGCTATGCCTCTGTGAGGTGTTTGCTCGACGTCTTGAGACAGGTTCCCAGCTGCAGCGAATGGCAGAGACCAATGCATCTGCTTCAGTTCGGGATTCAACATCAAATTTAAAAGCAAATATCCAATGGAAATTTCTCCACCCCCGACTGTAAAGATGAGCACAAACACCCTGCCTTCCTCTGCAGCCTGTTTTTTAAAATCAACCCAAACTTGAATGAGGAGAGTAAACATTGCTGGAATGTGCGTTTCCACTGAGATTAAACATGTATTTGTATGCGGCTTTCCAAAATTAAACTTCCACAGTGGCAACTAGGGAGTTGGGTGCGGAAATGCAATTAGCCATGACTCAGGACTCTTGACGTACAGGTGGGCCAATGAGTTGCGAGTGCTCACGTGGAAACTTGACAAAGTAGCAAGAACAACTTACTGTGTGTTAGCATCAGCAGAGTAAATAACACAAAATGTTAATAATGTTTGGTATTCATTTCCAAGCTGCTCCTTTGGGTGATGTAGACAGAAGTGCACCTGGCAGGTGATGGTAAATTGTTTTTCTTGTGGAATAGTGGTTGTCTTCCCGTTAGTAACATTCATTCCCTTTTCTTGAGTTTTGAGATCCTGAAAGACAGACGCTATATGAAATCTGATATATTATTTTCATATAACGGTCTCCCAGCCATTGTGGTGTCAATAAGCATCACCTATCAACTGGCCATGAAGTAGTTTTTCCATCTAAAAGGTGAATTCATCGAGATCTTAAGAGGCTTGGCTAAGGCCATCAGTGACAAAGCAAGGCTTTCCAATCACCTTTCTCACCCATTCTTTTGATGATCTTAAGGGTCTTTTCCAACCTAAATGATTCTGATTCTATGATTCTCAGTGGCTTGTATCATCCTCATCCTCTGCCTTCCAAAATGTGTTGAACATTTTCTCCCTTGGTAAAATAATCACTTAGAGAAGGTCCTAGAAATAAAATATCCTGCACCTCCTCAGAGCGGTCCCATGCCTGTTCGTGGGTGCGAAAGACTGTGTCTTTCCTTTTTTCATGGCTATCAAGCATTGCAGGGTAATGTTGGCACCCAAGGATGCCAACATAGCAGACGTGTAGGTAAATGAGCAAGAAGGGGTGGGAGAAGCAGCATTCTGTTGGGTTATTAAAGTACTTAAAAAAGGCTTTAACTTTTATTTAGGAGGAGATTGCTAGGTCTTTGTGCCTTTTTCCCTCTGACAGCCAGAGTTTATGCTTCCACCTTTTTTATGTAATTTATATATGCTGTTTGCATTAAACTTGTTCCTTCTAATTTTCTGAAATACTGTTTATCTTGTCTCTGAATCTTTGGAAGATGGAGATATGGCCACCACTGTCTTCTGTGCTAGCAACTGTGTCTTCTGATTCAGAGCTACTGTATACTGAAGCCAATAATGATTCACTCTCACAGCAGTGGTGTGAGCAGTCTCAGCTTTTATATGCCATCTGTGTGAGTGAGCTGAATCTGCAGAAATGGGACCCTGTACACATGGCTTTTCCTCTGTTCATGGATGAAAATATTAAAGCAAACCCGTATGGTCCATGAGATGTTTTCTGTGTCAGGAAGGGAGTAAAACTGCCTGTCAAACCAAGCTGTTCTCTCTGATGAAAGGGGACTGTTTTTAAACACTCCTTTCCATAGTATTTTGCACGCCAGCCGTGTGTGTTTTCTCATCTGACATCTCATTGAGATCCTTGGCTTCGGTACTGCAAGAGGGAAGGGTGTGCTGGGAGGGAAGGAAATAATCTCTCAATATGTACACAAGCACGTATGCACACACATGGTCTTAAATCAATCTTAAATTAATTGAATTTTTTTAGGAATACGAAAGAAAATTAGTCTGGTTGAGCCAGACAGTTGCTTCCCTTTTGTTTGGATTTTCTATTTTCACATGAAGATATCGGGAAGCAATGCTTTGAGCTATTATTAGATACAAAGGTGGAGGCAGAGGGCAAAGGGTTCATTTACAATTCCTACAGCAGAGCATCGAATTTTAAAGCTAAAAGGCAAGTTGATAAGCAGCTTGAAAATAAAGATTCATCCACTTAGCTCACTGAGTATTTCTGAAGGTTTATGCTGGTCTGGGGAGCTAACCGTTCTCACAGCTGTAAGACCTGCTGGCTGGAGGAACCAGAAAAAAAAGGATTTTTTTAAATTTTTTTTTTTAAATGAAAGCACTTACCTTGCAGGGAGAAGCTTGAAAACATAAACTGATATAAAGTAATGAATTGATATAAATGCAGTTCTTTTGAAGGAAGCAACTGGCCTTCACTTCTGTGGCAGGAGGCTGGGAAGCATAAAGATTACACACACACATTTTTGTGTTTTGAAAAATTCAAGTCAGTTAATCCCAGATAATGGGATACCATTATAATCACTACTTCACCTCCATGATCTTATGGCAGTCCTGCAAGAAGCAATTTGATCATGTTGGGCAGGAGAGCCCCTAACGTTAGAGTGTGCTATTGCAAAGACATCCAATGCCAAACATGGCATTGGCCAAACATGGCTAGCCCTTTCCTAAAATGCAGTGGTGATTATAACTTCCTTTCACAGAATCACAGAATGGTTGAGGTCGGCAGGGACCTCTGGAGATCATCTAGTCCAACTCCCCTGCTCAAGCAGGGCCATCTAGAGCCAGTTGCCCAGGATGGCAGAAGTCCAGACTGCTTTTGAATATCTCCAAGGAAGGAGATTCCACAGCCTCTCTGGGCAACCTGTGCCAGCACTCGGTCACCCTCACAGTAAAAAAGTGTTTCCTGATGTTCAGAGCGACCCTCCTGTGTTTCAGTTTGTGCCCATTGCTTCTGGTCCTGTCACTGGGCACCACTGGAAAGAGCCTGGCTCTGTCCTCTTTGCACCCTCCCTTATCATTAATAAGATCCCCCTGAGCCTTCTCTTCTCCAGGCTGAACAGTCCCAGCTCTCTCAGCCTTTCTTCACAGGAGAGATGCTCCAGTCCCATAATCCTCTTCATGGCCCTTCATTGGACTCTCTCCAGTATGTCCATGTCTCTCTTGCACTGAGGAGCCCAGCACTGGACACAGTACTCCAGGTGTGGCCTCACCAGTGCTATCATTGTCAAAAACGGGGCATCTCCTTTGGAAAGGCTAGTTTTGGCATGGGGACTGTTCCAGCTGGGACACCGGCATGGGTTTTGGGTAGCTGCAGCTTGAGCATTGCAGGGTTTCTTTGTGCTCACTCTGCCAAGCCTCTTGTATCTGGGACTTGCTGCTGCATTTGGGCAGCTTTGGGCAAGGAGGGGGTTTCATCTGGGTAGTTCAGCTTTGCTGACCTGACCTCTGGAATCAATGTCCCTTTCTGAACTTGTTTCTTCTTTGGCACTAGTGTTGTTTTTTTTTTTCCAGTTGCTATGCGAAGGCTTGTTCAGTTTGCCCGGCTAAAGGGCATCATGAGAACATGCATCATTTTGTAGTTTTTCATCTAAGGCAACAAAACAAAAATAAGTTTAAAAAAAAAAAAATCACTTTGGTGTAAAATGTTTTTTTCTGTGAAAGCTCCTGAAGCATAAAAATAGTGTCTTTTCTTGAAGAGGGGATATTACTAATGTAAATCCGATGCTGTTGGCAGAGGAATAATATGTGGTATGTCATAAGGCAAGCGACTGAGGAGGAGCTGGAGTGATTGAAATGCCTCATGGGGACAGGTATTCACAGAGGGGATGCTTTCTTACACGTGCCCAGCGCTTTCTCTTATCTCTGAACGTGAACCCATAGTGAAATAGAAATGTTCCTGTATTAATAGTGCATCGGAGATAACCCTCATCTGAAAAATACAGTAATACTGCACAACTGGGAACCCTTTCAGAGCGGGGAATTGGACTAGCAATTTCATAGTGTGTTGGTAATGAAACATTTTGGTTCTGTATAAGCAAATGGGCAAGGTTAGTGGACACATTACTCCGGCTGTCGTTGTCCCAGCAGTAACCAATTTAGAGGCTTTATATTTTCTGCTATCCCAGTAAGGGAAAGAAAAGTAGAAAGTTAAAAATAGAAATCCCAGAATGAATTAAAGCGCAAAGAGTGAACAAGCTCGTAGTACTGCTGTGTAATTTTAAAATCCCTTTTTTCCTTATAATCTGGACTTTAATATATGTATTACATTGCAAATTCTGGCAGTGTCTGTCCTGCTCCAAAAGGTCACCTCCATACAGGAGGATTTATTCTGGCTGTAACATGTGAACAGGGGCATCCAGCCCTGGATCTATCTAGCTACCACTTGTATTGATGATTCCTGTTTGTATTTCCCTTCACCTGATGCTGTTGATTTGTAGGAGAAGCACGAGAAGTTGTCTGTGGCTTTGGCCTGCAAGCAAGGAGGTTAAAAAGATATCTTTGGGTGCCTGTGTATAGATCATAATTGAGTTTTTTCATAGCTTTTTCAACAGCTGTGGACAGATATCAGACCTTCATAAACTGGTTGTTGCAAGTAGTTTCCCTGCAACACTATCCTACACAACACTGCAGCGCTGGGTTTTCTTTCCTGAGGTTAACCGTCATGCACTCTTGGTTTCATTTGGGTTACTTTTTCTTGTTAAGTTTCCTATCAAGATTAATACAGTTTCTAAAGCAGGAGTCCCACATAATGTGGAATTGTTTTCTTGATTTGCAGATATCCTCATTGATGGCAAGCTTTGCGACTGCGATATTGTGGTGGACTGCAAAGTGGGGGACCCCATCCCGCTGGAGGTGAAGCTGACCAACTGGAGCAAACACAGCGTGGGGCCCTTCGCTCTTACCGTGACGCCCTACCAGGATTACCAAAATGGGGTGCACAACTATGAGCTGCAAGATGCTATCACCTTTGTGGGATCCAACACCTTCTACATCGATTCAGTAAGTCTTTCTATCAAAGGGATCATGATTTTGGATAACATGCATTCGCAGAAAAGGGCTTCATTATTCAATTGTGCGTTTTAAGGCAGATTAATTTTTGGAAAGCACCACGATTATGGCAGCTATTGCTAAAGGTGCTGCTAGGTTTGGGGATATAGAATCATCTCTCTGAAATGGTTTAAGACTGTAATTTCCTATCATATAAACCACTAGTAAACTATCAGACACAGTAACTTTTGGTCACTGCAGATCTGACTAAATGTGAACGGGTAACCTAGATAAAATGTTTAATACCATATTGCCAGTCCCTTGAGCCATTCGGTGCAGTCTGCAGTAATAGATTTTAAGTAATTTTTTCTCTTTAGTCCGTAAGAAATATTCCCCATGCTGAGCCAAGGAACTCAGCAAATAAGTTTCAGTCAGGTCCTGAGGAAATGCAACAGACTGCAAAAAGAAAATACTAAACATTAATGACCAATGTGATGAGCTGGTTCATTTCCTTGTCGCTTAGCATACTCTTATAAAGCCATAAAGAAAAATAGAAAGCGTGCTTAAAATGGGACAAAAAAAAATCCCTTTTTAGAATAATTGAGATTTTGTTTTTTCTCTCAAATTCTTCCTTAAAATATTCAAGTCTAGGAGCTTTTTGTTTCTAAGGCAAGACACTGAAAATACAGATAAAACTATTCTTTCCCATACCCTTCCCCTAAAAACAGCAACAAAAAAAACCAGGAACGAAAAACATACGGACAGTACTGCAGAGTGGAATAAGCAGTATTTCTGGTAACTTATAAAATAAACATGAAGAAGAGGGTGAGTGTTTGGGATAGTGCTTAGGACCTTTGCTTAGGTCAGCTCTTCGGATAGCTAATAAAATGTACCTGTCAAAGCTGAATATTTAAGCGAACATTGGTAAGAAGGGAATTAAAGGTTAACCACAGGGATAGTCACCATGCATATTTTTCAATTACGCATCATGGGAAGAAAATATTTCAAAAAGCTAATGAGCATGGAATATACCATCAACTTGAATTTTAATGGGGGCTAACTATATTCTTAGCTGAATAATTTAAATATGCCAACAGAAATAATCAAAAGATGGCTTTCATTGACTCTCTTTCTGACAATGTGGATTTTTTGATCAGAGTGGCAGTGTTTGGATGCCCAGCTGCCGAAGGGCCTGACCCTCCAGGCTAATGAGGAAGAAGGGAGATGTCAGCGTGATGTATTCTTACCTTCTGATTGAGTCTCCTACGGGGCAAAAAGTCAGGAGGTCACATCTCTTGTGCCTGCCCAGGCAGCCTTCTCATATGTTACGGTCCCCGCTTTTGCCCCGTTGTTCAGTATTGTGACATTTCTCCTGTAAACACCATCCCCGATAAGTTAAAAATAGAGTTGTTTTCTGCTATTTGTCCTCCTTTTCATCCAAAAAGGTGAAATGAAGAAAATGTCCACTCTTAGACAAGAAGTGTTAGATTTCACGGTATGTAGTATTGATACTTGTCCTACACAGGCTCCCAGAGAAAATGCTTAGTCATATTTCTTTGAGGCATAGAGCCCTGATCATGGAAGAAAACTCTTCAGACAGTGTATCTAATGCTGTCAGAGGCCCTTTCATCCCCCATAATAACTAATTCAGTCTTGGAAAAAAGATTTCAGAAAGGCACACCTGTTTTGGGGACAAGAAGGAAGTCCTGGTTTGTGCATTTGACGCTTCGGGGAAGAACGAACATACTCAGAATTGTGTTCATGCTCTGAGTTTGGCAGAAACTCAGAGAGATGCTGGTTAAGAAACTGAAGAAGCTCATGGTTGGGTGAGATGAAAGAGAATCAGAGTTTCTTTTTTTTATAAATGAAAGCTGAGACACTGGACCGGATTCCCTGCTGGTGTAACTTAGTGCTGCTCTGTCGAAGCTGTTAAACGTGTGCCCATTATTTTTATGAGCTGAGGTCATGGGCACACGATTATTTTCCTTGTTTAATGGAGGTGGCTTGAGATGCTACCATTTCCCAGCTGCTTGTTTCTGCCCCTCTGCAGGAAGATGCTCTCCTCTTCCCCAGCAGACCCAGCGGGAGAGATGGTGTGAGCATTTGTTTTCCTGCAAAGTTGGCCAGTTTAGCGAAAACTACATTCGTCAGCAGTTTAAGCTAATTGGGCTGACTTTACACTGACACTGACAAAGAGGTGGTGACATGATTTATTGCACTGCTGAGCTGGGTGGGAGGAAGGATGGAGAACTAGCGTATGGTTTGGCGTATCAGTAGTGTATGGTCAAGAACAAGTGGGATCATCAGGTATTACAGCAAGAGAAGATACTTCTCACGCCCTGAAAATTCGGTCTGTTGTCATGCTGATGCAGAAACTACAACATTATTGGTGCTTAGTTGAATGTGATTTCTTTGGGGAAAAAAAACCCCAAACCCAAACCCCTTCTGCTTTCCTAAATGTTAATTTCATACTAAGCCTGATGCTCAGCAAATCACAATTATTTTTGTTTCCAGACTAAAAAGTTTCAAATCAGTTTCTGCTGCTATTTGGAAGACAGGGGATATACACAGGAATTTTCAGCGTGCACATGCTGCTTCGCAGTATGAATATAAATCAGTTAAAGGGTAAAAGTCATACAATTTTGTATTTCTCTTTCTTGCAACTGGAAGTCCAGGTTAGATGATTTATCTTAGAGGTAATGTAATGAGTGCTTATTCACCTTTTTGTGCTCTTACTTCAATTCAATGCAGCAGTCTGGGTTTGTGTCACAAAGTCTGCTGGGATATACTACTTCTAAAAGCAAATGCTCTTACTGAAGATTTTAAAGGATATCAAGATATTTCCATGCATTTTAAATTAAGTAAAATCTTTATTTTTAAGCACAACTTCTAATTTCATTAACCTTACTTTTCTATGACTTTTTCTATTTAGCAGAAAAAGTGACTTCATCAGTTATCAATTAGATAGTAGATATTTTTGTTCAGTATGGGGTTTTGAAACATGAGATAACATGGTGGACCCCCACCTCTTAAAATACATTGCATCATTGAATTATTTTATCTTAATTCACAACCTGAAGTATAGCTTTAGCCATATTAAAAATTCTTAGTTCTTACCAATGTTTTGTTTTGACTAATTAGTTGATCAGAGAGAGTTGCTTCTTGCCAAATTAAAACCAAAAAAATTCTCTTCCATGGAGATTCCTGTAACTACCAGCGATTCATCTTTCCTTGTTGTTCCTGCTTTTGCTGTTACTATTCTCAAGCAGGTTTTTTCCTGCATGTGTTATCATGCACTAGCTCAAGTGATTGGTAGTGGGAGATGAGGAGAAATTCATTAGTAGATGGTCATTTTGAATCAGCTCAGAAGCTATGATGAACATTTGCTCACTTCTGGCAGGTCCTCTGTGGCCCATCTGGAACAAATTAGTTTTCTTGGCACTGTTTTACTCGCACTGTAAACTCTTTGGGGCAGCGAACAGTACCTGGCACTAGCCCTAATCTCCAACTGAGCTCCCTAAGTACTACAGCAGTATGAATAAGTAGTAATTAGTTCAGATGATCAGATGAATCCTTGTGTTGAACAGCTGGCTCAGATGTGGACATCCACTTTACAGACATTTGGGTGGATTCAGCTCCAGACTGAGACATCTGAATGAGTAGGTGTTACCACGGATGCTGGCCAGCTAAGCTCCCATTAGTCAATGGAGATGGAGTTTTCAGCCGGTAGAACCTGGTTTACGCTAACATAGACACCAGGGGTGAGATTCAGTTGCCTAAAAGTAGGTGTCTACCATCATTTAGGTGCTATGGGTATCCTGCCTGGCCTACTGCCAGAAACCCTCCTGTAAATCGTCCTGTAAATCCTGCCAGCCCTGTGCAGATGTCTCAGTGCCTTAGGTCATCCCAAATGTCATGAGGTGCCTGTGTTTAGGCAACTGTATCCTGACTCTATAGGCTGGCCAGGTAGACCATTCTGTGTTTGCTCCACTGGCTGCATTGACTAGACGTCTTCTTACTGTAGTAGGAGCTTGGATACCCTGTGTGCGGAGAGACACCTAAATGTAGGTTGTTTAACCTCAGAATTAGTCCTGTGCCCTGTATACCCGTTGGGTTGGATCTGGCCCTCTACTGACCTGACTGCTGCTGATGTACTTGTGGTCTTCTGGGAATGTTTGTAGGCAGCCCCACTAGAGAGGCAGCCTTACTTGCCATAGTTACTATTTTGGAAGCAGCTTCTTGTAACTTCTGCAGAGCCACTTGCATCTCAACAGTTTCAAAGCTGTTTCAAAGCAAAGGTTTCAAGCTACTTTTGCTTCCCTGTTTCTTCCCCAAACTACAAGTGTTGATTAGAGTGGTGGTTGTACAAGTGGTCATACAGATGTGGATAGTCCCCAAACCATGAACGTTGTTGTCTGGTCTGTGCGTGCTGCACACAGGGAGATGGGCTACAGTCAGAACTGGACACATACCACCACCTGCCTCGCTGGCTCTTCTCGCTTGTGATGAGAAACTGATGACTGTGCAGAGACCTGTGCGTTATGTAAAGGCAGGAGGAATGAGCAACCATGTAGGCATGTAGGCAGAACTTCAAATGAGTGAAAAGACTGTGTTGACGCTGATGTGCCTGAAGCCCCTTTCCTGCTTGTCAAGGGCTCCAGTCAATGTTGTTACAGATATTTCTTCATGGCACAGCTAGATTAGGAAAAATGGATGGGGAGCTTGAAAAAGGTATGGGTCCTGAGGAGGCTTCATTTGCTGTTTGCCTTCACCCGTTGCTTGCATTAGTTCCTGCCTCTGTCCTCCTCTGTATGCAAGTCTGCATCAGTTCCAGTGAGGTGGAAATAAGGCAGGCAGCCCCGGGAGGAAGGGAAGGAAGCAAGAGGGGAGACTGCTTGATGTTGTTCTGCATGTCCAGACGCAATGCTAGAGGGCAAGAACTTGTACCCAGCGAGGAGGGGAGATGCCAAGGACAGGGGTCAGGAGAACAGCTGTGGCTGCTCTGATCACTCACGTGGATGATACGACGCTGATACAAGTTTGCTGAATGTCAGCAAAAGTGCTCAGCACCAAAGCCAAAGGGAGCCTGGGCTCTGCTAGCTCTGGTGATGTTGCTGCTTGTGAACAGCCAGGCCCCTGTGCAGGAGCATCAATTTAGGGAGGTTCAACAAAGAAGTCTGATACCCCAGGGCCTGTACAGGGTACAGGCAGGACTGTATTGGCTAAAGGACCCAGCAATGAAGGTAAAAAACCCCCTAGAATAGGAGAAAACAGAAACAAACAGCTCATTCCCCTCACATCTGAAAGCTACAGAGAACCTTCCTCACTGGAGGTAGTGGCAGGCAATTTTCAGCGCTCTGGCATATTCTTGAGGTGCCCCACACCCCTGGAAACTTTTTCTAGTGGTTCATCTCCCCGCTCTCCCCCACCATGGTCTAGTCATCATCCTTGTTCTGGTCTTCCTATGCAATGGCAAGATGCCCTTCAGCAAAGGGTGTCCATAGATATTTTCCCAGTTAATATCCCATTGTTGATGTCCCAGTTTACTATATGACCACATTTTTTATAGTGGGCAAGAATCCTGATAACCTGTCTCGAGCCTTAGCCTCATCCCTTCGCTGTTCCAGGTAGTAATGTTCCGTTGGTTCCTAGTGATGTCCCTTGCAAATGTTTTCTCTCCCCAAATTCAATCAAGTCCAGCACATCTGGACAGCTCAGTGCTTCTGGATCCAACACCAGAGTTTCTGTTGTGGTTGGGCTTGGGTCTCGGCTTGGCTGACCAGTGCTATGTCGTGCTGTCATTTGGAATTAACGCTGGACTCTGTAACATGATGAACACTGAGGTGTTTGGAGATGACCAAAAAAAGACCCGTTACCAATGAGTATTCAAGTAAAAAAGAGACTATATGGGCAAAGGCCTGCCCATGAAAGTAGGGATGACCCCATGAGTATATCTTCAGTTGATGGTTTCAGGGTCCAGAGAGCAGAAAGGAACTGGTAAGACGGTCTTGGCTGAGGGAAGACCAGTACCGAGGAGCATCAGGTGCCCTTTATTGGGTCTTTTGTGCTGGGATGAAGTTGCCTTTTCACAATTTTTTCAATAAATTCCATCCAATGGAATGGCTTTGTGCTGATTCCATGTTTTGCATCTGCAGCAACTTTAACCCAATTCTAGGCACCCTGAAACTGGATTTAACATCTTGTGGAAGCAGATATTAATTCAAACTTTATCACATGCTGAACAGTCATGGGATTGTTAAAGTTAGAAATTACTTAAGTGTCTTGCTGAAATGATGGACTGAAAGATATTATTTGTTGCAAAGATATGGATCGTAAATGGTTTTGTGATGAAGAAAGATATATAAATGTAGAAACAGTGTGAACTTGGTATTTAATTCGGACAAATCAGAGTGGCTACTTTTCATGGGATGTTTCTTGCTAAACTTAATTATTTCAGTGATAGTGAGTATTAAAGATTCCAGATTAGAATTTGCAGTCAGATGGTGTCTGAATAATCAGTGGGGATGAACTTAGTTATTGCTAAGTTGTTAAATGGTGTTTAACCATGTGTTTAACATGAGTTCAGAGACATGATTTAGACCTTTAATTTAGATGTTGATAAATGCAGTCTAAGGAAACATTTTGGGAGACCTCTGCCTTAAACCAACTCTGTTTTGGAATCAGTGACTCCTGAAGATCTGTATTCTGGTTTGAGCTGTGCCACAGCTTTGCTGCATGAGAGAATAATACAGGATTTAATTTTCAATGCTCCAGTTTTACCATTGCTAGAATAGGGACAAGATCTTTACTCCTTTTTGTGTGAAGGCAACATTGAGATGTGAATCTAGAGTACTTTGAGATCATTTGAAGGAGCTACTGAATTGCAAAGTGCAATTATTTTGTTTTGTTGCTGGTTTAATTATACTGATTATCACGTTCTCTTTTCCAGGTGAAGCCGACCAAAGACTCTGTGTACTTTGGAGCACTTCTCTTTCTCTACACAGGCGATTTCTACCTGAATATCAAATTCCATGAAGACAACTGCAGCAGGGAGCTGCCTCTCTCCTGGTTCTGCCTTCCTAGTGTCCACATCCGTGCTATGGAGCCTATGGTCCAAACTAAGCTGTAAATGTACTGTGTGCTATTTGATTAACTACAGTGCACAGAAATGCTTGGCACATCGTCTGCTTGACCCCCGCTTGTTTCTGTCCAACCCCAGGCCACAGTCCCTACTTTGCAGGAACAGCTGAACACTTTCTGAATTGGCTGATAGTCATACGGGCAGCTGCTTTAGCTAATTTCAGAGAGAGAGAGAGAGAGAGAAATTATAACTATGCTAGAGTTTTCCTCTGTTTCCAAAAAGCCTTTGAAACTGCTAATATATGCATTATACTTTCATATACTCTATTGATATCAGTGGGTTTGAAAAGGTCTTGAGGGCTGAATTTAAGAGGGCTGAATTTAACCATGTGTTTGAAGGTCTCAATTCCCACTTGAATAATCCTGTTTTAGCATTTTTCAACAAGAGTTGTATATCTGTATGACATTCCTCCTGGCTTACACTGGACCCATGGCACGTACCCTTGAGGTGTAGTTCTCTCTTAGATTTGTTCACAGGCTTGTTCTTTTTCACTTGTTTGCTGAGTATTTGGTGTCTTTGGTATTAAATAGCAGTAGTGATGCTTTTTCCTGTGTTACTGAAAGTAAGAATAGCAAATGTGCCTCCAGTTATTCTCTTCCTCCCCTGAGCCCAGTGCCACTTGCTCCTGGTAAAGTCACTGCCTTTAGTTTGGTAGATCTATGAACAAGAAATGAAAGAAGGCAATGAAATGCTAAAGAGTTTTGTCCTTGAGAAAGGAAATAAGCCAACTTTTGGGTTGCTTCGGGCTTGCCTATGAATTTGGGCTTTCACAGTTGTGTTTTATACAATCACAGTCGCTTTAAACGTTTGCAGACACTTAAGGAGTCACCAGAATTAATCAGCTGGTCATTAATATCACTTTGCATGAGTTTTTGCAAACTCTTCTGATCAGATTTTTCATGCTAATAGACTGGGCTTGATTATGTGGTTGTTTTTTTCCTTCTTTTTTTTAGAATGATTAAGTTTAATTATTAGGCAATTAAGGCCATCAAATTCCTGACCATAAAAGTAGTTGATGAATGTACTGAAAATTTAGCCTGTTGTCTTTCAGAATAATGTTTTTGTATAAAGAGACCTGCATTTACCCCATGTAAAGCAGGGAGATGTCTTAGCTGTATGATTAATATATTATTTCATGGACCATATGTTTCAAACCTGTCTCAATCTTTTCTTAAATTTACAGCCTGCAGTTCTTAAACTTGGTGGTAGTATACTTTTGGGGGTGGATACACCAAGATGTGGCAGGGGGGCTCCAGTTAGCTTTATATGTGCTAAATCTACATGCACAACCTCTTTGACAATTTTTTGTTTGTTTAGGCTTCATCCAACTGTGGGCACACTACTTCATGCCTGACCTGGTCCGTCCTGCTCATGCTGTGGAGCACTAGCCCAGATAGCTTATTCTGGCTCTCTGCACCGTGCCCAGTTGTATTTTTAGAAGTGACTGGTGTTTTCCATAGGAATGACAATGCTCAAAACTCAATTCATTGCATGTTTGCAAATGACTGTAATGTATTCATCCTAAATATATTTCTAATCTGAGGGAACTATAGCTATAGCATGATAGTTATATTTCCAGTGTATGCAGGGTATTATCTCTAAAAAACTGTATTGTGGCAATGTTATCAGTGTTTGCTCTTGAGCTGTGGCTCTGTATACAGCTTTGAATGCCAGAGTGGAAGTCTTCAGTCTTAAACTGATGGAAATCTGAGACCGACTGAAGATTGACTTGCAATGGTGTACTGCTCTGTCAGCTGCCAGCACACAATGTCCAGTAAGAAAACTGTTCCTTAGACTTGCATGGTGATTCTGGGCCAGAGACACCCGTGGAAAGAGGGTACAAGCAGCTGAGTTGGGCATGTTTTTTGCGTTAGTGGAGCTCGGTTGACCAGTTTGTGCCATGAAGCGGAATTCTCTGTCACTACATAGGCATATACACAGAAAAGTAGGATCCTGGGAAAGCAGGAATTAAACCAGTTAATCTTCTCCATAAAAGCTTGCTTTTGACATGTGTCTCTGTACTATGTTACACAACACTGTTGCAGTGAAATCCAAGTTGGGTTTTACTCAGTATTCCCAGCAGGTAATCTGCAGGTGCTAGGAATACAGCTAACGCTTTGTAAGGACCACATTGCATTTGAAACAAAAATATTGTGAAACAGATGCTGTTGCAGTCAGGCTGCTTCAGCTTACCCAGCTAAGGGATCATTTCTGAGTTTATTTTTGAGAGCGTTCTCTGAGAGGATATTGTTCTGTGAAGCCTATACTGGGATGCAACACTCCTGTGCCCTTTACTTATAAAGGATCCTGATCCACAGCCTGCTGAAGCTGTTGGAATGGGAACAGGTTTTATTATAACAAAAGCAAGCTGCATATTTCCTAGGTTTCCAATATGCCATTATAAATCTGCCATATGTGCTCATAAATATAAGTTCTTATGTGTGAACAGACCCTTAATGTTCTATCTGTTCATTATATAGTAGACCACTCTGTCCCTTGTCAACTTTGATGCTTAGTTGCTTTTGGCATTTATGGTATCTTTCCCAATTTTCTCACACTTCTACTTGTCTTGGTGAGAGAGATGAAACACAAGAAATTCTTCCTTCTGGGGATCATTTGTGACTTGTCCAGAAGGAGAATATTTAAGTGTCAGCGTAATTTGGAGAGCGGTGAGGGGAAGGTACTTGAAATGAGAATACTGCATCACTGGGATTGCTGTCAGGATTGGTCCTTGCAGTGCTTGAAGAAAGGATGATACTTTTCTGATCCGCTCTCCTTTTCTGGAACCGAAAACTTGTTTTTATTTCCCCGAACTACCCAGCTATTATTTTGAACATGATGAGCCAAACTGTGCATTGTTACACAGATGTAAATCTGATATGATCCCACTTGGTTTAATTAAATCATTCCTAATTTAAATCACCATTGCTGAGAGTAGACGTTGGTCCAATATATGTATGCATTGGAGAAGCATAAGTTGTGTAAATTTAACTGTCTGAATAAATACTTATCTTGTGTTATTTACACCTCTGCCTGTCTCTTCTATCTATAATTCTTGATAGTGTTCTTGTGTGTTTTTACTGGTAATAATAACATATCTCTTGATGCTGCATTCTGTCTCTGAAAGAATGTATTTGACCCTGGAACTGAAATTTCAGCTTCACTCAAACTTTCTCTTCCTAGATGAACTCAGAGCTGATGAAAGATGTATGCTCCATAGTGTGGTTCCTGTGTCAGTGTCCATTAACTGTCAGCTGAGGGGAGGGAGATGCGCTCACGTGAAAGGTTACTTATGCCTCAGTATCCCATTATTGACAGTGAGGGTGGTGAAGCACTGGAATAGGTTGCCCAGAGAGGTGGTGGATGCCCCATCCCTGGAAACATTCAAGGTCAGGCTGGACGGGGCTCTGAGCAACCTGATCTAGTTGAAGATGTCCCTGCTCATTGCAGAGGGGTTGGACTAGATGACCTTCAGAGGTCCCTTCCAACCCAAACCATTCTATGATTCTATGATTCTGTGATCCTATGATTCTATGATCCTTTCCATCCTCTATGGAAACAGCTCAAAGGCTGGAAGGAGGACCACTTATGGAGGTGGTATATCTGGGAAGACTGACTGGAAGCATTTGTTTTGTGTGCACCATCTAATGTCCAGCCTTGTTTGAGCTCCTTCTGTCAAACAGTCCTGAGGCTCCTGTGTTTGGGTTCCCGATCTAGAAGCTCTTAAGCTTTCCTTAGTGAGACCCAGCTGCACTCTCCCTTTCTTGGATCATCTGGCTCCCTTCCTGGGTGTGGGCACTTTGTCTCTCACTGAAGTGGGACTATGCATCCATCCTACTTGCACTACACACACTAGAACAGTGCTGTCTGCCAACTCCCCGGGATGTTATTCGTGCCTTCTAGAGCTCTGGGCTTGCAATTCAGCTGTTTGGGCACAGATGGGATTTGAAGGTTTTCCTACAGGTACATGCTTTACAGAGGCTTATAAACACTAATGCTCTTTCCTTAATACAGAAGACACGCAGGTCTGGACAATTTTCATGTCCAGTGTTCAATGATACATGTTTACTTCTGCAGGTTAGACCATTCTGGGGCTTAGGTCAAGGTCCTTGGGTTGTCCAGCATCTTTTTAGCTCTTGGTTTCTCATTTCTCTCTTTCGCACCTCATCCTTCCCACCAGCTCTTCCACTCCCTGCTTTTCTGCTTTTCTTTGGTTGGTCCCAACAGAAAGGATCAACATGTCCCTTTCTTTTTCTCCCTCCTTCCTCTGCATCTCCATCAGAGCCCTCCTAACACTTTGGTCATCTACTGGGGAAAAAAATTGCTTCAAACCTAATTTCAGTTGTTAAACTGGAGTTTGGCTCTCATATCCTCTCTTAAAAGCATCTTGAGATATTTCAGTTGAACAGGACCTTGTCTATTCTATTACTATCTGGTGTTGCTTGTTGGAGTGATACTTAGGCTACTACATTCATGATGCATCAATTCCATGACACCAATGGGACTTGTGCTGTATGTAGATGACATGTCATTTAATATATATTGATTACTTATTGTCCCTGTGTCCTGGTTCAGCAACATATCTAAGCATGTGCCTAATGTTAAGCACATTAATAGACCCACTAATTACAGCTAATTCAGTCACACATCTGCCCGGGGAACTTGCTAAACCTGTGGCCAGATGCACAATCTGCTTCTGAGCCCGCGAATTTGAGATTGAGGCCCCTGTCCCATTACGTTGCATGGGCCATCACCAGTGGCTCCCAGGAACCCTGGTACAAGGAAAATACATCTCATCAAAATCTGGCACTGTCATTTTAATACGTGAGGTATAGATACATACAAGTCTGGGAGTGCAGAAGATCCTTCCAGGCCAGTATGTGCTCAGTGTATATCTATACCAACCACAGTAATGAACCTTGAAGGCATAAATCATATGCATAGACTTCCTTGGGAAATCATGTTATACCCAAAGGCTGTGCCCAGTAGCTGCGTACGAGGCGAGACAGTGCTCAACCACCTCCTGCTTGCAGCTGATCTTCCAAGTGTTCCTCTTCCAAGGGCTGGTACCAGCACAGTCTGTGCTGACGTCCTCTCAGCCTCCCCATGTCCACATCCACAGGAAAACTCCCCAGGAACTGCTCAGAAATTACGTGGCATAAGGGAAGGCGTATGTTAACAATGAGGAAACACGTCACTTTAGTGACGAGGGAGCGCTGGATCCTCTGAAGAGAAGAATTCGTAATGGCCCAATGTACTCCGATATCATGACTGAAGAAGGGCGATTTCAGCCCCTTTTCAGCATGTATTCAGTTTGAACAAAACAACGTAGACACTGCCAGAAAGAAATCAGGCCAACTATTGAAACAGTTTAACAATGAGCATCTTGTTAATGGCTATGAGGATGTCATCGCTAATCTGTGACAGAAACAGGGCCCTTTACTATCCAAAGTCTGCCCATATTCTTACAGAACGGTCCAGGTCGATGGCTGAAGTGATGCCACGGTCCAGTTTAGGCATCCTCCTACCACCTCCTTTCCCGACGGCTCAGATCCAGAGCACAGATGCCATTCCCTCCCCATCCCTTTGCCTGATTCACCTCTTTGCGTGGCCACTCCAGGCTGAATGGATCCATGCAATGGATTTGGCTTGAAAAGGGTAAAGAAAAGGCAGGGGAGTGTTTTCCTTTAGTGTGTACACGTGTGAGGGGGTTATCAATGTGCAGCTTGATCATTGCACAGACTGTTGAAGCCTGCAAGGTTGCAGCATCCCTCACAAACGCATTTGCAGGGCTCTTCAGGGCAGCACAGGGGTAATTAAGCAGTGGGAGGAAAGGAGGGTAGAAATGCAGAGAGAAATGGTACAGAGCCCCAGCCAGAGACACCTCTGCAAGGTGCCTGAAGTTAAATGAGATGAATCAAGGCCAAATGGGTTATGTAACTGCCAGAACATTAAAAATAGGTTACGCTGTATATTAAGTTTTCATTTATAAATTGTTTATAAAGCATTTATAAATGTTAGATGTTGTAAGCATGTTATACACGCGAATACTTTGTGTTCCAACGTTATCGATGGCTGTATATATGGCAGCTGCAGGTATTATAGATGGTTAAGTCACAGCTCTAGAGACCAACAGTTCAATAGCAATATACAATAAATGATTCATCAATCACTTAAACATGTATTAAGCATTTATATGTTCTTTATAAATGCAATCTTAATATGAAGTGTGACCTTAAGAAGTGTGAAACAGGGAACTTTTCCCCTTTCATCTTTTTTCTTCCTAAAAA
Source organism: Aptenodytes forsteri (assembly GCF_000699145.1). Classification (NCBI taxonomy): domain Eukaryota; kingdom Metazoa; phylum Chordata; class Aves; order Sphenisciformes; family Spheniscidae; genus Aptenodytes; species Aptenodytes forsteri. The sequence goes on from NW_008795932.1 coordinate 2,281,322, forward strand.
AAAATTAACATACCTCTCAAATCACCAGTTTAATAATGATTGTGCTTTCCCTCACCTCTGGCTTGAGAGAGGCCACAGGCTCCTGAGAATTAAAAAGGGTTCATGGAACGAGTGCGCCATTTGGATGTGCTCCCCTCTGCCTGCAAATATGTTTTGTGTCAGTTGAAGGTATGGGCTCCAGGGATGCAGAAGGATGTCACCTTGCCAGCCAGGGTGTCTGCAGATCCCTGGAGGAAGCACAAGAGCAAAGGTAACGTGAGTGTAAAGTAAGTAAAGAGCAGAGCAGAAGAGCTGTGAAATGAGACTTGAACAGGATAATTTAATTCATTAAAATAAACCCTGCAGCCAGCTGTGGGCATTTGCTTACATGGAAGATGCCACCAGAGAAGATGCCACCATTGCAGACCCCCAGCACAAGGCAGACCAGGTGAAAGGTTTCTCCTTCCCTACCATGGCATCTGCAGTGTAAAAAAAAACCTGGATGAAGGTGTAATGGTGTAAAGCCTGCCCATCCCATCCCAACTCTCACTCCCTTGGAGAGCTGAGCCCCTTGAGACTCTTTTTATTAGTGGGAGAAATACAAGATGGTCCTGTCTTTCCACATTTGGCTGAAGTCCTGGCCAGGGCTGTGTCTTTACAAGTCTCTTGAGGAGGGCATTGCAGGGACCTGGCCCAGGTCTGTAGTATTTGAATTGTATATAGATATTAGCCACTTCCATGTGGTGTCAGAATAAAGCCCTTGGCTAATAAGCATTTAAATTTAGCACAAAAGTAAGACAAAATACATGCAAACGCTTTGGGATATTATTTTCAATAGAAATATTGGGTAAATCTACCAGATTTGCCCTTTTGTATAGCTCTCCAAATGTTGCTGCTGTTGGTTTCAATATAAAATCTTATATATAAAATATATAAAGTCTTCTAAAGCTTGTGGTCAGTCCATATTGGGGGCTTGGGGTCACACAAGCTCTGTTGGGAGAAACAACAGGAGGGATCAGTGATGTTATTAACACAAGCCTCTTTATTGAAAACCACTAGATATGAACAGGAGCCACATGATGAGCTGTTGTAGTCTGTAATTGTAATTACAATTACAATTGTAATTGTAATACAGGGCAGTCATCTGTGCTCCCCAGGAAATCCACAGGAAGAAAGGGGCTCTGTGGGGAAACATCCACCCTGCATCACAAAAGTCATGTTTCCAACCTGAAATACCTATTTTTTGCCAGTGGCTATAAAGAGAGGCCAAGGTGACTTGTTGAGATGGAGACATCCACTTAGCAGACCACGGCATTCGGGTGAGATAAATCCCTCTGCCCTGTCCTGTCAAACGCGGATGAAGTTAGCTAATGCATTAAAAGTTTAAAAGGACCCAGGGAGACAGCTCTGCATGCAAACAGCATGAGAACAGGAGCCTCATTTCTTTGGAGGTGGGCTAGAGCAAAACCCTTTCCCTCCCCATCCAGGGTGCAGTTCCACTGGGGCCAGGTTTGTACGTGGGCTCTTCACCGCTGCTGTGCTACAAATACCAGGACTGCGGCTCATTCCCAGTATTTTTCCTTTTTGCTATGCACGCCATCGGCCAGGTGCACAGTGACCTTCCAGGCGAGCAGGGCATCACGCGATATGTCAGCAAGGAGCCACATGATGGGGAAATACAGGTCTCCTGGGGACCACCAGTGTAAAATGTCCAGGGGAAGAGGGAAACCTGCTGCAGCTTTATCTTGGCTTTGTGCAAACCTGCTCTGATGAGACCCTCAGCTGAGAGGAACCGAATGAGCGCGGTCATATTTTCCCTCTCTCTTTTCCCCGCACTCCTTGCTGCACTGTAGATAAGGCGGCAGTGTTTTGGCAGCTGGGAGGTGATGCTCTATCTGTTTGCACACATAGGACGCTAATGGAAATGTGCCACCCATCACCGTTACTGGGGTTTAGCTTGCCTCTGCTCATTGCGCTGGGGACATTGGCTGGTTCTTCTGGTGGCAATGCAAAGAGCAACGATGTCGGGCACAGATCACAGACCAGGCAGACGTCTGCATTCAAAACTGAAAAAGCCCCTGCATCACATCAGCCTTGCTTACCGGTCTGTTGTAAGGCTCGGCTCCAAACCTCTTTTTACCCCTGCCTCTTTAGAGTTTCAGTTTCAGGGAATTTTTTCTGCCATCAGATTTATTTATTTTGTAATCCCTCACTCTTCTTTGTGTCACTTTTCTGCAACTAGACCGTACCATTTTGTCCATTTGACCTAACCCTTGGTTTCTGTGTTTGGAGTAGTCAGAGAGAGTCCCGGGGTCTGTGCTGCGGATGAAGTCCTCCTCTCTGTTTTCAAGTGCATCCTTCACCTGCTCAAGGCTTGTCCACCTCCTGCCCTGATCTGCTGCCTGCCTTATTTCAAGGTTAGGCACTGGGAGGAGAATAAAAGCCCTGCCTGACTGGGCTCTCCCTTCAGACCATCTGGTTTGAATTAGCCCACGATATTGTTTTCCTCTCTCCCCTTATTTATCAGTCCTCTCACTGGTTCCCAACCACCACACAGACAAGACTGGTTCTGGTGACCTTGGTGCATTGGAGAGGAGGGAGGAGGAAAGGAGATTTAGTATCACCTTACTATCTCCTGCAAAATCCTTGTTTTGTTGCTTAGTGACAACATCTTTATAAGCAGTTCCAGCGCTACAGTAAAATACTGAATACGAAGTGCTGCCGTGCAGCAAGAAGTTAAGCTTCACTGAATGCCACGTCTCCCTGCTCGGCACTGGTGATGTGCCGAGCTCCTCTTCCAAACACTCTTCCCAGCTCCTCTTCCAAACGCTAAAGGGCACATCAGGTCCTAGCGCTGCAGATTGGCACAGGCCCCCCCCAGCTCCATGGCAGCGTGGTGCTTAGCCGAAGCAGTGGTGGTGGTCTCCGTCTCTCTGCCATATGTGGGACATCCCAAATATTGCTAGTGTCCAGGTGGGTGGGACCTGGGGGCTGATTCAGACTGCCTAGGAGGACAACGTTCCTCAGACCACCCTGCAGAGCCCAGGAGTGCGAGGCAACAGCCTCACACGTGTAGATACGGCCTCACTTAGCTTGACCCAAAGTTTATTTTTACTGTGCAGTCTTTCCCAAGAGGAAACACTTCAGCAGCTCTATTTCTCACTTCCACCTGAAGATATAAAGATGACTCCTGACTGTTTTCAGGTGACACTGCAGTGACAGCTGCAGTGTGTACCAACCCCAATGACTCGAGCAAGGGAGAATGTTGCCCAGCCATGTGCCCTTCCCTCACCTTGTGAACCTTGTGCACCTTGTGCTTGTGGGTCCAACAAAAGCAATATAGAATAGAATAGAATAGAATAGAATAGAATAGAATAGAATAGAATAGAATAGAATAGAATAGAATAGAATAGAATAGAATAGAATAGAATAGAATAGAATAGAATAGAATAGAATAGAATAGAATAGAATAGAATAGACTATTTCAGTTGGAAGGGACCTACAACGATCATCTGGTCCAACTGCCTGACCGATTCAGGGCTGACCAAAAGTTAGAGCATGTTATTAAGGGCATTGTCCAAATGCCTCTTAAACACTGACAGGCTTGGGGTATCGACCACCTCTCTAGGAAGCCTGTTCCAGTGTTTGACCACCCTCTCGGTAAAGAACTATCCCCCCCACCCCAAAACCAAGCAATGTCAATTGGCAACAATCGATGAATCAGGATCGGGCCACCCCCTCCATAGCAGACGGTGGCAGTGAGAAGTGGAGAGGGTTTTCTGTGCCTCCTCAGCATCTCCTTTCCGGTAGGAACAATTAGTGGCCGTTCATTTGTCACTCTGACAGAGCAGAGCTGGGAGACACGGATCTGGCCTCTGGCTTGTGACCCACCTTGTGACTAGTAACTGGATGTGTGAGATAAATAAACCAAAACCAAAACAGTGGCAAAATCCCCCAGCTGTATCAGAGAGAAGAGCTCAGGGATGGATGCCTGGTTCAATTGAAATGAAGCGGCTGCTGTATGAAAATGCATATTTCATGGGCTACCTGTGACTGACAATGCACCAAATATATTTTGGACGGTCTGCCTTGCTAGTAAACTCTGCTTAATCGACTACGGGGACTGAAGTGGTTGCAGCAGCCTTGGCTACACCAACACAATATTCCATTTTTGTCTTGTTTGGTACCATTTCGTACAAGGCGGCACACTCTCAGCCGAAAGCTGCATTGCTATTCTTATAACAAAAAAAAGATCTCTCATTTTAGGTGAAGTCTCCATTTGCATTAAGAATGCCCAGGGGATGTGGATACACGAACACGCTTTATCCGAGGAAAATGTTGAGCAGGGTTCCTGGTAAGCCCCAGCTCATCTGTCTCAGGGGAAAAAAAAAAAAAAAGCCAGGCCAGGGCGTAAGCAAAAAAAAAACCAGGTCAGGGCTTTAGCAACACGGTTGGCCTTTTTTTTTTTCTGCCACGCTGGGCAGCAAACCCGCACCTGTGATGGTGCACAGGAGGGCTGTAACAGCGAGAACATGCCTCTGGAATGGATTTAGAGATAATAAGAAATCATCTTAATGTGACTATTGAATGTACAAGGGATCCGGTAATAGTTATCACAGGTACACTTTCATTAACTCCCTTTAATTTAAAAGCTCAGTGTTTGCAGCAATCTTTTACGGGCAAGAAAAAGTCAAATCAAATAAAAAAAATTCCGCTGAAGTGCAGTGCTGCTGCTTCCCCCCAGGAGCTGTACAGCACAGCCTGAAATCTGTCTGCAGTGATCCCTCCAGCCAGGTCCCGCAGCCCTTCGATGGGCCAGGCGGGCACTGCCAGTCCTGCGGTGCCACTGAACCCCCCTGTGTCATCCATTACCCCCTTATCTCTTTACAGCAGGGACCCACGCTCGCTGCGTACAAACGGGGCTTGGGTGGGACCTTTCCAGCAAGTGAAACACAAATGACAGCACCTACCACGTCACCAGAGCTGCAGCTTTTCCCCATGCTCCAGGTGAGATAGAAAGCACAGTTCAGGCTTGCAGCAATAATGTTCCTCCACCCAGGAATAACCCATGTTCATACCTATTGGGGGAAAAAAAAAAGAAAAAAGAAAATAGATGGTTTAATACTCAAACCTAGTATAGTTCCGTGACAAAAACCTGAATTACATAATCAGGATGCACTGTAACTCTCCTGAAAGCTAATAAACTATTCAACCTACCCAATACATCAGCTGCACAAATCAATAAACATGCCAGAGAAATCAGGAATTTCAAACAAAAGCCCATAGCTTATGAAACTTGTGATTGCTGAGTCGGGGGGAGACAGACCATTGCTTTAACACAACGTTGCCCCCCCTTTCCACCTCCACTCCCCGCTCTCCAGAGGTTACACTAAATGCTGGCAGGGAACAAGGAGAAAAGCCGACCCAACTATGTGTTGGTTGACTTTTCAACATCTTGCTGATCTCTGCTCCTAGTTTTTCTGCGAGCGATTCAGCTTTATGAAAGCCTTCCTACATATTCAGGCATTTCAGAGGACAAATGCTGGGAAGGCTGTAGGAAATTTCGGTGCAGTGGTGGAGCGTTCCCGTGGCTGCAATAGGAAATGCCTTCATTTGCGGAAGCAGGATGAGAGGTGGGGACACAGAAAGGAAAAATAGTTCGGTTCAGGAAAGGTTTATTAAAGGAAAATAACCCAACCGTTAGATGCTATCTGTGTTGTGAATCATATACATTTCCAGCTCCGCTTCAATGGAGGACCCTGCTCCATAGGGAGTGTGGTGTAACAGCATGGTGACCTTTGGGGACGGTTGGGGGTTTTAGGGCTGAATGTGCCATAGCTGCTTTGCTTAATGTGTCCCCTCACCTTGTGGTTGAGACTTCTGCTGCAGGAGAATTATTAAGAGAAGTCATCATTATGGGGTTAACTAAAAGGGTTTTATTAATCATCAAATGATGATCAAATGGTAATTAATTGATGACTGAATGAAAATCAAATGGTAATCAAATGATTATTAAGCAATAATTGAATGTTAGTTAAACAGTGATTTAACAATGATTTGACAATGATTTGACAATGATTTAAATGTTGATTTAAATGATAATTTAGATGGTGATTAGACAATGATTTAGACAGTGATTTAAACAACAGTGAAACACTCTACTACTTACTACACTTCTAATAATTAAGCTATAGCTGAATATATATAAATGTCACTAGCATACAATATACTTTTAGGCCCAATGCAAAATATCGCTTACCTCATTCTAGATATCAGATGCCGGGTAAGGGGTCTCTCAACCTCGAGGAGTAACCTTGAGAGGCATCACTGCTCAAGGAGGAGATCACCATTGTGCAGCCTGATGCTGTATAGGAGAGCTCAAAGGGCTCAGAGGGGCTACAAATTTTTACAGCGTAAAGTGGTTGACTTTTAGTCAACCCCCCCCCCACTTTGGTGTATGTGTAGGTGTGCAGCTATAGCAGTTTTAGTTTTGTCTAGTCCCAGCTTGGGCTGGTACTGCCAGCTCCTGATAAGACATGGCCTAGATTGTTGTGCAGCCTGATGCTGTATAGAAGAGCTCAATGGGCTCAGAGGGGCTACAAATTTTTACAGCGTAAAGTGGTTGACTTTTAGTCAACCCCCCCCCCACTTTGGTGTATGTGTAGGTGTGCAGCTATAGCAGTTTTAGTTTTGTCTAGTCCCAGCTTGGGCTGGTACTGCCAGCTCCTGATAAGACATGGCCTAGATTCCTCAGTTCCGAAGAGGATGCAAGGGGGAGCATCGGATAGCACAGCTTACGGTAACACTAACAGGAGGGGGACAAATGGGTGGAATATATTAAAATAATTTGAAATGAGGAGCCAGAGAGAGAGGTGGGGAAGGAGGAGCAAATAAAACAGCACCTACATGGCATGTGGAGAGATGTGGGCCTTTGTGGGATGTAGCTGGCCTTAAGCTGCTCAGAAGAGACCTGGCAGGCAGCCTAAGCCCAAAGCCCCAGGTGATGGGCTTCCACCAGTTTTTCTCTAGAAGCTGAATCCTATGCAAGACAAAGCTGATTTGTGGGGCTGGAGGGAGGGGAAGCCCAGGGTGTAACAGGGGCTATGGCACGCACCCAGGAATGGGTTATACCTGCCTTCCCCAAGGCAGTGCATTAGGGCTGCTCTGACCCTGCTCCAAAAAGTGACCCTGCAAGGAGCTTCTGTACCACCCTGCACCAGTGCTGGGTCTCTGGCAGGGCCAGGGCTCAGATACTGGGGCAGGAGCAGCTCCGGACTTGTGGGATGGATGGCCCAGTCCAACCGGGAAGTGTCTGGGTTAGGCCCTCTCTGGCTAGGGCATCACTGAGCTGGGGGACTTCTGGGCTATGATTTTAGGTGGAGACACAGAAAGTCTTTTGATGTCTCATGTCTTTTTTTTTTTTCCCATTGACTTACACAATTGACTTACAAGGATGCAATTCAAAATAACCTGCAAGAAGCTTTGGGTGCACTGTAGGCTATTCAGATAAGGATATGTCTAGGTCTTGTTTTCTTTCATCCTATTCATCCTTCGCCCCACCACTCCCACAGGCTGTAAGGACACACTCAGCACAGACAAACAGAAAGCTGGTGTCTTTCTCCACCCCATAATGGAAGGTTGTAGATGCTTCCAGCTGGGCCTACCTGGAAAAAGCAAAAGTTCCATGACTGGGAGGTTTTATGGGGTAAAACGGGAATGCAAAGGTACCACAGGGGAAGGAAATATGTATATAGAAGTGTCTTCTGGGTACTTTCTGGGTACTTTCTCTGTGGTGTATCCTGGACATCTCGCAGAGGTACTTGTGGTTACCACAGGGGAAGGAAATATGTATATATAAGTGTCTTCTGGGTACTTTCTCTGTGGTGTATCCTGGACATCTCCTTGCCTGTGGCTGGCCTTCACATCATCACTAGCTTGAGCAGAAGCTCACACGGGTTGCGATGTGGGAAATGTGGGATGAGGGGCTTCTCTGGACAAGGGAGAGCTGAGGTCTCTTCTTGCTGAAGGTGAAAAGTTGAGATGAAATGAAGTGGCCATTACCCTCCGTTGTGTATCAGTTTGCGGGCAATATCCCAGTAAGGGTAAGGGTTCAACATCAGTGAGGCTGATTGACTGATAGATGAAGCAATTATTTTATGCTAAAAACAGTGTCTGGAGAAAGGACTTGGCAAGGAAATCTGGGTCACAAACTGAACCTTTCCATGCTGCATGAAATAATGATCAACACAGTCAATCTGGACTTTACTTCACATGCTGGAGCCCTCCCAAGGCTATTCCGGGCATGGCAGCCTGAAGGACACTGCTACCTCCTCTCCAGCACCTGTGTCATTTTCTCACATAACCTTTTTGGCTTGTTCATGGTCTGGTTTATCTCCACCTGCCGTTTGGAGTGATGATGTCCCCTTTGCAGTTGGGTACCCGAACCCTTTGGGCCCACAGGAGCAAAGAGAAGGACCTTGTATGGAGAAATGGCAAAGACCAAGCTGCAATAGGGAGGCCAGGCAGGCCTGACCCCAGCACCTGAAGAGTGGATTGTCATCCATCTGAGAGCCTCTGGTCTGCAGGTTGAGCAGAACAGGCATCTCAATGGAAAATAGCCCTGAGAAGGCTCCTGTCTTTGTGAAACCCGTCCCACCATGGGCCATGACCCCCACAAAGCATCTCAGTATGGGAAATGGCTGCTCATCCAAACCCTTCTCTCATAACATCTAGTGATTTGCCCCAGGCTCAGCAGGAGCCTCAGAACCATCAGGTTTGGTCTCTGCAAAGTGGAATTAAATCCACCTTCTCTTGCAAGGGGCTCTGTAGGGCACAGCCACCCCAAGGCTCTGAGTTTCATTCAACTACACCCAACTTTTCACCGTCCCTCCCCTCATCCAAGGTTCGCGTGGCAGCCATCCCTGCTGAAGGCTGTCCCTTGGTACATTTGGCAGCTTTGGCTGCATTTCTGCAGGCAGTGAGGGACAATGGCCTGTCAAAGGACCTTGCAGGACTGCAGCTCTCTAAATACTGATTTTTACAGCAAAAGCACCAGCGCTACCAGAAAATCCTGCAGCTTTTGGGTCCGTTGAAGGACCACGAGCAATGCAAGCGTGACTGGCTTCCTCCGTGAAAGCTGGAGGAAGCCTGTCCCCATGCAAGGGGCAGCTGGCACATGGATTTTGACTGAGCAAGCCGTAAAGGATTTCTTAGCCTTGCAATGTCTCGTTCATAAGCTGCAGAGCGGCTGGCACACGTCTCGGCAGGGTGAGTCACACCTGTACTCCACTTTCAAACACAAGGCACTACATACAAATGCTCTCGGGCATTTTTGGCAAGTGGCTTCATCCTGGTACCCCCTCTGCATCTCCCCTTAGCTACAGCACCTTGTGTAACTGAGAAATATGGCATATTTATCCCATACCTCAGGCCGTCTCTATGCTCTTTCACTGTACCTTGGAAACCAAACTTCTATTCTTGCCAACAAATCACTTTCAGACGAACGGGGGAGTGTGTGGTAGCTTGGATTTCTTTTTTTTTTTTTAAGAAATTTTTTGCAATCTAAGAAAAGACTTGAGGATCTATTTTTAAAGATTATATCCCCCCTCCACCCACTGCGCTGCAACAACTGAACACTTTGGCTTGATGAGAATATTAGTAAAGCAGTCACAATCTGTAGGGTGCACTTCTTAAAACTCCATTGCATAATGGGACAAGCGGTGAGCACAACACAACAAAATGCAGTGGGGGCTGGGATTTTCTGTAGTATGTGAACAAAAACGTTCCAAAGTTGCCAAAGTTCCAAAGACAAAGTTGTCATGTCTTCAGCCAGGATTGATCACCAACTAGTTTGCAATACCCCCCTGACATTTCCTGCTTTTGTCTCCCCAGTTTTAAATCCATAGATCCTAGAGGCATGCTAGATCATGGTTAATACAATATTTTGTGGGAAATGTAACTGCTAAAACAATCTCTTTCTCCTCCTTGATACATTTTGGTATTTAAGGAAACCGGTAAGTACAGTAATGGCAATGATATGCCTGTAAGATGATTTGAAAAGTGCATTTTTATCATTACAGTCTAGGTGAATTGCATTAGCTCTAATAAAATCCTTTAGGACTTCAGTGAGGATAATAACTTTAAAATGTTGTTATTAGTGGCATTGTCAATTCTATTCTGAGATCGGCAGTGTTAACAAATTAGATGTAAGAAAAAAATTCCATTTGATTCGGTTGAAGGCTACTGCATTCAAGGAAAAATATAGCACTTTCTACATTTTCTTGAAAGTCCTTGGGAATCAGCCACCCACCCGGGGTGTACTGAGTGATTAATGCTGGTCATGTGCTATTTATCCCTTAAAATGTAATCACAAGCTGATTATTTTGTTCAACACATTTTTGGTGATTTGATTAAGAAGCTGCATGGACTTAACAGATTCAAAGGAAAACACATGGAAGAGGAGTTGAAAGACAAAGGTTGCCGCTAGGTAAGGATGTTCTTGGGACCTTGGTATAACCAAATATCTCTGATTAAGATTCAGCTTTTGCAGCGCTTTAGGCTCCTGTGTGTTTGCATCTATCTTAAAAGAAGTGGGCTAAGTTGATGAGGGTAGATGAGGGAATATGGCCTTATTCTGCAGATCTTTGTGCAGCTGAAAGAAATAACATTGAACTTCAGGTCCACGGAACATGTAGGGGATAATGGGGAGAAAAAGGTGAAGATTTGATTTGATGTTTAAAATTTGAGAAAGGAAAGTGTTCATTCTGACCTGAGCTCCCCTCTTTGACCAATCACTCTGTGTCTGCCTTGGGATCCAGCAAACAGGAACCTTTGGATAATAATAATAAAATAATAATGTTTATGTGGCTCTTTGCATGAGAATATAGTGAAGCTCGTTGAAAGACAAGTATGTGTGACTATCCCTGCTACTGAGATGGGGCACAAGAGCACAGAAAAAGCTTTCTCTTTTGATTAGCTAGCAACCACAGCACCACCAAGTCCTGGTAGGGATGCTCTCTAGCCCACTGCTTGTTTCCGATTTCCTGAGCTAATCTGTGCTGGCCTACAAGAGTGTCGAAGCTATCTGCTTGTTTGGGACAAGGTGATAGAAGAATGATGTTGTCTTCTTCAACAGCTTTCTGTCTTTCTTCTTTCTTGCTTTTTCTTTTGTTTTGCTTTGTGTTTGTTTTTTTTTTTTTTTAAAGGCTGGGATGTGACAATGACAACTCAGATGCCCTCTCTGGCAGGTGTTAGATATCAAAGTCTAGAAAGAGGCTTGTGAGAACCAGGAGGTGGGTCTGAATCAGCCACGGAAAAGCCACGAGGTGTATGTCTGAAAATCTGCTGGCCTTATGCTGGCAATTGCAGGAAGCAGAAGAGGAGACCATGCCTGCATGTGAATGCAAAACAGTTGATGTGAGAATGGAAGCTTATCCTAATTAACTGAGTGAAAGCAAATTCAATTTGTCTGGCAACATGTGCGTGTTGGATTCAGTTTGCCTAATAATGGTCTGAGTTTAACCCTGTTAAGAAGAGAACTGGGATCCAGGACGTAATGCCTGGAAGTTGATGGGACAGTTCACCCATGAGGTGTCTGCCCCTATCTGAGGAAGCAGCTCAGGAAGAAACACAGAATACAAGATGAGGCAAAGAGTTCCCAAGCTTTCTCTGCCGTGTGGTAACTAGTTTTAAAATTAGAGAGGCTGACTGTGTTGAGCTTAAAAGATGGTTAAAGTTCAGAAGTCCACAGACAGTAAATGGTCTTTGGCACTTTTTTGCTTTGCGTGGGCTGAGATGGCATTCAACTGCCTTGTGTTCAGCCTGCCAGCTGGAGGACAGGAGAGGGGGTTTGACAGGCCTTGAATTAGCTGGTGTTTTAGCCTGGGAGCTTAAAACGAGGTGAACTTATTCATACAAAAATCAACCTTTTGTTGAGTCCTGTCATTCATACTCTCTCTGAAAGCTATTTGATTTGGAGGCAGTTATTTTGTTGTTTTCTAGACTGCGTTTCTCCTGGAGGTGGTTCCTCTTTGCTTCCTAAGCATTGGCTGAGATTTTCTCACTGAACAAATGTCTCCGTCTATGCTTTCTGTGCCAAATCCCTTCCCCATCACCGCTCCCTTGCCCTGTTAGAATCATAGAATAGTTTGGGTTGGAAGGGACCTCCAAAGGTCATCTAGTCCAACCCCCCTGCAGTGAGCAGGGTCATCTTCAACCAGATCAGGTTGCTCGAGCAACCAGGTCCAGCCTGACCTTGAATGTTTCCAGGGATGGGGTTTCCTCCCCCTCTTCTGGGGCCCCATTCCTACCTTCCACCACTTGCCACCTTTTGAATGCTTCTCCTCACTATGGCAGGCACACAGCATCAGCTAATGACCTTTGCAATGCAATGCCTCTCTCCAAGTAGCTTTTTTAATGTGTCCTATACTCCTTGCCTCCAGGCCTTCCCCAAGACACCGCTCTCCCAGTCCTCTCGTGCCTTTCCTGGCCATTCCGCCAGCATGGGTTTTGCCTTCTCCATTTTCTGTTTTTCACTGGAGCCATACAGAAATTCATCCTCTTCTCACATTACTTCCAATCAGTGACTTCCCTGGATCCTATGGATGGCATTAACATTTCTAGGTGGACGTTTTGTAGGCACTCCACTCTCAGACTGCTCCTCCTGGTTCATTGCTGCTTCTTGAATAGAAGAATACCTCATGCTGCACGGTTGGCTGAGATGGATGATGCAGGACTTTTTGTCTTCTCTCTGCCAGTTCTAAAGCAACACTGTTCTTCACACCACCTAAACCTGCAACGCAGGTGCCATGTTTGAGTTTGGCCATCCCTCCCCCTCAGATCCCTGCCCTCTCCAAATGACTGGGCCACCTCACTGATGCACCGCTTACGGTAACAGCTGTACCTGACAGTTTTCTTTACTGCCTGTCTGAAGCTTTTAAGGTGTGAGAGAGAGAGTCCAGCTCTTTCCATTTGTGGTGGGAGGTGCCTACAACAGTATTGGATGTCATTAAAATAATAGAGGGCAGAGATTATTTCTCCCTGAAGCACAAAGTAAGGGACATCTTGCAAGAAAAATCTCCTCTCGGGAGACGGCCAGCACAACTTCTAGAGGAGAAATGTGTTAAAAACCCAAAAGCAGAGCTGCACTTGGTGTAATATGGCATGGGTCCACTGAAGTCAAAGGAAGAGCACAGATTCAAACCAGCTGAGTCTCCAGCACCTGAAAACTTCATACGGGCTTCAGCTGAGACTGGTTTTGCACTAAACAAACCAGCAGTTCATAGCTAGGGTCCCTGTTTTTTTAAAGAGCAGCATAACATTGGGAAAAAAGTTGCTAACAGTGACACAGAAAACTCTTGCAGCAGGGAAGGAGCCCAACACAGGCTCAGCTACAGCAGGGGATTTTAGGCAATTACGCGTGACATCAAGAGGCTTCTGGAGCATTGTGTGGCCCAGCGTGGGACCTGGGGAAGGTACCACGGGGGAGCAGGACTTGCTGATGCCGTGCTGACTTCAGCTCGGTGGAAACATGATAGAAGCAGGATTTCAGCTGCTCATCTCTTTGAGATTACTTTGTGTCACCGGGTGCTGATGAGACACGTGTAAGTTGCTGTCAGGGATCCAGAAGTGCACTGGGATCAGTAGAATAAATCCAAAGCCGTAACTGAGAACCAGAGACAGCCTTGCTAGTAGCGACTCCTAAATATTAACGCGGGAGACTGAGAGATAAGAAACCAGAGAGTCTCATTTACTGCTGCTTAAGAGAGAGAAAGGCATGTTCAACACTGACAAATTTGCTTTTTTTTCCTTATTCTTTTTTCCTAAAGCCAGAGAAGCTGTTTCAAAACTATTTCCCACAGAATTGTAAGAGGCTGAGAAATGGAGTTGAACAGAGGAGATGGCTGTAATTTCCAGCAAACCCAAGTAAAGAATTGTTATCGACAAGGCTTCTGCCAGACCATTAAAAAACCCAGCAGCCATTTTTTCACTCCTGATATTGTGCGAGATAATGGATTCGGCGGCAGTACGGACAACTCCTGCCTCATTACTCTGACAACGTGCTTAATAGGTTCAAACAAGTTGCTGCCGGAGGTGGGACCAGAGGGTCTGCAGGGACTGACTGATGCACAGGGGCCACGCAGGCAAAGCTGGGGCTTGCAGGAGACTTCTGCTGGCAGATCTGTTTGGGCAGCTGGAGACCAAAACCACGGGGGAGGGGGTGTTGGAGCTAAAGGGTAAAAGTGTCCCTGGCTCTCTCACTGCCGGGGTGACAGAGCTGCTTCTTTCCTCCTTTGAGAAATGAGTTTCTAAACCACCGTCTCATCCCCTCTAAATGATGGTTTAAACTCTTCATAGCTCTTCTAGTTACTTTAGCAAACTAAATTCTGTGAATTTTCATACGATGGCTTAAATTCTTTTTAAAGCCCAATTTTTTAAGAAAACCAAGGCCTTTGTTAATTTTCTAGAGGGGAACTCCAGTAGGAGACTTTGGTGGAGGATGTGTCTGTGTAAGGACAAGGTTTCTCAGTGATGACCAGGGGGAGAAAAGTATCACCTGTGCTCTGTGACCCCACCCCACCTCTGACCACATAGATTTGATACTGCGCCAACTGAAATTATGGAAAACTCCCATTGCCTTCAGTAGGGTTAGATTAAATCCCTAAGGAGAATGGTTTGGAGGCAGAAGTGTGGCCCACGTGGTCCTTTCCCTTTGATGTCTCATTAGGATTCCTTCAAAAAGAGTCTGACACGGGCATTTCACTTCTAAGCCACAACCTTGGAGACAGTTCAGATCAATAGTGAGTGGATCGGTTGCCCTCTCCTGTGTGATCAGAGGGTTTCAAGACGTGGACAGATAGACTCAGGGCATCTCACTGCTTAGATGTCCACATCCTTCTAACCAGAGTCTTTGTTCTAGGCTCAGGGGTGCAATGAAGATGTGGCTGGACCTGCATGCTAAATTATCCTCTCATCCTGTAGGTGATCCGATTAAGTCAAATTTGAAGAGAACCAGAGAAGTTCATGCTCTGCCTTGCTGTGCATGAAGTCAGCAAGTTAATAATGGACATTGATCTCTAGGGCTGTCAGTCTGTCTAGGGCTGGGTGGAAGAGATTTCAGATATTTTTTTTTTTATCACATCATTAGGTTTCATACTGCAAGAAATAAACTCTGCAGCCTGCAGCTGTGAAAACACTAATTTGAAAGCTATTATTTTTTATATTTTTGAGAACTTGCTGCTGTGTTTTTATATATATATATATATAAAAATTTTTTTTTCAAAACTCCAGTAGTTCTTCCAGTAGTTCTTTCAGTTTACTTTTCCCCTTTTCTGATTTTCTGGGCTTTCATATTAATTAGGCTATCTCTTTTCCCCTCTTCCCTCCCTTCCCCCTTCTTTTTTCTTCCTTTCCCTCCCTTTAGTTGCTGGAGCAACAAAAACCTTCAGAGTAGAGGGGATTTACCCAGTACAGACTCTAAACATACAGTGACACCAAAGTCTTACCTGTTACTTACGAATATAATACGAGCCCTTCTCCTACCTACCCCTCCATTTTGGGTGTGTTAATCTAGTGCCTTCTTCCCCCTTTCTAGGACTGTAATTTCCCAGATCTGTTGGCTTCATTCCTACATCTTCAGCCTTGTTAGATCAAAAGAATAGCCCTTGGCTAGGACTAAGTGACACTATCTAGAAAAGGAATTGTCATCCTTCAGTGGCATGTTCAAGAGTTTTTCTCTCCTCTTTCTTTTCTGCCTTACCCTGTGTTTACTCCCCAGAGGTGTCTCTGCTTTATTGGTCCCTACAGCTCCAGAGTCCTGTGGTAGTTAGTAAAGGCAGTTAGTAGTTAGTAAAGGTAGTTAGTAATCTTTTCAGGATAGTATCAGGGACATCAGTGCAAAAGCTGGCCCTGGGAATAGGTGTTTTGAAGGCAACAATAATGTTAAACCTTGAGACAATTTTGTCAGCCCATGTCTTTTGCATTAATGAAAGAAGACGCAATACCTGCCCTTCTGCTGTTGTGGGATGGTTATGGTTAAACATGCTGGCATATAGCGGTGGGTGATAAAGAGCCACATTTCTGTCTGACTTAAATACAGGCTTGGAAAATAATAACGGGAGTCAAAGTGTGACTAAGCACTTCCAAGGGCTGTCATGCTTGACACTGAAGGCAGCTGGTCATGCCCTTGAAGTCCTTTTTAATAAGATTACTGTATTGCTCATTATTCAGAGGTCTAGAAAAAGCAATAAATTGTTCTTATAAAGGTAACTAGCTGCTCGGGTATGTCCTTATTCCTCCTGCATCAGAATCTTTTCTGGATAGAATATCAGGGACATCAGTGCAAAAGCTGGCCCTGGGAATAGGTGTTTTGAAGGCAACAATAATGTTAAACCTTGAGACAATTTTGTCAGCCCATGTCTTTTGCATTAATGAAAGAAGACGCAATACCTGCCCTTCTGCTGTTGTGGGATGGTTATGGTTAAACATGCTGGCATATAGCGGTGGGTGATAAAGAGCCACATTTCTGTCCGACTTAAATACAGGCTTGGAAAATAATAACGGGAGTCAAAGTGTGACTAAGCACTTCCAAGGGCTGTCATGCTTGACACTGAAGGCAGCTGGTCATGCCCTTGAAGTCCTTTTTAATAAGATTACTGTATTGCTCATTATTCAGAGGTCTAGAAAAAGCAATAAATTGTTCTTATAAAGGTAACTAGCTGCTCGGGTATGTCCTTATTCCTCCTGCATCAGGGCTCCTGAAGAGCCCTCTCTGCGATGGCCAGGCTGGACCCATGATGTTTCATTTAGGATGCCAACTTCCTTTTCAGAGTTGCATGTTTTGTAATGAGCCTTTAGGTCACCAAAGTCCTTAGGTTTGTGCCTAAATACTTCTGAAGTCAGTAGCACACGCTTTATGTGCGTGACAAAAAACACACCAGTGCTATAGGCACTGCAGAACAGCAGCTGGGGAGCTTCCAACACCAATCTTGAATGGCATCGTGTGGTCACCGCCATCCAAGCTGGGGTACGGTTGACAGGAAGGGGTGCTTGATCTGCCCCTGTTATTAATGAACAAAAAAAAAATCTCTCTTCTGTCTGAGTCTACGCTGGGCTGGAGAATGAGCCATACAGGAAACCTGACTTCAATTTCCTTCCCAATCCCCATGTTCAAATCTCCATGACTGTGATTCATTACTGAGAAATGACTCTCTTCTACCTTCGTATGTTGTAACTAAATTAATATAGCCGTTTCGCATGTATTGGTGATGATGGCCAGTGGTTAGCACACCTGGGATTGAATTAAAAGCCTCTAGAGCTAAGAGCATGAGTCATACATACAGGCTGAGCTCAGGAGTCAACCTTTGTAGCTGGGACTGAGAAACACATCTGCGGATAAAGGAGATGTGAGGCCTCTGTGCAGAACTGGGTGGTGGTCTCGGCCTCACTCCATTTCTGTCTCGCAGAGGGGAGTTGCTGGCTCTGCATCTCACCCACCAACACCGGCACGTTCATGGGATTGTGTGGGGATGCTGGGGTTGCGTGTACCAACTCTTCCCATCCTCTATCAGGCTCTCTGGAAAGGATGAATACATTTGAGATTAGATGCATGAAAAGGTTTGCAGGTGTATCTTTAGTTGCAGATAGTCGTTCACAAGGGTTAGCCTCCACCTGAATTCATCTTCCAGTGCAAGTGCTGCTGGTACCACCAGGGAGACCGGGGGAACCATATCTGTATGAAAATATCGTGCATTGCAGCAGGTCGAATTAAAACTGAATTTCATTTGGAAGTGAAAAGGAACTGGGAAACACAGCTTGTCTTGAGTACCTGGGTAGATCAATTTAAGCACAGCGACAGCAATTATGAGAGGGTTACTTCATTTGTGCTGGACAAAGCAACCCTACCGAGATGCTGTATTAGACAGCATTTGCTCTTGGAAAACTTTGCCAAGTCTTCTACTTGTATTATCTCTATAAATCATTTGGATCCAGAGTGCGTCCACTGTGATGGCTTTAGGAAGAAGTGTATATACTGGGGAAGGCTGGGGTGATGCTGACATTTGGCAGCATGCTCTAATTGCTCTGTTAGGAGGGACTCAGCACCTGCACTTTGGTCCATGTAGACAGGATTTAATGCATGGAGACCTGGTCACTGGTCCCCAGCTGGCCCTGGTCAGTGATGCTGGAAACCCTCTGCAGCAGCAGCAGGATCGGCAACAAATATTTAACTAATTTCAGTCTTTGAGGGAAAATGTGCATACTACTAAAACTAAAAATAAAATCACAGCAGATGGTACCTTGACAGCTGCTGGCGTGGACTGGCGGGGCCACAGAGGCTAAACTCCCCTGCGCTGCCACCCAGAAGCAGCCTCCTAAACTGGGGCTGATAGGAATTTAAGTGCTGTTTGTGTTCATGTTTTCTCCGTTCTGTGGCAGACATCCAACATTATTCGCAAACCGCAAGCAGCAGAAATCACTGTGAATTTTGAAATGAATTATCTCTTTTTTTTTTTAATGGATTAGGCTGCTTTCCGATACAATGAATTCAGGTTCATTTTCAGCTTGGAGAATGTGAGCTTAAGCTATCTCTGACTTCTTTGAATCTGTGGAAATAAGAATAAAACACAGCCTTGCACGTCCTCAGTGGCTCAAACTGAATTGAAGTAGTGATTATTTAAGGTTCAGAACACGTTAGCTATCTCCTCCGTTGTACTGACAAGTCTCTTTCTCTCTCTCTCCATCTCTTTCTTGCTTTTCTTTCCTCTGCACTCTGGCCAAACCCTGGAAAAAAAGACATGCCAAAACAAAAAACTTGGATTATATAAATTCTTAGCCAAAACAGAGTGGGAGTACTAGAAATCCAGTAAGAAAATATATTCTCAGCGGCCAAGTGATCTGGATAGTCAACAAAGCTCAGGAATTACTTAGAGACTGTTTGGTATTTACTGTGACTATTGGTTTTGTCTGTTTGTTTGCTTGTTTGTTTAAAGGTGAAGTGTTTGGGACAGCCTGGACTGGACTTATTTTTGTTAATAAGCAGATAAAAATCTTTTCAACAGAGAGACACACTGAAAAAAATCACTGCTGTGGTGCGGCCCTATCCATCTATGATGGATACAGTCTACAGATCTGAATCCGCTGTTGAATGTTAGCGTTCCAACACATTTTATTAGCTTTCTAACCATTTTTGCTGTCACTGAGAGCCCCTGGTATTTGGGATCAATCCATAACAACTTCTAAAATCTGCTCGTTGCATACTGGCTGTTTCTACCAGTTCTTTCTAACTCCTGTGTGCAGAACTGGTGTTGAAAGGGTTTTAGTGCCAGTCTCAGCCATCACAGATCAAGACACAGCCTTTTTTGCAGTAAAAAACTGGAGAACTTTCTACTGTTGCATTTAACTAGAAGCCACTCTCCCTGGTTTTTTGTGGCAGAAAATCAATGCCATAATAGCTATTCCTTTTTGGCAAGAGACTGATAGCATTGGCCAGCACCCAGAATAATGCAAGCTGGAGATACAGAGTTCTGCCAATGTACCTTAAACCTCCTGACCTTCAGCATCTCAGGATTTCCAGCCCTGAGAAGAGAGCTTTTGGGAGAAGAGATTTATAATTCTGCCTGGCTGCGAGATGGTGTCCAAGAAAGAGCCCCAGTGGGAAACTGAAAACCTTCTCTGTGTTGCTTCTGCTTTCACAGTAAGGTAAATAATGGCTGATGCCACCGAAGCCAAGGGAACCGACTACCGAAACTAGGACTAAAGACAGCAAGATCAGTCCTCCTAGGCACGTCCTGGCTCCAGGACTGCACTGTGCTGGGTTTGCTCACAAATGTCTATTGGATGAAAACAAGCATGTGCTTGGTGTGATTTTTTTTGCCCTGCAGATCAGCCTGTGTTTTGGAGAGTGATTCCTTGTGGATGCTGATATGCTGTTCCCCTGTGGGGTACCCACTTTGGGGCAGGCTAGCCGAGGTCTCCCTGACGCTCCAAGGCAGTCGGACTGTCTGACCCTTGCAGATTGTCATAAGACTGCAGTTGCAGTTCAGCATCTCTTGGCTTCTGGGCGTGCAACTTGGGCTGATTTTACCCTGATTAACCTGCTGTGTTGCTGGTGTGCCAAGGCAAACTCACCCCATTCTTCAGACATTAACATTTTGCTTCTTGCTGAATGGGAGGGTTTGGTTCACTAGTCAAAGCACAGCTCCGGGAGCCAAAACCGCTGACATCTCAGTCTGCCTTGAGCAATGACTTACCACATGACCTTGTCCTAGATGCTCTGCCTTTATTTTCCCATCTGTAAAAATGGGTTTATGAATCCTCAGCGATCCACCTTTCCAAGACTGTTTACTAACATGCAGAGCAGTAATTTTTCCAGCTTACTGCTCACTTGACTTGCTTCATGAACTAGAGTGGGCTGCTGGATGTAATAATGCAAAAGAAACATTGCCCCAAGCTGATCCCCATAATATAATTCCACCATGAAATATGACTTCTGAAGAGATATCAAACACAAGGATACTTATGCATTACTACATCTTTTCACTCCTTTCAGCTTAAAGCTTGCAGTCTTGTCTACAACACGGCTGCTGCTCTAATCCTTCACATATTACTTTCACTTAATCTGAGAAAACTCCTTCAAGGGGATATTGTGTTGTGCATCTGTATAATTTTTTCTTTATAGTGAATGAAACCATCCTGCCCACATGCAAACAGACTTCTGAGGAGTGAAAGGGTGCTGTTATTTCATAGGTCTTAGATCAAGTGCATCCATTATAATTGTTGAACCTGATCTTCTGCATAGCCAGACTATTGAATTTTACCAAGAGATTTCTGCATCAGTGTATTTTTTTTTTTTTCTGAAAAAAAGCAGCAGCAGACAGCATCTCTTCAGACACAAGCGTTAGGAAAAAAGGAGAAGCAAGAGTTAAGCTAAACTGGAAAGTGACAGTGTACCAGATGCATTGACACTAATGTGCCTCTTTAGAGTTCACGCCTAAAGGCTTTGTGTGCGATGATAAATATATTTGTTTTGGTTGCTGGAGGCGCCCTTAAATTATTAAAAGACAAAACAGAAAAAGGGCTTTCCATTTTCTAGCCCCATTAACTTGTTTCACTGGCCATGAGAGACTCAAAAAAGGGTTCAGAATTGAAAAATCAAGGCTCAGACAGCCCTAAATTTAGTTATAATTTTCAACCTTTTGTTGTGTTTCATGTTCCTATCTGTCTAGGTCCAGTTAGCAATGCCACTTAGTTGTAAAACCCACAACCTCTGGCTGCTGCAAAAGTCTTTTTATAATAAAAGAGGGAAAACAGGGCATTTTCAATATTTCTTTCTATTGATTTTGTGTGTGTGTGTGAGAGAGAGAGAGAGAGGGGAGAGAGAGGGAAAGAGAAAAAACGCAACTGTGATAAAATAATAATACCATAGCAGTATAATTTTAGCTAAAAGAAAAATGTTAAAGGGGAAAAATACTTCTGGCTCTGTGACGTTCTGTGACACAGTCAGAGACATATTTTGGGCTAAACTTTTTAAAGTGGAGATTCACCTCCATCATGTGTTACCTTTTATCTATTCAGGCTGCATTTTGCTTGCTGTTGCCCAGTCATTTAACCCTTTGCTCCCTCCATAGCTTTCCAGATCACAGGGCTTTTTAAAAAGGCAAGACCTCACCTGGATCTTGTAGAGCTCCGTAATTGTTTTTTTTTTTCCCCCCAAATTGAAAATAAACCACTTGGTTGCATGCTGCAGATCCTTTTGGCGTTCCTCCACGGTACACTGAACTCGTGGCTCAACGCAACCTGGTAGTGGTCAACATAATGGTGTGTATCTGTCAGCTCCATATGTCCTTCTACACCTCTGTCCACTTGCTCTCAGGTACAGACTGAATGTTGGGAAATAGATGTCAAACTTTGGGTCTCTCAGTTCTGAAAATATTAGCCTTCAAAAAAATAATATATATATATTCACTAATTGCTGTGGAAAACATCACTACAACAGGTACAACATGATGAGACAGGTAACGACTTCCCAGGCTCAGTTAGTAATGCAGACTGTCTCGAGGTCCTTGACTGTTTCTAACAGCAACCTCCTGACTGATGCCAATAAAAGAACAATATCCCATACAAAGACATCCACTTCTGGAGGAAAACCAAGTAAATCAGACACATCTGCTTTCATGAGTCCTGTGCAATGAAGAGATATGAATTTATGCAACTAAATGCCGCACAGAGTAGCACAGAGGGCTCAGGATCCCTGTAGTCCTACATATTTTGACATCAGCAAGGCCTGTAGCAAATAGATGTGTATAGGACACTAGGTAGGACTGCTTGTCTTGGGGCACAGGAGAGCTTACCAACATTTTCAAAATCAAGGTTAGTGAGATGGTGAATAGGGGCTAAACTGAAGACATGGAGGTGATGAGATTCACGGTTAATGAAGCACTGATTCGGAGAAATGGAGGTGACCTTTCTTTCTGGCAGGGAAAGTTTGCTATGCTCTTCACCCACATCTTTGGATATCTTTTCTCTATGTCCCCCCCATGACCCCCCTATACACAAGATCGGTCCTACTGACATCAGTTGATGTGTATGTAATGTATATGGGCACATCCTCTGATCAGACTAGGAGCAAGAACTCAGAAAGTCTTGAATGAAGAGATATCAGGGAACAGTTAAGCCTTGGAGGAAGTGTAGGCAGGCACTGAAAAAGCAAACGCCACAGCAGTCAGCAGTGGTCAGATGCCTGGGGCTGGAGAACAGCACCTGCCTACCCATCCTGAAACGAAAAGCTGTTTCAGGGCTAAATAAAACTAAAGACAGCAGTTCCCTAGATGGGTTCCATTGTAAGTAAAATCTCCCACAAACTTTCAAGAAGCTGGCTTTACCACAGTAAAAGCTATTTATTTTTTTTTAAACTATGTTCTTTCAGGCTAAGAAAGGTCCTTAACTATGATAACCTGTGACGATCTTTATCCCATTAAACACATAATAAAACAGTATTACATCTCCCTTGTTAGTGGTTTGCTCAGTACATGGCATTTTAAAATATCAAGTCCCATTCATTTCATAGGTACCTTCACCACAGGTAGTGGAACAACATTTTAAAGGTGCTGTGAAAGAAAACCTGGGTAATCAAATATAGATATACTTGAATGCAATTACAGCAGCAAATGATTGTGTACCAGTGAATCTTGGTTTAATCTAAGCTATGCAATCACCTTCTGTACCCTTTTCAGTATCTTATTATTAACCTCTTGTCTATGGAAAAACCACTCTCAAAATGAAGGAGCAAATGAAAGTAGTTTTAATGTTAGGTTTTAAATCTTAGCTGGGTCTTTATTCAGGAACAAGCACAGTCAGAGCTGACAGTGCAGCCTATAAAGCTGCCTAACACTTTCACTTCTATATGACCCCTCTTTTCAAAAGTTTTGCCAGACTTTCATACAGTCATGGAATAACTTTAACTGCTTTGGCTAAATTCTGTCTGCCTATTTCTGAGCTACTTCTTTCTGGGTTTTTTTTTGGTTAGTTGGTTGGTTTGGGGTTTTTTTTTTAGTATTTTTTTTTCCCCAAACTCTATGCCTTAATTTCAGCAAAAATGATTTGGCTGTAAGATGTAACAAGGAAATGGAAAAACTGCTTGTTTTACCCAGGTCCTGAGATTTGTTGGGAAGTCGAGTGTCCAGATGTTCCACAGCAGACGTGACGTCCCCCTTGTGCCAGGGATGTGCCTTCTGCTACTCCTATTAAAATTCATCCCCATTAATTTTAGTTATGAGCTGCTGAAATATCTGTTTGCACATACTCAGTAGGGATATATTGGAGTCTGCATGCTACATTTTGCTAAGATGCCACCCACCGTGAGTGTGCTCTACTCCCTCACTATACCTCCTTGTTGGCAGGACTAGGTGTACAACTATCTAAGATACGTATGGCTAAATGTGTTAATCTACAATGCAGACATCTCCACCTCCGTCGGAGAAAGCCACCCTTCCTTTCCAGATAGCGCAGAGCTGATCTGTATGGTCAAAGGAGCTCAGGACATTACACATTTCACCCTACCTCTGGTCAGATCTATCCTGAACCCTGAGCTCTCCATGGGAACACCACTAGCTCTGCATGGGAGGTTAAAAGCTCAGGTGCAGACATCTACATTGTGGACAGGTAAAGTTAGCTGAGATTAATTTTTCCTGAAGTAACTGCTTAGTCCAGTACTGTAGGGATTGAGCGGTAACGTGTCCTGGGAATCTGTCATATTCAAATATTTAGAGGGAGAAATTACTTGCATGAACATTTGTTTAGCATCATTTCTGGGTGGAATTTTTCACACTATTTCTTCCCAAATTAACTCAAGCTACTAGGGATTTCAGGCCCATTCCAAGTTCTCTAATGGAATGAGAAAAAGAAGAAAGAAACTGCAAACCTATGAAAGTATCAAGCTAGTCAGATGAAGTGAGATGCCAGTGGAAATTTTTATTGGGCAAGCATTAAGAGCAAAAGGAACAATGCTGACATAAGCTGACATTTTTAAACAAAGACTTATATTTCTGTGATAGAAAAAAATCTCTCTCAAACAAATACATGTAACTTTAAAAAAAGGGAAGGAGTTTAAATATTTGGAGAATGATTAAAGAAATTAGTTCTAGGAGGAAATATAAGACCTGGACTCACATAAACTCAAGTGGGATTGCCTACTGTTAAAATACATGTCTAACAGGTGGTGGAATATGACAACCTAATTCAAGTATCAGTTTATATTGTGGCTCTGGACTTCCTAGACTCAAATTCTGCTGATGTTCTGGTCTAACAGGCTTGTTAAATTAGCTTGGATATGCCTTAGGATATGCAGGAAAGCCTGCAGGTAGTCACTCTTTGCATATGCACTGAGCTTCCCTCCCCCGTTTCCTTTCATGATGGACATTATCTAGTGCTCAAGAAGGTAAAGGTAGTCACTCTTCGCATATGCACTGAGCTTCCCTCCCCCATTTGCTTTCATAATGGACATTATCTAGTGCTCAAGAAGGTAAAATGGCACTCCAGAAGAAATTGGTGAAGCACCAATAGTGTCTCAAGACTCTATATTCTCCTTTCTCCCAAGCCTGCTAAATTAATTTTAAGTCCTTCCCCAGCTTCTGACCCCTGTATGAGTTCCAGAAAGAGCCAAGCATGGGGATGATCCTCTCTTCTCCAATAGACAGGAAAAGCAAAAACTGCAGAGATGCCAGAAGAAATTGCTTTCACTGCAAAAGCTTGACTGAGAAATGCTTGCAGAGAAATGCTGTTTCTTTAGAGGTGGACATACATCTACTCCCTCAGCACAAGAAATAGCTGTTCTTGGGCATTCCTCCCCAAGAGCCAAAGAAAGAGGAAAGGACAGTCAATCCACAGAGATGCTTCCTAAAGACCAGTTAAGGGTGACAGCAAAGAATAAGCAGTTCTGTAATTTTGTGAGAGACTGAGGATGCAGATACACAACCAGCAAATTCCTTGCTCTCCTGATATATGCCTTGTGCTCTCCTGGTCTCTCAGCTGTCATCTGTCTGCATTTTAGTGCTGTAGGAGCTGGACTCTCAATGAGCAGCATCTGCAATGTAGCAAGAGCCTGGGAGAAGCGATCTCTGGCAACAGACAGTGGGAAGCCTGACCAAATTGGTAGCCTGTGTTGCAGCCTCTGTGAACTGCTCATCCAGAAACTTCTCGGCTGTTTGTTAGCTGCTGCACTTGAGAACATGACTATTCCTGGTGTTGCTGAAGAGTCTGTTTACCGTTACAACCCTTAATGGGATACAGCATGTCTCTGCTGCGTGTTCTACCAGCCTTAACTGCAAAAGGGAGGCGGGGAAGAAAGGGGTAGGGCTTCGCTCCTGCTTCCTTTTTCCATTAAGAGCTTGGGAGGGAAGCAGTCTTCAGTTGTGAATGGATGCTGCATGCGGATACTGGGGTCTGCCAGTCCCTTCAGTATCTCCACACCTTGCCCTACAAAAACACGTGGAAGAAGAAATTATAAAAGGCCTCTAACAGGCTTGATGATTCAGTAGCTCTGGCCAGTTCTAGGCGTGGCATTTCCAGCAGCCTAAACGAATTCATTGGTAACTTTATAATGTTTGTCATTTTAATATTGCTACTGATAACCATGTAAGTGATCATCATGGCTTTCATGAGTTTGTGCAGGGTGTCAAGGGAGGAATGGAAAGTATCTGCTGATGTGTTTTATTTGGAAGCGCCCTTCACTGGTGGCATCATATACTTGGAGGATTGAGGAGGATCAAGAATGAAATGGATTGCTGCAGATGGTGAAAGAGCTCACTTATTGGTCACCACAAGTGAAGGATGTGTCTCCAACATCTACTCTTCTCTACGGCAGTTTTTGCCTGGTCTCAGGCTTCACAGGTATAGTGGAGGTTATTTATTTCTTATTTGTAAACTTGCAAAAAATGTGCTGAGGTGTTTCAGGGAAAGAAAATTAATAGTTATGACATGGCTTCTACACTGGAAGGCCTTGCGACCTGATTTAAATATGATGCTCAGTGTGAGCAGAGCAAAGAATAGGGGGACTAAGGGTGAGGGTTGAAGTGGTCAGAATTTGTGGTGAATTAGTCTGGTGTTTGTGTGTGCGTGCCTATGTGTGTGCATGTTGCTGGTTCTCTTTCACCCATGAAATGGGCATCCAAAACTAATGAGTTTGGCTAAGAAAGACAGGCTATACTCTTCCCGTCTTTTGAAACCCACTTCTTAGGGAAGTCTGCTGCCTCCCGGGGCCCAGGTTAAAGATATGAAGAGAAAGCTTCCTGCCCTGGTACAGCCCTCAGATTACTATCTGCTATTGATTTTTCAGGTAGGCAGTGATGAAGTTGCAATAAGAAGTCCGAGGGCGGTCAAGAGAGACTTCAGGGCCTTGGGACAACTGGTTAAGGGAGCAGGAGCACAAGTAGTGTTCTCCTCTATCCTTCCAGTTGCAGGGAATGATGAGGGAAGGAAGACCCAGCTGATCAATATCTGGCTCTGTGACTGGTGTCATCAGCAGAATTTTGGGGTTTTTGATCATGGGTTTGTCTACATGACACCAGGCCTGCTGGGTGACAGATGGGGTACCCCTGTCTCAAAGGGGGAAAAGGATCTTTGCAGAGGAGTTAGCAGGGCTCATGGAAAGAGCTTTAAACTAGATTTGAAGGGGGAAAGGGATAAAAACAGGCTTGCTAGAGATAAGCCTGGGGGCGTCACGCCAATGTTTGAGGGACAGTGTGCTAGCGAGGTCGTTCAGTCTGCCATCTCAGTGGAGGTAGGGGATGGACATCCATGCGGCAGC
>NW_008795932.1:2311013-2312204 GCF_000699145.1 Aptenodytes forsteri
GGAGGTTTAGATTGGACATGAGGAAAAATGTCTTTACTGAAAGAGTGGTTAAACATTGGACCAGGCTGCCCAGGGAAGTGGTTGAGTCCCCATCCCTGGAGGTATTTAAAAGACGTGTAGATGTGGTGCTTAGAGACATGTATTAGTGGTGGACTCAGAAGTGCTAGGTTAACAGTTGGACTCGATGATCTTAGATGTCTTTTCCAACCTAAATTATTCTATGATTCTATGATTCTATGAAACGGGAGGGGTGTGCTGACCACTCCCAGAACACAAGAGTGCATTTGAAAGTAAAAATAACTCTTTTTGTCCATTTACAAGGAATGTAAGTTACCTTAAAGTGTATCCTCTTCTCTGGCTGCCAGAGAGGACTTGCTCCCCTACCTGCCATTTGATATTTTCCATAGCTCTTGCTACTATTTTCCTCACTTTCAGGCTCCCTCATGCATCCAGACTTTTCTTCATTCCTTCAATGTCCCTCTGATTTCCCTACAACCCTTTTATCCTTTAACAGAGATGTTACCCTGAGAATGAGGAAGGGCTTGACCTGACCAGCATGCCTTTGTCCCAGAAGACACCGTACCAATGAGGAGAAGGGGGTCCTCTCCAGCTAGGTGGGAAATTGTAGCCTGAAGAAAGTCACCACATCTCTTCTGTTCCCTGCCAATCAAGTTGGCGGAAAGTATCTGTTTAATATCTTCATCAATGACATAGACAGTGGGATCGAGTGCACCCTCAGCACGTTTGCAGATGACACCAAGCTGAGTGGTGCAGTCGACACACCAGAGGGATGGGATGCCATGCAGAGGGACCTGGACAAGCTCGAGAAGTGGGCCCGTGTGAACCTCATGAGGTTTAACAAGGCCAAGTGCAAGGTCCTGCACCTGGGTCGGGGCAACCCCCGGTATCACTACAGGCTGGGGGATGAAGGGATTGAGAGCAGCCCTGCCGAGAAGGACTTGGGGGTACTGGGGGATGAAAAGCTGGACATGAGCCAGCAATGCATGCTCGCAGCCCAGAAGGCCAATCGTATCCTGGCCTGCATCAAAAGAAGCGTGGCCAGCAGGTCAAGGGAGGTGATTCTGCCCCTCTACTCTGCTCTGGTGAGACCCCACCTGGAGTACTGCGTCCAGCTCTGGAGCCCGCAGCATAAGAAAGACATGGGCCTGTGGGAGCGGGTCCAGAGGAGGG
>NW_008795932.1:2312520-2338439 GCF_000699145.1 Aptenodytes forsteri
ATGTCCCTGCCCACGGCAGGGGGGTTGGACTAGATGACCTTTAGAGGTCCCTTCCAACCCAAACTACTCTATGATTCTATGATTCGCATAATTACTAAGTCTTACAGCCATCAATGTACTCATAAGGTTATTTTCCAACCTAGGGAGTCCAGTTAGGTGGAAAATATTCCTTTGATTTATGGCCCTGAGATAGTCAGCTCATAAATTAACGTTTGTGTTGGCAGCTTCAATATGTGCCTTTTACATCTGAAGGCTGCAGGTAGCAGAAAGTGACAGAAAGGCATCAGACTAAGATGTGTAAAACATACAGAACCTGTGTTTATTTTCCATGTCTCAACTGAGAAGGCATTTCACGATGAGTGTTATACCATGGCTCTTGAAATGCTTTATTATTTATAGACATGACTTGGATAGTATTGAAAGCAAGATTTCTGGGTGACAGTAAATGGCGAGGAGAGGTAAATAATGAAGAACAATGCAGTTAGACACAAAAGGTCTTAGATCTTTTAAGTAATTGGGCAAAAAGATGACAAATGCAGTTCGATGCAGATAAGTGTAGAATAATGAGTCCTGGAGCAAAGAATATATAGAGAGAATATGTTAAGTAGGAGAATGCCACAGCATACTGACTAGCAAAGAGATCTGGGGAGCTAATGGAGAGAAATCTCCTTAACGCTCAGGATATAACTGCTCCTAAATGGGTGGAGTCACAGAGAAATAAGAAAAGGGTCAAGAATTGAATTTTTCATAGATATAAAACCCTCTTAGGTTATCTTGTCCATCCCCTTGCATCAGCTGAGAGACAATTCTTTCTGCAAAGAACCCCATTATGTTGAATTATGAGGACTGTCAAGGTGATTTATAAGACAGATTTAGTTAGAGTGTGAACATTTTTGCTAGCCAACACAAAAAAGCTGAACGTTTTGGATGAGATTCTGACCTCACTGACACAGATGTAAATAAAGTCACCTGTGTAATTTTGAGCAGAATCTCTCATGCTCTACAGAAGTATATATGCACTTATATATCCTCAGAAGTGGAATTTTACCCCAGGCTTTGCAATATTGGGATTTTAGCTACAGCTGCAGCTGAGACAATGCAGAATCTGGTGAAGATGGGTTTTCTACCAGGGAAATTCATAGGACCTGTGAAGCCCAAGCTGACTTAAAACTGGTGATTGGAATCCTATTCTCTCTCTTGCATCGCTGCTGCATGGTGACCCAGTTCAGATGTTGATTTGGATAAAAGGTTATCTGCTTTCTCAGCAGACCCAATGACTTCAGAAGATATTATTAGAGAGTGAAAAGAGTAGGAGTTGACTCTTACAGTAAGAATGTAAACATGAAAAGCAAGAATCAAAGCCCAAAATTGTGAGCTTAAAACCCCACGTTCAACTCCCACTAGAAGCATACATATCTTCTATCAGTGAGTATTTGACACCAGTGTTTTCCAGGTTCTTGAAGTTCTGCTCTGTTCTTGTTCTCTGCTGCTGGAATCTGCACCGAAGTCCATCTGGGATCCAGAAAAAAGCATCAATTCCTTGCCTTATCTGGGAAGCAGAAGACCTAGATTCTGATCTTCCTTCAAGGGCTGGTCATACACCTCACATTTAACAGGCAGAGAAGCAGTGAGAGGAACCCAGACCTCCCCTTTCCCCATAAAGTCAGAGCAGACCACAGCCCTCTGGTGCTTCTGCCCAATGGGTCAATGAAAGTTGTGCTCCTTTGACACAAGGGGTGGAGACCTCTCCTTCCGAAGCTTGGATTTACAGACATGGGCGAGATACCTCTTGCTTTGAGGGGGGCACTCATCCCAGCACCTCTGTTAAATAACATAGAAATAACAACTGTGAGTGGTACAGCATTGCTCTAAAATGGAAGGAAACCCCTGTTCATGTATTTTGTAGGATAGACCTATGTTGCTTCTTCAGGGAGGGTTGGGGGGCTTCAATACTTTCTGTTCTGAGAAGATGGAGGAATCCTCCTGCTACCCTGTGCTGGGTGAAGGAAGGATGGGAAAAGGATGCAGCAGAACCCAATCTCCCTGTACAGTGCTATAGGGAATCAGCACTGAGTGCTGAGTCCTGGATCTCAGATGCCTAGGATCCTGCATACCAGGGAGGTGTTCTGGTGCCCACATCTTTCCATGGAAAAAGCCCGAGATCCACAAGTGAGCTTACTGCAAAACTAACAGGGTAATCTAATCAGAGCACTGTCATTTTGTTAATTCAGCCTTGGAGAAACTTACCTCTAGGTAAACAATAGCTGCAATATCCTTTTTTCATATCAATGAGGTGTATATTCTACTGCACCATTCACCTCTGTCAGTTCTTATTTCCAAACGTTGCTGGGGGACCAGAAAATACTTACACTGTTAAACACAGGCAATTTAAGAAACTAACACTCAATTGGAATTTGCGATGTTAATTAAAAGGTTGATTTCCTGCTCTCTAGTTCCTTTTTTCTTTTCTGTTGGCACCAGGCTGGGCAGTACTTCTGAGGGGGTAAAGCAGAGGTTGGGTGAGGTAGAAATAAGTAATGCAGGGTGGGATGGAAGCAGGACTGGTGTGCTGCTGGAAGCAAGCTGTGCACATTGCACTACGGTGGGCAGCAAACAGCTCCCTTTGTATAAACAGTCCATTTTAAGAGGGATTTTCCAAGAGTTGTACCTAAGATGTGGAAAGTGGAGGCAAACCCTTGATCCACCGCAAGCTTTCCATACCACCATTGCAAAGGTACTTCTGGTTTCGTATCACTGTCTGTAAAACCTATACATACACAAACACACAGCGGGTGTACAGAGCCCTTCCCCATCTCCCAGGGTCAGGACACCAATAAATGCATTAAAACTCTCTATATGGCACTTAGAGACATGGTTTAGTGGTGGACTTGGCAGTGTTAGGTTTACAGTTGGACTCAATGATCTTAAAGGTCTTTTCCAACCTAAATGATTCTATGATTTCTGACAGCTTGGCCTTGGGAGCCTTTAAAATGCTTGTGAGATTTTTTTTGACACTTAATTCCTTTTTCTAAGAGATGTACTCTTTCTGTAAGGTGTGTTGTTTGTAAGGAGACACTAGGCTCAGCTGAAACCCACTTGCAGCTTTGAGGTTTTGTGGAGAAAGAATTTTTCTTTGTGATGAAGTACTGACTTTCTGGAGCAGTACCAAAATAATGCTATTTTATTTATTATTCTTATTCTCTTTCAAAGCTGGGGTTACTGTCTGTTCCTAATAAAGCTGCTAACAAGCCTCTGCGGCAATTTGTTTCCTTCTGATGCCTTGTTCGCAAGGCCCTTGAAGAGTGTGACATCACATTGGCTTTTCAACATATAAATGACAAGTTTTTGCTGCTCTTTGATCTGCTCTAGGTTCCAAATACCTTTACTTGGTTATCAAATGGATGCCAGTGTTCAGTTACATGATTATCAGGTATTCATTTAACCTTTTCGACATGCCAAAATGTCAAACGTTTCAAGA
The DNA here is from genome assembly GCF_000699145.1 of Aptenodytes forsteri. Classification (NCBI taxonomy): domain Eukaryota; kingdom Metazoa; phylum Chordata; class Aves; order Sphenisciformes; family Spheniscidae; genus Aptenodytes; species Aptenodytes forsteri. The sequence continues at coordinate 2,315,999 of NW_008795932.1, forward strand.
TGCCTTCCCTTTTTGAATACAAGGTGACAGAACTTTCTTTTAAATTCTGATGTGTCTTAACCACTCTAGGATTCTGTTGTTTTAAATGCTATATACGGCTTTAAAATAAAATGCTACCCTGCTTAGTACTAATGAACAGCTCCTAAAGCCTACCAGCTATATAGACTAAGGTAATTACAGTTCCCTCTGACTGTAGCCAACCACAGAGAGAACAGGATGTTGAAGAAGCTGTCTGGTAGGCAGCTAGCATCCCAACCTGAAAATTTATCTTCTTGTGAAGCATAAAGAGCAGCTCCTGACATGGGCTATGAACAGGCTATGAACCCTGGGTTTCTGTGGGCATGGGAGATAACCTGATCTGATGAACAAAATGGAGCAATTCTGTATGAGGTTGTTGCTAACTATCTATCATTTCCTCCATCAATGAACCCTTTCTGCAGTTCTGCAGATGCATTCCCCTTTTTTAGAGGAGATGTCCAACACACATATAATCTCCAATACATAATGATATTGATATAGTCACATCCAGGATCACACCTCACCAGGCCAGACCCTGGATTAATGTCACTTCAAGAAAGAAATTCCACATTTGAAAGACACAGTAAGATTCTTCCTAAAAAAAAAATCTGTCTGAGATGTCTTGGTGGGATGATATATTGTGGTGAGGGAGCAGGAGCAAAAGATAATTGGACACAAGAGGGATACACAAGATAATAATTTCTATAGGATCAATGTGTGTCATGTAGCAGATTTTACTGGAAACAAAAAGCATACATCTAGTAATTAACTACTAGGGCCAGTTCTGTAGAAGAAAAATGGTGTTCTTTCCCTTTAATTTTTTAAATCAAGAGTAGATTTCTTTCCAAAAGACAAGGCTTATTTCAAAGAGGAAGGAGGAACTGAATGCAGCAGTTGCTGGCTGGAAATCATGGCAGCTGGTTACAGTAGTCCCCTCTCAACTTGAAAACCCTGGGTGAAGTCCTGGCTTCACTAGAACAGGAGAGGATGGGATTTTACCACATCAAGCGATGCCTTGTACATCCAGAAGATATATGCACATATCTGTATTTTATACTAAAACAAAATTTGAAACATAGTTAATTTGTTTTGTATCAGTCATTAGAGGAAGAACTCCAGAATCAGCTGCAAGAGGCAAATACAACAAGTGTTTTGATGGAAAGGTGTCCAGTAGCATCACAGATGGATGAAGATAGCAGTTGCTGAAATGCTGGAGTTGAGTCAGAAAGGCCAGAGGATACTATCTACAAGCCTCGCTTCTGAACTTTGATAACAGGATCAAAGCAGGACAAGAAGTAGTAATGTCGTAGAGGAGGAGCAGTGTGAGCTGATTTTTGAAAGAATGGGCTGAGATCAGCTACACCGCTGCATTTAGTGTCAAAGCAAGCTTTCTAAGTCCGGGACTGTAGTAGGACATATTAGAATGGATTGGCATGTTTCCAGTGATGGAAATTACTATCTAGGCTTGAAGGACAGTGTATAAAATGCATTGTAAATGTAGTGTGTGTATGTAGTGTGTGTATATATATAAAAAAATCAGTTTGCATTGGCTATGTGGTGTTTTAAATACCTGAACATGCAATGCAGGTACACAGGGCATTTGGACCATTGGCACCTGTTTTGTGTGAGAATGCATGGCGCTGTGATCCAGTGAAAAGGGAACTGGACAGGGGCTAAATTCAGCAAAGGAGACCTGAATTTTCCTACAAGTTTTGTTGAGGTAACTTGACCTATGGAACCATCTTGGACAAAATCAGTGTAAATCTGTGTGCCTCATCTTTGCAATCAATAAAACGGGGACGTTGTAGCGTGCTCTGTGAATAGAATGAAATCTAGAGTGACCAAAACCTTGATGTCAGAGTTAGGAGGCTCAGTATGGATTTGGGGTACATGGCCTTATGGATGAGTAAAGGACACACTCCTCACTCAAAAAGAGGATTAGAACCGTCTCATGCCTTTTACTGCTCCAGCAGGACACTGCTATTGGTGAAGCCTCTGATTAAGAAGCAGTACTTGAGAGATAACAAATTTTCAGTGATTACCATGGGAACCACAAACGATTTCATAAGGGTGGAGAAATTATAAAAAGTTCTAATTGAGAGAGGATGAGGCTTAAAACAGTTTCTATGGAAACCAGAGGTGGCATCCAAAAAAAGTGTGTGTACTAATCTGATAGTCTGATTGGCAGGTAATTGGTTCAGTGTTGGAATGGTGGAAGCCTTGGGATGTGAGATGAAGTGTCCATCACACAAATATATAAAACACATCATCTTCTGAAGAGGAGCTGGAGCCTCGAACTCTTTCCCTCCCAGCAGAATATGCTCATCACTCAATTGGTGATTCATTTTCATTCTTGTCTCTGTGCTGAGTGAATCTGGTTTGGTTTTTTTCTTTTCTTTTTTTTTTTTTTTATTGCAATGTGGAACAACTTCAACAGAGGTGATAGATGGAGCTTCTCCCTCACCTCACCCAAAGGGTAGAAGTCATGAGGGTGCTTTTATGGACAGCAGGAGATGAGGTGCATTTATGGGTATCAGATGTGGACTCCAGCGTCCTTCTTCTCAGACAGAAAAGAGAAATGAACACAGACTTCCAGCCTTCAGTAAGCACTCTGAGTAGTTGGATGAGATACTTGCCTGTGTTTTCCAGGACTTCAATTTCTTCTGACTGACTGGCTAATATCCAGCTGAGCTCAGTTCACAGAATTCAGAATTTCTGAAGTAGTTTTACTTGTCAGACCACAGTGGAAATCCCAAGGACACAATGTCTTGTATGACCTGTGAAGGAACCTACAGGCATACAAAAAACCCAGCTAACCTAGTATTTATATCTACCAGAACCATTTGCTTTTAGGGCAGGTGGAAAACTGTTGTCAAAAGTTTTGGGGAAGACATAGGATGAGCAAATCAAGTCTTTGCTCTCTTTCATGGGGCTACAGCCCAAGTACATTATGATATCCTTCAGCTTGATGCCTGAAGAAGGAAAATAACAGAACACTGTTGTCAGTAAATTAGATAAATAACAGGCCTTTGGCCAGCTGCAAGTTGCTGAAGTCCTCAGCAAAATCTTTGCCAGCTCAGTGGTTTGGCAGACACATACTTTCCTCCAGTATTCTCTAAGCTCACCAAATTCATTTCTCCATTCAGCAGATATAGACAGAAAAGCCTAACATTTTGAAATATTTTATGGATCTGAGGTGTTTTGAAAGAAGATAAGCCTTTCTACTGAAAGACCTAGAAGGCTGGTCTGCAATGTCTGTGATACTGTGGTTCATATCCCCCCATTGCTATCCATAATCATGATCTAAATGAAGTATTGCAAAAGCATTAGGAGAAAAAGCATCCTTTAACTCAGCAAATGTGCATTTGGAGAATTTACTTTGCCCATTTTCTGATCACAGAATTACCAGTGCCAGCATGGTCTAGGCTGGAGCCATCTGCAGAACGGCCACACTTCTCACGGTCAGTGGCCAAACTTTAGTCAAATTTGTATCCAGAATGGCTGCTATATCATAATGTCTCCGTCATTATGCTCCAGCATAAATTGGATTTGAAGAACAGTACACAAAGGTACTCAAGATCAGGAAGATTTCTGGCTCCACTTTTGGTCTGGCCATTTTAGATTAATGTTGGGTCAAGCTTCACTCTGTGTTTTATATATAGGACTAAGGTTAGGTGAGTCTTACATACCACACCTTTGCAAAACAATGAAATGTCTGCCTGGATAATAAGCTTAAGCTGTAACCTTTCAAGGATTCTATCTTTATAGTATGATAAAAAGATTGTTTTCCATAGGCTGAAGGGCTAAGTGAAGCTGTGAGGACGGTGGTGGCATCCATTTAAAGAAGACTCTTAGAATAATGCTACATTAACAGGCATCATGCAACTGAAGGGGCTCTCAGGTGGTCACCCTGCCTTGCGGTTCAGTGAATCCATTGCTGCTTGTACCACACGTTCTTTTTAACAGCATTTCACAAAAACGGGGCAGTGAACTAAACAGAGCAGCTGTAGAAAATGACAGATGTAGCTCAGTGCAAGAACACCCGGGGCTCCATCCTGCTCACTCAGCCTGGGTAGCCTTATTGTTGTTTTTTTCTCTCAAAAGCTGCATTTTTGAATTTTCATGTATGTTTTTATTCCCATTGCCACCAGTGGGCAAGGAGACAGAGAAACAAACTTGACCCAGACATACTTCTGGTTGGGTGCTTGCACATCTGCTGTTTTTCTGATACATTCACAGATGCTGCTGGTCTGTGCCCTGACTATCATGAACCATGCAAAATGTTCCTGGCAACCGAATCATTAATCCATATTTCATTTCATTTCATTTCATATCTTGCAATTGCACTTCTCAGAAGTGCATGTCTGTGTGGGGGAAGGTGTGTAATAACCTTATTTATATACATGCTCAATAGAAAGCAATAGTGAAAGTTTCTGGTTTACACAGGTGAACATTTCTGTGTGGGTTTTGCAGGTGGTGCTTCATCCTTTCCAGTACAGCATGCCAGTAGTTTTAAGCCCCTCTGGAGACTCTCACATCTTTTCTAAGCAAACAAAATGCTCCACTAGCTCCAGAGCTATCCGAGTTCTTTAGCTGCAAAAAAGGCAGCGATCCTCTACCATGGCAGACAGAAGACAGCATCTACCACCTCATGTGGGGTCAACATGCAAGAATAACCACTGGGTCGAGATCAGGTGAACTAAATGAAGGACCTTTTGTGGGGCTTAGACAGGAGATGCTTAGCCTGTGGGGATTAAGAGATGTTTGAGTATGTGCAGAGCAGTTGTTTATTACCACTTAGGAGCAAAGTTTTGAGGGTGGAATAATACTTCGGATGAAAACATAACTATGCTGGTCTGTAGGCATCAAAAATACAAATCAGATGTTGGAAAAAGGAGTTGACAACATAAGAGAGAACTTCGTCATGCCTGTGTAAATCCACACTGCTCACATCCTGATGACTGTATGGAGTTGTGTCCTGTCTATCTCAAAAACGTACAGTAGAACTGAAAGGCATAGAAAGGGTGACACGGCAAGGGATAACTGTGTGAGGGATGATTAAAAGACTAAGATTCTTCTCCCTCAAAAGGGAACAGCAGAGGAGGAATTTTAAAGAGGCCTTTTAAAACCTGAGTGGTATGGAGGAAATGAAAGAGGAGAGTTTTCTTCATGTCCTCTTTCAATACAAGGACTAGGGGATAATAATGAAACTAGCAGGCTGCAGATTGCAGGTCCAGAGCAAACAAGAGAATACAGTCCCTTGTGTAATGTATAATTAGGCTGTGAAATTTCTTCCCGTGGATGCTGTGGATGCTAAAAGTTTACATGGGTTCAGGAAGTGATTAGGCAGATTCATAGAAGAAAATATCTGCTAAGGACTATTAAATACATAGACACAATGTCTGGGTCAGGAATTCCTAGATGACAATTTACAGAAGTTGGGCAAATATCAGCACATGCTGACTCAGTTCTTCCTTTTTATTAGGAATCCGCCTCTGGCCAATGTCAGGGATGGCATAATGAGCTAAAGGAAATTTGGGTTCCACTTGGAAAAGCTGTTGCCTCATGAAAAGAAGTGGACTTGTGCAGGGATCTAGCTGTGAGAAAGAGAAGCTGAACATGGAATGTGGAGCAGAAGAAACTGACATAGGACAATGATCGTCCACTGATGAGAAATGCAGTTCAGGAGTACCAGGTAGGGTCTCAGAGCACTGCTTACTTCTGTTTGAGTTTGAAAGCGTAACCCCAACTGCACTGAGAGCCCTTCAGGATTCTTTGCAACATTGTGAATACACAGTCCAATAGATTACTATTTTGCTGCAATTTTTGGAGCTCAGCTAAAGGCATATTCAAAGACCCTGATGTTCAGATAGTGGGTAGTCCCATCCCTGTTCAATAATGTCATGAAGCCCAGGAATAACCAGGATCCTGCGAGGAAATTCAATTGAAAGGAGTTCACATCCAAATGTTTGTCTGATCTGTATACTCAATGAAGAAACTTTCTTGAGTTTCTTTTTTTTTGTTTTCAGCTCTCTTTTAGATCACAGTGCATCCTGTGCGTCACAGAGTACAACTTCATGCTTTCTGACATCGTTAAACAAGTTTTGGGGGAGGGCAGAGTAAGAGCATTTGTAAGATTTAAAGTCCTCACGTAATCATGGCTTACACAGAACAGGTGCATTTAAAATACAAAACCAGACTTGTTTATAGCTTTGGTCTGAACTTAGTTGTTATTTAGGCCTTAATGGCCTAATGATGCCATTATGGATATTTGTGCAGATTTAAGCTAAATGAAAAGAATTTAGCTTTTTATTAAAAAAAAAAGGGAACATGTGTGTCCACCATAAAAGTGATGATAAATCAAACTTTAAATTAAACAGTGCTAGTTCTATTTGCAGGCATGCCAAGAGTTACATGAGAGTGAAGTCAATGTGCATGTTCCTGAAGATTGCTTACAGTGATTTGCTTGCAGAGTTTGCAAATATAATGATTTGCTCATTTGTTGAGTGACAGTTAATGCAGTAGCCTGGCTACTATATTAGCCTTCCTTCCTCCAAGCTGTGAGGTAAGGTAACGTTAATGGAGTATAGGGAACAGGCAGAGTTGGGAGAGTAATTTGCCATCAATAATTTCTCTGATAAATGTTACCTTTCTTTTTTTTTTTCCTTCTGTTCACAACTGTCCGTGAATAGGCTATGATTGGAATTATATGCTGAACAATTTCTGCCACTGTGTCTCCATCTATCATGAACTTTTTTCTACGAATGTATGATTGACAAAGGTCAAGCAGTTTTGACTACATACATATGTTACATGGATTGTTTCTTTTCCATCATTGGATGGCAGGAAATCTCAGAGTAAAGCCTTCTGGAAAAACAGCCATAAAACCAAATTCTGAGTCAGCCTCCTGATTGATTCAGTTCTATTTTGCTGTTCTCTTAAGCTTTTCGAAGTGCATTACATGTTCCCTTCCAAAAGATGTCACTCACAAAGAACCTGGTAGCTCTTCACTCAAAAGCTGAAGAAACTCATGAGCATAGAAGCCTTAAGGTCCATCTTTCATGCCATTTAAAATGAATAGTATTGCTCTTTGCCTAAGCACTCTGGACAATAAAATTTTCTTAGAAATATATGTTAGAATCAGGGATGACTATAGCTTGGAAAGGACCTCTGGAGGTCTCTAGTTCAACCTCCTGCTCAAAGCAAGGCTAATTTCAGAGTTGGGTCAGTTTGCTTGAGGTCCTCTCCAGCTGAGTTTAATATATCTAAGGATGGAGGTACCGCAGCCTCTCTGGGTAACCTGTACCGGTGGTTAGCTGTCCTCATTGTGAAAAATGTTTCCTTGCAAATAGCTGAAATTTCCCTCACTGCAACCTGTGTCCGTTGCTTCTGGTCTTTTCACTGTGCACCCCTGAGAAGAATCTGGCTCCATCGTTTCTATAAGTACCCACTAGGAGTTTAAAATCTTCAGCTTTAATAAGGGCAAATGTGAAACCCTGGAAACAATACTTGTCTGTATAAGGTTATGTCCAAAGGTGAGCTACTTGTAAAATTAATAATTGGGATATTATCCTAGCTTCTAATGGCAAAATTCATCAGCACTGGTCATTGAGATAGGACACATGAAAACACAAAAGTAAAGAAAGTTGTGATCAAAACAGAGACATATTTAATGAATAGGATTTTTCTGTAATGGTTCTCGTTACAGCAAAGTTCTTCTCCCCTCCAAAACACCCGGCCCTCACCGCAACTGCCACTTTTGTGTGTGCACGCAGTGCTCACACAACCTGTCTCAAATATGCATGGCTTGCTGCATTTTGCCCATACTTTCATGGCATTAAAAGATTCCCATCACAGGAAAGGAAGAAAAAACCACCATGTCCCATTGAAGCTGCAGTGCATTTGTTCTGTGGGAAGTAAATCTGCTCCATAGGCCATACCATATGCAATGTAATAGCAGGATAAATTCAGAGTGGTTTACACTAGTCACTGTAATTATGGTAATTGCCAAGGAGGATTTTTCAGATGAGATTAGCATAGACATTGGGGATATACAGTTGCAGTATTATGGCCTGTAATGGCACCAGTGGTGCAGAGCACCTGACTATTACACACTGCCTACTTGCTGATGCTGCAGCCCTGAGGGACAAGGTTTGCTAATGCGGGTTTAGGGCACGTGGGTGGTGGTTTTCCATCCCCCTGAAGGCAGTATGAACACCAAGTTTAGCTGTCCAAGGGGCTTCTCAGCTCTCTGTCCCAGCTCCCGTTTCCCACACTGGGAACAGCAAGACGCCAGTATGGTCATTAATATTCAGATTTTTCTGTGTAAAATTAGCTTTACTCTTTATGGGACACACTTAGAAAAGGTTACCAAATCCCTAGAAGGTACGCTTGGTTCAGTTATTGCTATCAGTACTGAGTCGTTCATTTCTGAAAAGGCAAGGAATATACCAGGATCAAGTGGTTCATTTTTGCAAAGGCAAAGAATAGAACAACTGTTAAATACCAAAGCCCTTATTCTCCTGTGTGCTAACCTAGACCTTCAAGGAAATTTTCGGCACATGTGTGTCACTAGTCAGACCCATTCTCATTACAGTATGACTGTTTTAGTGCCTTTCTATAACCCTCACGGATCTCTCCTAGGCACTGAGTCAATACAGTAATTTTAAATGAACTGCTCTATCCATCTCTCATATTAGGGGTCTTGTGATAGGTGTCATGGGGGAAAAGGAGGTCATGGGCAGAACAGTGCTGCTTGCTGGCTATTCATGGACGGTGGGATGTCTATTGACAATCTTGAGTCTGTTTTAACCAACACCATGAGCAGACAGACTAAGGGCCACCACTAGGACCAAGAGGGTATCAAGGTAGGTTAAAGCAATCTCGATTCATACCAGACAGCTGTTGGGCTGAATTCAGACATCTGGAACAGAAGCTAAGACAACTTGTGTGATATTGTTGAGTGAAGGCACTAGAATATTTGGTCCCAGATACTTAAACTACAGCAACTAATGTAAAATGTTCTTTTCCAGCTCAATGGTGTCAAATGATTTCAGTTAGGCTCAGAGCTAACTGGTATCTATTCCAGCTGATGCTGGCATATGTTAAGTGCTGGGCACCTTCATTGCACTGTATGCTGATGTTAAATTATACTAAAAGAGGGGTTCTGTTAGCGGTCTGGCCATTGACTTTAATGAAATAGCTAATTTGATAATTTTAATTATGAGTTGAGGCAAAGCAAGAGCATAAATGTTAAAATATCATTTCATGCCAGTAGAGAGAAAAGTTGACATTTACCTAAACCAAGGACTAGATTGCTGAGAATGAAAGAGAGAGATAATAAGCAAGTGCAAAGGAAAATAGGAATGAAAAGGTGAGACGATCTGAAAGCTGACAAGACACTAGAAAGACATGACCTGGAGTCAGAGAGGGCTGGAAAAGCCTTCAGGCAGGGAGAAGATGAGAAGTTTTGTGAAAAGGTTTCATGTGCTTCTTTAGTTAGGGACGAAGAGTCTCGGTGCTGGAAAATGGAGCCTCTATTTCCTGCAGTTCTGAAACAAAGCATCGGATATCACACACACACCAGTATCTCTGGATTCTCTTCTGAATGGAATTATTTCTGCATTTGTAAAGCTAAATTTGATCAAAGTCCCACAGGAAGAGAAGCAGGCACACAGACTGTCTTTTTTTTTTTTAATAAATAAAGCCATACTTTCATAGCGAGAGGCTAACAACTACAACAGGCTAACGACAATGTTAACAGAAAACAGGTTTCTAAGAGAGAAAGAAAAATGGGATTACACAATCCCTTCGATACCAGAAGCAGAGCAGAATTACCAAGGCACTGCAATTACAAACCATTCTGGCACCAAAGCACCTCCTCCTACACAGGTTAAGTTCTGCTTTAGCCATTGATTAGGTGTGTGGACTTCACATGAATCATCTGAATTCCCTAAGTGAACTCGTGGCGCTGCTGAAATCAATGAGAATTTTACCATTGGTGTCTCTGGGGGCCAAAATGCTGGTATACAATTTTGAAAAGAGGGTGTAAGAATATTTACTGATTTTGCAGGGATGTTAGTCACTCACTATTTGGTGTTCATTTAGCACTTGGATGGACATGGTGCTAGGGGAAGGCTGCCTACGTTTGAAGGTTCATCAACTCCTGCTATATATACCTTATGCTAGAGCCAGATTTTCCAAGCTTTTTTTTGAAATAATTTTTGTCTTTCTCAAGAGGAAAATCTGTGACCTGAACAACTGCAGTGAGCTGTTTTACTACCTTTGCCCAAAAGCTGAGAGGTCAAAATCACTTTAAGAGCTGGGGCCTGGTACTATCGTTCCCTAGCCAGACTTTACATGGGCCTGGGAAAGTTGCTGTTAATCAGTGTCCTCCCCAGGAGATCCTGTATGATATCTGATGGAAATACAGAGCTGGAGGAAAGTTTCTTCATAAGTAATTTCTCATGAGAACATGTTTCCTCACAAAGGAAATTCCCTGTTTCTAGTAAATTTAGTAGCAATACTGTAAAAAGAGAATCCTTGCCTCACATTAAAAACTTTTGTTCCTACCAATCCAGTAGAGAGAAATTCCCTAAGATCTTACAGTCTAGAAGACTGCTTTGATCTTATATTAAAGATATCTCATATCTGACAATTTTAGTGGTTTATCGTCTGTGTAATTGGATGCAGTGAATGGATTGGGCCAAATTCTCAGAAGGTGTAAATTGACGTCGTTGGCAGCTTTGAAGCTGTGCATTTTCTCCAGTTTCTGTCAGCTAAAGATTTCAGTATGACTCTGAGATTATCGTGTAGTGGTTTGAAATCTCGGTTGTGTGGGCCTGGCCAAGGACCAGTCTCAGGGAAATCTGATCCCCGTAGGTACTAGACAGAGGTACATGGGGAGGCCGATTTGGCTCCTGTTTATAGCCTTTGTGCCCACATTGCTTTTGATTGAGGTTTCTGATCTGCACAGATTTCCTGTGTGCTCCCAGTCAATGCTGTAATTTCTCTAAGATGCAGTTCTCTGTCTGTAAGATGAGGATAGTAATTCAGCACTGAATTTCTCCTCACTCAAGTGATGCAAGGAGAAATCCATTAATGCGAGGCATTTAGGTAATAGAGTAATGGTGCCTATGAGCATCACAAACACCTGGGTCTAGTCCTGCAGAGGGATGCACTCTTATATTTATATGGAGAGAAGAGCCATGTTTTTCTATCTGCTACCAAACCATTTGACATTCTGTGTTGAGAAAGCACAAGACAGGGAAATGAATATCCTAATTGCAGTTCCAGAGAAGAATCGTGTGGAACTAAAGAATGGAAAATTGGAAAGTGCTGTTTTAACTTCTGTTGTCATTTGCTCTGCCAAGCTATGGGAAGGTTTTGAAAATAAAAGTGCTGTTTTGTGGCTCCTACTCTCCCTCTGTAATCATCCCTTCTCCTTTGCTGTAAAGCATCATGACAGTGTGGCAGTTAATAGTGATGTTACAAAGAATTAAATTCTCTCTCCCTCCTCAGGTCCCTGAGAGTCTGCTCCAGGTCAGGCCTGGAGCATCTGTCCCATCCCTTCCACAACACAAGTTGTGCTAGGATGAATTTAATGACATATTCATAATAGATGCTTTGGACTAAATCTTAAATGTCTTTTCATTCATTCTCAGGCTCTGCTCATGCAAACTCCCAGTGAAACCAGCCATTTCCACCAAACCCAGACTTTTGATTTACTAGACCTCAAGACACACAGAGAATCAAGCATCTGCCCTATGTGGCTTTTAGGTATGGCATCAGGTTATAGGTTCTTCTTCCCATACGTGAAGAAACTGAGGCCCAGAGGAGTGCAGAGAGTTGCACCATGCCATACAGTCACCCTGTGCAGAGCCAGGAACACAGACCTATGGTGGCATCCCATGAAGGGTGTCCAAAACTTTTGGCTTGTGTCATGGCAGAAGTGATTTTTACTGACGACTTGCATGAGCTGGTGGCATCGCAGGTCAGCAGGCAAACTGAACCCAGGAGAGTAAGAGGCATGGAAATAGGTATGGAGTCAAGAGAGGAAGAGCAAGATAAACAGAGCACGAGGGCCAGAGTAACTGCAAGGTGGGAGTAGAAGTTGGATGATGGCGGAGGATGTGATAACAGATGAGGCAGCTATAAGAAGCCTCAACTATTAGTAGTATATCAGTCTTCTGTTTTACTTAGCAGTGTGCTGGAAAGTGTGATGAATTCAATCTTGTGTAGCTTGTGGAAAGGCAGCTCTACGTACATTTGAAATGCAGTAGATGCCGTGATCTGGAGTGGATCTCAGCCCCTGTTTTATCTTGCACACCTGACATTTACAGTTGAAGGAAGCCTGCAGCAGGAAATGGAGTGCGGTTTATTTTACAACGTTTATATGAAAAACATTCAATCATATGCCCTGCTGTTCATACAGTTGCTAAGAGGATGAGATTGATAGTAAGTGGTCTTATGAAGCTATCAAGCAGCTTCACATTCAGGGCTCAGATTTCTGCCTTTCAATCGGCCAAACCCAGGCCTTTTCAGGACTTTTCAATCTGCCAGAAATTATTATCGTTGCCAAGACATGATCTTCAGGGAAAACCAAAAAGTCCCAACCCCCCCTTTGCCATCTCCTTTGCCTGACTCAGCAGACCAGAAATACCATTTGCCATTTTCTCGTAGACTTTTGGCCTGTAACTCTTGCCTGTTATTTAATGTGCCTTTAGAGCAGGTTCAGTGAGGAAGAGCTCAGCAGCACCCTGAGCACACACGCTGTAGGACCAGGGCCAGCTCCAGCCGCGTTACTTGGCCAACGCTAACCACAAGCTTTTTTGCTGGCTGAGCGACATTGCCCAGGGGTGTGAGGAGGTGTGAACCGTGACTGTCTAGCTCTGCTGGCACCAAGTCCTAAAAGCAGTGCATTATACGGCTAAAGCTGTGTGCTGCAATCAGACAGCTTGCTTTGCTGATGGGGAAAAGCTACTAAGCTTGTGCAAAGCTCTGCTTTGCAGGCAGGCGTCTGCAGATACTTGCAAAGAGGCTTTGTCACTGTAGTTTAGCAGTAGGGAAATGCATCTACTGAAGACCTAAAATTAATCCTGGGGAAAGTCTATTTAAACAGCAAATTTCCCTCCTGAACAGTGTATCTTGAGCAGTCTTTTCAGGAGAATGGTGGGAAGGGTTGTTTGGGAGGTGTGTTAGGGTTAATGCCCCTCAGCTATCAGCACACACAAGGATTCTCCAGCGGCACTCAGGGAGGCTGGGATCAGAAAACTGAGGAGTTGGTGGAGCCCTGGCTCTTTTTTTCCTCACACCATCAGCTTGACACACAAGCACAAGCAAAAGTCTCTGCAGTGTTACGTCCATGCAACAAAAAAGCCTTAGCAAGAGATGTGCTCAGAAATCTTCAAGGCATGATGTGTGTTGGAAACACAGTTCAGGTCTGAGAGCCCACTTTATTCTGCCAGTACAGTGGTAACTTCACTGAACATCATGTGCCTTTCCCAAAGAACCCCCTAGATTTTGAACACTGCATGACAGACTATCTGCCTCCCTGGGGAAACTAAAATGTGGGTGCTATCTGTTCCCTCTTCTACTTTGTTGCCTTCAAGAAAAAATGCCAAGAGTATTCAGCCAGAGTCTCCAGACAGCTGGAAAAGCTGCAGACACAGCTGAAGAGGACATTGATAAACATTTTCTGCAGTTCTGACTGCAATTTTTTTCTGCCCCGTGCCAAATGGCTGATTGCACCAACCATCTTCCTCCTCGCCGCTCATCCTCAGCTCCTAATTTCTCTGTCCGCTTCCTTCCTCAGTCTCCCACACCTTCTTTCCAGTCTGCCTTTTTCCCCCATACAGATTAGATCCCCTGCATGACAACCATCACTGACACGCTCTTCACTCTCTTCATGCATTCTGGCCCTGCCACTGATCTTTTCTGTCTTGCACATGCAGACTGTGAGCCGAGCCACCAGTGGCAGCCATCCTTAGTCTTGGCTGGTCCTTCAAGATGGCCTTATTGAACCTGCTGAACAGTCGAGCATCTCTAAACCTACTAGTAAGCAAAGTATTTCAACTCCTACTTCAGTGTAGGAGTGTGGATTGTTGAGCAAAGCCATGGGTCTCGGAGTGACGAGATGCGACACCATGCAGGTATAAAGGCAGCAGCACCATGACAATGCTAAGTCATCATTTTTGGTAGCCAAGAGAGACACAACTGCAGAAATTCTCACTCTGTTTAGGTATTATTATAACCTTTTCCAGTCAGTCAGATTGGCCTGTACTGAGCAACCGCAAGGAAGAAATGCTGTCCCAACGCACTGCTGTATGATAGTTAGGATATGGCCACCTGCATTTGGTTCATGCTCTGCCACTAATTCATTTGTTGGGCTTGTAACCACGTAACAATGCTGTGCTTCAGAGCAACCATCTGCAAACTGAGCGTAGTACTTAGTGAATCACAGGCATGTTGTGAGGCTTCATCAATCAATTGTGGTTTTAAAAGGACTCTCAACTCCTGGCCCAAAAGTGTAAATCATCATAATTTATGTCCTTGTTATGATTTTTTTATACAAGTCTTTGTCCTATTCTTTTCTCATAACAAATGTACACCAGGTCAATTCTCAGTGGGTTACTCCTGATTTAAATGTGTGTAACAGAGCTGAGAATCAAATCCCTTGTCTTCAGCCAGAGGAAGGCTCTTAATACTGTAGCCATTTACGCACCCTCGAAAATGGAAGCTATTTAAAAGCTTTATTTGACTTCAACAACAGGAAAATATGCACATCACTTTCCTCAGCATCAATCCTTTTTAAAGCATATTGTGTGTTTACAAGCTGTCTTGAGCACTGAAATTGATTTTAGAGCTGGGCAGTTATTAAAGGTTCATTTTCCCTCCCTCCTCCAGTTTCAAAATAAGTGATAATATGAGGTGGTGGGAAATTCTCTCCATGAGATGGTACTGCCTTTGCCCTGACTCTCTGAGTTTCTCAGGAAAGGTTTTCACTAGAGTATATATCCTGCTTGATCCCTACAAGTAAAACTATAATCTTCCTTTCAAAGAAACAGTTTAGCCTTGTGTGTATATACAGGTTGGAATTTATTTTGGAAAATAGCTGTAAGAGACTCTGGCACAGCTAAATGTAATTGAATTACCTGGGGTTTAAGCTACTGCTGTGGTCTTACTTCCATTTCAACACAGTCAGATACAGTAATAACAATATTTAGCATCAATTTCTTAATTACTAGTTAGTCCAGCCACTGCCTGATTTTGGTGAGATAAAGCTGACACTTCCAGCACGTCTGTGGAGAAGAGGGAAGATGCTGTTCTTCCACTTGCTCTACAACAGATTGGCTTGCTGGGCCCTAGTCTATCCTAGGTAGATTCCAAAGCTGCACCAACAACTGGAGTATTCAGGGATTACATTGGAGTACTCAGGCCTTGGACCACTGGCACAGGTTTGCAAAAGGTGCAAGTGGAGGCAGTGGGGACACCCCAGAGGATGTCCATCTTCATTTGTGAAAGATCTAGACTAAGGCTGCAGCTGGACACCCCACCTGCCACAGGCTTTCTCTATGGCTTTGGTAAATCTCTCTGTTCCCTACCTGAAAAATGGTATATGCAGGAGGAAAATGCTGGTTGGAAAAAGTTTTGCCATTACTGGGAGGTGGTGAGTTCATAAATGGTGGGAATAGAAGCCAGAAAAAGTATGTCAGAACAAAATGCACTCTGAAAACTACAGAGGTATCTGAAGGGTGAGTGTATTCATGTGTCCTCAAACAGGAAAAAAATAGAAGGAGGTGTGGAAGAGCCCACTCAATCTCTTCCAAATAAAAAGGATGTGTATACATCAACCATTTATTCAAAGGAGATAGAAGCTAGGTCCTGCTGCTCAAGCAGTCAACACAGAGAAGTAAGATAAATCGGTACATTTTATTCAGCCTTATTTTAAATATTCCAAGCAATATGGAGTCTTTCCCTCTGGACAAGACAATTCCACAGCAAATATTCATGATAGCTCCTATCTTCCCTTTACAGTGGCATTCCATTAGTAACAGTTGTAGTTTATTACACTAGCCAGGAAGCCCCCTAAGCAATTAATTTCCTTCTTCAGTGGTGATTTTAACAAAATGCACACTTCCAAAGATTCATTCAGAAGTTGTTGCATCAAAATATAGTACCCATTGCTACAGGAAGATGTCTCTCCCAGTGCTCTGGATCTTTGCAGCTCAGTTACCTTTGGTGATGATGGAGAAGGCTGTACCAGTACAGGGATCTTCCTTTCTACTTTGCCACGGTTCTCCTCGAGGACTTATTCTTATTCAGTGGCAGTTTTGGTATGCAAGGTAGGCTAAAGCGTGCATCAAATATTACATTGAGACATCAGCTGCAGTAAATGCAAAAGTGACAGTCACACTGTGAGCATTTGGTAATCGACAAACAGATCTGGAAGCCATATTGGCTCAGGAAACTTAGGTGGAGTCAATTCAGTAACAAATGCATCAATAATCAACACCTTTGCTGTATTAATTTCTCCAAGGCAGCCTGTTCCTCTATAGTGTGTCTGCAAGACATGCATACATTACCGTCAGTGACTGATGCTGTCCCCTTAGCTGCTCATGTTTAATGAAAGCTTTGTGCCTATATATAAATTCTGTGTTTGAGTGAAACATCTTCCAAATCCTTCACAGCAGTTCTGGAAGAGACCTTTGGCTTGTATACTGAGAAGTGAACTCACCCTTACCGCCATGCACAAGCTCTGCAGAATAAAAATGATACATGAATATAAAAATAGAACAGAACAGACTATTTAGGTTGGACCAGATGCTCACATTCTTGCCATCTAGGTTGATTTAATATTAGTGAATTCCCTGTAAAAAGAAATGAGTGTGGGAAAAATACGAAGCGTAGGTCTGATCCTGTTCTTTTTTCTCCCATGTGTGAACTTGCTTCACACAAGCACCCTCTCCCTAAGTCAATGAGACTCTTCGTGCATGTTTTCTGTCACTGCTGATTAGTTTCAAGAGGACTGTCATGTTGCAGGCACAGGGGGGGTGGAGGCAAGAATTAAAGCACCAGTCCCCTGTTCTACCTTCTTCTGCATAAACACTGCTTGAGGAAGGGAATGCTGTTGAATCATTTGAGACCTGCCTGAGCATATCCGATAGAGGCTGCACTCCTTTGAACATCAGTGGGAAAAAGGAACAAAGAATAAAACGAGAGCTGCACAGGGAAGGTTCCCTCCTCCATCATTTTCCTGAGCTACTGCTCTAAGGACACAGGTCTATTTACCTGGTAACCCAAGCGCAGCTTCCTCTCGCGGTCAGCCAAGTCCACGGTCCACAAACACTTCAGTGACTGCGCAAATGTACGCAGCTGGTGGAAGCGAAGGACATGAAGAGAGCTTGTGAAGCTAAAGGGAAGTTTGGCTCCTTACAATCCAGTCTCTAACGCTTGTCATGATAATCTTTGCATTCTTGATAACAGCCTGATCCAAAGAGCACCAGAGCTGATAGATATGGCTATGATAGGCTTTGAGTCAGGCATTGTATTTTTAAACTGAGCCACTTCCCAGTTCTTAAAATGGCAGCATTTACCTCAGTGCTGCAGCTGCATTGTGAAGGACAGTCTTCATTCATGGTCAGATCATTTCATGAATGAGTTTTGTAGACTTGCAGGGAAGAATTTTTATGGGGGACCTCTGGTGAGCTATTCTTAATCACTGAAATTGCAGTGTTTTTCTTATGCATTGCCAATCTCGCTGGGTGTTGGAATTGCTACAGATCTGAAGTACTCCTCTTGTATAAACAGCGTGGCAACAGCCACTCCTTGTGTGTGACCATCTTCCACGAATAATTGCCTATTGTCACTCAGAAGAACATCCACAGCAAATTTCAACACCCATCAGGTGTTGATACGCATACCTTCTGCTTCCTTAGGGCATGCAGCCCTGGAGAGGGACGATGCCTCGTATGGTGCATTTATTGTAGTAATTCAAAGAAATCCCCCAAAGGGCCGGAGACACTTTATAGGGCAAACTGAGCCAGGGCTACACCTCTGCCTTGCTCGCCTGTACACACGGAGCCTCTTACTCTTATTGCCATGGCAGACAGATGGGGAAGCCACAGACAGCTGTCACGTTACGCATGGGGGACAGTGGCTAAAACTGAGGCTACCTTCTTGAACTTCAAAGTCTCTACCAAACCATGAGTGGCATGGAGAAACTGCACAGTTTGCCCTCTCTTCCAGCACAGGGGCTGGGGACCGTTGAAGGAAGCCTGGTCTGAACAAATAAAAGGGAGTGCTCTTCCTGCTCTGAATAGCAGATCTGTTGATCTCCTCCTTAGGGGAGGATGAGAATTTTTGCTGAGGATTCAAAAGTTTTAGCTGGATTCAGGAAGAGAGAGGACAAGTGCTTGGGAGAAAGATCCATCATGGGTCACTAAATAGAGCAACTAACTGAGGCTCAGAACATCCCCTGAATTAAAATAGTCTGAGGTTGGGAGAGTATTTAAGGAGCTGAAAAAAATCACACATACTTGTTCTGTTCTCATTTCTCCCTCATGTCTGCTACAGCCTCCGTGCAAAAGAGAGTTCTGGGCTAAATGAACCTTGGCCCTGAACCAGAACTGCCTTTCTGACCATCTTTGTGCCACTGTTTCAAGAGAAAGAAAATGGTTTCTTGATAACTTGTGTAGAAAAATAAATAAGTTATCTCTTTTTCTTTCTAGCTTTGATCATGTTTTTCGGTTATTTTTCTGCTTTGGGGGCTTTTTTCCTTATCTGGTTTGTTGTGACTCCTGTGGTTCAGCTGGAAGATGGCTCATGGATTGGCCCCTTCTTGGACAGAGACAGCCATTAGATCTCCCTCACGGAGCATCTCTGACAGGTCAACAGGAGCGACTGGAGAGGTCCACAAAAGTAACTCAGAAGCCAGCTGCCCTTGCAGCTAGGTCTTGCCTTCGTTACAGAGTAAACTGAAGGTAAAACAGGAGAGCTGCTATAACACAATAGCACGTACACACTCTTACCTTGAACGTGGGAGACTTCTAACTCTCATTGGCTTCTTGTAGAGGGAGTAGGAGAAATGTTGGGTTAGCACAGCTGTCAGCAGCCAGGGCAACCACTACACAGCTCAGGGCTTATCTTCCAGCCTGTTTGCTCTCCTTCAAGTTAGACTAAACCGAGAGGAACTACGATACGTGTTGACACTTCGAGTTAACCTTCCTTTTGGTCACTAATTAAGGTTTGCTCCTTCGGTAGCTCTGTTTACAACTGTCCAGGTCCCCAGTCAGTCACTTTTCCACAGAATAAAAGACTTTTTTTTTACCTTGTGGAGAAAACATTTGGCCAGGAAAGATCCTCTTAGCCACTTCCATCTATATTAAAGAGAGAAAAGCTCTTCACTCATCCCTTACCCCTCCAACCCTTTCCATGCCAGCTTTACAAAGAGATATTTTCTAGATTCTTCATCTTTACGGTTTCCTTTTCTTTCAGTTACGCCATACACCCCTGGGTCCCAATCCTGCACTCAGGCTGACAATGAACTTTCTGTTCCTGGGTGTATGTGTCTCTGCCTCTCACTTGGGTGATGCCAGCTCAGCCTGGCACTCTGGCAGAGCCCACGAGGTGAGCCATTGATCATCCTGTCCGACATCAATCCTTCTCCCTGAAGTTTGCCTGACTGCTCTGCTGTAGATGGAACGACTGAAGGACACTTCTATTTGGATGTTATTTGCTCTGTGGTTCAAATACGGATTTCTGCTGGTGAGTCTGGATGAGCAAAGACTGGTCCTCAGAGAGGTGGATACTTTCTCGGCAACAAGGTCAGCAAAAAAGAAGAAAATCCCAAATTCTTGTAGACGTAAATAGATGTTTGAAAAGTGACTGTGACTTTTCTCTAAGCAATATTGAAACCTTTGCAAGTACACAGAACTACAAATATTTCCCATTCCACAACCCCAGCAAAATGCTAATACTTAGATATTTCTCCCGAAAGCACTACACCAATCCGCAGCTTGACACTGCAGTCTGATCAGAGGAAGACTGTGAGCTCATGGCCGTGCCTGTACCCTCCATGACTGTCACGCCCCTCTGTGCCCTGGAGTCCCATGGAGACCTCGTCCCTTCCCAGCTGCCCACAGGCTCTGCTTCGACCCCACGCTAACCACCACTTTCCAGCTAAAGGTTAATTACTCCAGGGGACATTTCCATCCAAGCTGTTGCCCGCAGGTTGCAGTCCCTGCCTGAGTGCTATTTTTAGACCAGCTTCTTCGTTGCTATTGATCCCAGTCACCCTCTGTTAATTAGATACACACAACACACACAGCATTTGCAGCTCATTTATCAATTCCGTTCAGCACCTCCCTCCCCTGAGATGTAATTTGGAGCCCTCCTTGAATCATGCTATTGAACTTTCCCAGCAACTTTGCTATAGGATTCTCTGTGTTGCAAACTATTTATAGATTATTCTTCTTCTCCTGCTCTCCCTTGGGGAATCAGAAATGGGCAACAGTAATCAGACTTCTATTTTTAAGGAGTTGATCGAAACCAGATATTTCCTCTTTTCTCTTTCTTTCCCCTCCTTCCCCCTGTTGCTGTTATGTACAGGCTTCTTTCGGCAGGCGAGACCTTCCTGCTCCGTGTGGTGCTGTAACGATTCTGGTAATGCTCAGGTGATGTGATGCAGAATTTGCCCTGGCTGAAATCTTGTTTGCTGAATTAATGAAATGAATTCCTCCTCCTCTCCGCGTCCAAGAGTTTCACAAAGGGCTTTGTGACCTGTTTTGTTTGCTCAGCCTGAGATGCACCTTTCAGAGGGCTTCAGACTCGCAGACTGCCTTCTCAGCCCGCAGATTTGATCCATTTGCAAGGCACTGGGTTCCCATTGCCCCCTTGTACCTCAGGAAGGGCATCCAACGGCCTTAGACAACGTGTAGTCAGGAGTGAGATAGGTGGAGTTGCTTTTAGGGATGGAGGATGACAGTAATGAGCACTGGGGTCCTAGGATTTGAGAAAGACCTAAACGAGGGAACATCACCTGAGGCTCAGAGAAATCAGAAGCCGGCCTTAGACAACGTGTAGTCGGGAGTGAGATAGGTGGAGTTGCTTTTAGGGATGGAGGATGACAGTAATGAGCACTGGGGTCCTAGGATTTGAGAAAGACCTAAACGAGGGAACATCACCTGAGGCTCAGAGAAATCAGAAGCAGCTCAGTGTTCATTGAGTAAGGTTGAAAATCCCAGCTCTAACGCAGGAGGGGGCCTACAGTTAGCACGGGCAAGGTGACACCAGAAGGGACAGCCTTGTCTCAGGGAATACATGAAAGCAGCCCCAAGCTTCCATAGTGGCACCTGCTGCTGAAAATCTGATGGGGAAGTGGGAGAGGTGTGCCCAGAGGAGCCGGGCAGGGTGCAGGGAGGGGCCCTGGCCTGAAGCCATGCGTTCGCAGTGGGCCTGGGGCAGCCGTGGGGGCTGCAGCACCCCCAGCAGCGTGATGGCTCGGGAGTCATGGGGCTGGGCCGTGTGGAAGCAGGGCTGGCTCTGAGCCAGTGGGACATGGCACTGTGTGTGCATGTGTTGTATGTGGGGATCTACGCGTGTGCCTGTGCTTGGGGAGGTTGTGGTGTGGTTGGGGAAGGGGCTGTGTGGTGTGCATGGGATGGGGGTGGTGTGTGGAGGGCTGTGGTGTGGTCGTGCAGTATGTGTGGGGATGGGTTTTGTATGGGGGGCTTTCACGTGTGTGATGCTGTGGCGTGGTTGCTGGGGACTGGGGGGGGAGGACTGTAGTATGTGGGGCTGTGTTTGGGGGGCTGTGTGTGTGGAGCTGCGTGTGTGGGCGTTGTGGTGTGGAGCTGTGGTATGTGGGGCAGTGTGTGTGTGGAGGCTGTGTGAATGGGGCTGTGGGGCTGTGTCCGTGTGTGGGGCCACGGTGTGGAGCTGTGGCGTGTGTGTGTGTGTGTGTGGGGGGGCAGCGTGGGTGCGGTGCTGTGTGAGTGGAGCTGTGGTGCATGGGGCTGCGGCGTGTGGAGCTCTGTGTGTGTGTGTGGATATGAAGCTGTGGTGTGCGTGGCACGATGTGAAGCTGTGGTGTGTGTGGCTGTGTGTACGTGTGGAGCTGTGGTGTGTGGGGCCGTGTGTGTGAACGTGTGGAGCTGCGGTGTGTGGAGCTGTGGTGTGTGGGGCCGTGTGTGTGAATGTGTGGAGCTGCGGTGTGTGGAGCTGTGGTGTGTGGGGCCGTGTGTGTGACTGTGTGGAGCGGTGCGTGCGTGGGGGGGCGGTGGTGTGTGGAGCTGTGGTGTGTGAGGTAGACCTCAGCGTGGGGCCGCGGGGCCGCCGTCCCCCGGGCGGGCGCAGGGCTACCTGAGGTGCGACCCGCCGCGGCCCTGTGCGCCGCCCGGCCGCTCCCTCCGTCCCGCCGATCCCT
>NW_008795932.1:2340226-2343446 GCF_000699145.1 Aptenodytes forsteri
CGGCCTGTCGGATCCCCGGGCGGCCAGGGGGGGACATGGTCCCCTCACTCGCCCCTTGCTGGCGGCCATGAAGAGGCAGAACGTGCGGACCCTGTCCCTCATCATCTGCACGTTCACCTACCTGCTGGTCGGGGCTGCCGTCTTTGATGCCCTGGAGTCCGACAACGAGATGCGGGAGGAGGAGAAACTCAAAGCCGAGGAGATCCGGCTCAAAGGAAAGTACAACATCACCAGCGAGGACTACCGGCAGCTGGAGTTGGTGATCATGCAGTCCGAGCCGCACCGGGCTGGCGTCCAGTGGAAATTCGCCGGCTCCTTCTACTTTGCCATCACGGTCATTACGACTATCGGTGAGTGTCTCACCTCGGGGAGGCCCTCTGGGGCCAGGGCCAGGGCTGGGGCAAAAGCCCCCCTGGTTGGGAGAAAGGGAGAGGGGCAGGGGGGCCGTGGCATGCAAAGGGTTAAGTGCCGGATGAATTTTTTGGCTTCCCTCCCGTGTTATGTAATTCATTGCTCTTCACGGGCACTTGTTGGACTTGGCGGTGTCCCGCACCCCTTCCCCTGGAGACGGAGCCTATGTCCCCTGGCTGGGACTGGAGAGGAGTGGGACTGGCCTGGTGGGGGGATTGGTGCTGACCAGGTGGCTACCATCGAGCTGTGGGTTGGGTGGCAAGGAGGAGAGGGGAAGAGGCAGGGTGACACTCTCCTGGGGTTCCCCTCAGGAAGAAGGAGGCCCTGTTGCCAACGCTCCTCCTTGCACCTTTGCTTAAGAGACGCGGGGAAAACTTAGGCAAAAGGCAGTTGGATGAGGATGAAAACGATGAGGGCATGGGAACTGGATCAGCTGGGAAAGCCCTTGATGCAGCCGAGCGTAGCCCTGCTTTCGCAAACTTTTGTTTTGGCGTTGGCAAGGGCTGTGGTGGGGGTTCCCACAGCTGTGGTCCCATTGCTGGGCCTCTCCTGGGCATTCCCAATGTGTTCCTGAAGTT
The DNA here is from genome assembly GCF_000699145.1 of Aptenodytes forsteri. Lineage (NCBI taxonomy): Eukaryota > Metazoa > Chordata > Aves > Sphenisciformes > Spheniscidae > Aptenodytes > Aptenodytes forsteri. Next base: position 2,341,216 of record NW_008795932.1, read on the forward strand.
TTTATTGCAGCTGGAGTGTCTGATGTGCCAACAGGTCACAGTCTGCGTCTCCTCTTTGTGGGCACACGGTCCGACAGGCAAAACGATGCCCGCTGTCACAGCCGTGCTGCCCAGCTTCCCAGATGTGCCATTTCCCAGGACAGTCGAGGGACAGTCAGTGGACACAGCCACAGGCTGTCGTTTTGTACTTCTCTGCTTCCCGCAGCTAAAGCGGAGCGTTTTGCATAAAGTTTGCTTCCCTGGCGTAAAAATAAATACCACGATAACTAGAGGCTGCGGAGCGCACACAGAACTGTGCTACAACTCTGGCTTTGGCTTGATGAGCAGGTTTGTTCTTCCTGGTGTTGTATTCAATAGGGTGGATTTACTTAGGCAGTTGGTAACGTTCTTCTCCCAGCACTTCTAGATGTTCCCCCCTAACATCTGGGGAGATCTGAAAGGACCTCTCCGGCTCAGTGGCTGTTTGATAGTGCATTGTACTGAACAGGACACGAAAGACTGGCTCGCTCACTCACACAGAAGGGCTCGACCTTTTTACGGTTTAGGGCTTGTTACAAGGAATTTGCACATGGCCACCTGAAGATACTGACGGTTTTCAGCAGAACGTGCTGTCCAGTGCCCTTTGAGCAGTGTTTACTTGCGTTTGTATGTGACTGTATTATACCTGGGGCAGTAAAAAATTTCCTTTGAAAGACCATCTGACAGTATAAAGCCTTTGCAAAGATAAGATTTTTAAGGGATAATTTCTTCTTTTCTGTTATTAGATATATTTATAAAATGCATATATTAATAGGCTGTAGAATATAAAGTAGAATGTAACTTTGGCTGATGACTTAGATTTCCTGCTGTTCGTTACGAAATCAGAACTCTCCTTCCTCCCTTGGTCACTGATTCTCTCTTCCTCCATCTGCCTCTTGTCATTTATTTGTGCTAAGCGAGCACTGGACTGGCATGCTCCTCTGGATTACAACGAGGCTTCCACGCACATGCCTGTGTACTCACGGTGCCCTATACTCCTGCCTGAGAGGTGGCTGCAATACTTTCTGCGTTCTTAAGCTCGGTCGGTGACAGGTAGAAAGAGCTGTTTTTACAGCAGCTTGCTGTTTTGGTCGTATTTTACCCAGAAACAAGTACAACTTGCTTGGGAAGCTTTAGCATTTTCTCTTGGAAAGAGCTGGGATTTGTTTAGGAAGCTCGGAGCACCTCAGCGTGCGGAGGATAGCGTGCGTTTCTGTAGGCAGAGGCGCTTTGGGATGTCAGAATTGTTTAAATTAAAATGTGTATAGCAACTGGGAACCACTGAGAGGAAGAGTGATAATAAAGAATGGTGCTGAAGAACAGACATTCTTTAACGATTGTTCATTTGGGAAACTGCTCCAGGAGGATACGGGATCCGTCTTTCAAAAGTTTATTAATAGTTACTACCTGCATCTTGCCAAACTCACTTCTCTTTTGTGTATCATCTCTTCAGTACTAATGTAGCTTCATGATGTTATCTGATCTACTGGTAGTCTGTAAAAGTGAACATGGAAGGTTTTTCTTTAATTTCTTATTTATCCTAAAAGAATTTGGTTCAAAGGGGAAAAAAATTACTTTCTATATTTAAGTTCTCAGGAAAATAAGAGAAGATTTCTTCTCTATGTTTCTTGCACGGGGCAGTGATCTTAAATGCTCGTATTAATCTGTTGTGATGGTTCTTCTTTTTAATCTGACGGTGTGTACGCTCTCACATACATTTCCTTCTCCCTCTGAAACCTTCCAGACAGACTTCGTGAAGCACATGCAGTGGTGCGTGCGTTAGTGAACGTGCTGTAGTCAGTAGGTGCTCTTGCAAAAGTGCATCTGACTAGCCGTCGCAGGCTGATTTTTAAAACAGAGTGAATAAAAACCTTCGTTGCCTGATCTAGAGTGGTGCATCTATCTCCACAAAACTTCTCTTCGGAGAGGCGCAGTAGGAATCGGCGGACCACGAAGTCTAGCAATATGCATATGATAGCAGACTAATTTATGTCTAACTTAATTGTTCTCCTTGATCCTGCCGTGCTAGCCACGTCTGACGCGATTACCTCTTTACTGTGTTGATCTAAACTACTGCGGCTTTAATTTAATCGCAGGCGTTTATCGCTGGCCACGGACCACGAGCCAGCAGCGATCGGTAGCCTGGCAGGGACCGGGTCTTCCCCGCCGGAGCCGGGGAGCCCGGCGGCGGCCGGCGGCCCCGGGGGGCGGGG
>NW_008795932.1:2343462-2352716 GCF_000699145.1 Aptenodytes forsteri
CAACCCCCGCGGCTTGTCGCTGCCTGCGAAAACACATCATTAAAGGCCTGTTGGGACGGGAGCGTGAAAAACTGGAAGGCTCCCGTGGGAGGCGAAGCGCTGAGATTTGGTCAAGTCTCACATTTCCTCTAATCTACGGCATTTGGCTTTTATTAGAGGGTGGTAGGGGGTTGTTGCTCACTTGTCAAGCTGAGTACTAAACAAAGAAGCGAGGGCTGATCAAGTAAATGGAAACTGTTTTTTTCACCTGTGACACAACATTTTTTCTACTCCCCAGGTGCAATGTTGCTTTTTTTCTATTTTTTTTTTAACTGACCCAAGGAAAAAAAAAACCAAAACAACTGCAGGTGCTACAACATACGCTCTTAAAACCCATTAGCAGAAGAAAAATACCCTGCTTTCACAAAGTTTTGGTCATGTTTGCATTCTGTGAAAGTTTTTAGGTGATCAAAAAGAACTAATAAGCTGTTCTTGGCTCTCACCAGTTGCTGAGTTTATTTCGGGATTGTTCTCACTTCAGAGTTAGCTAGTATAATTTCCTATCCGTTTTCAGTTACACAGCCATTTCCAGTTACACAGCCAAAATGATGTCAGAGAGCGGTTTAATCAAGTTCTCCATCCAGTTATTTGTCTTCTATGAGATACACTGTAGAATACACCACAGAGTTCATCAAGAGGCAGGATACGATGAATGAAAACACCAACTTTTGAAAATAAAACGTAATTCCTAGGATTCCTACTAAGTTTTAATGCCCTTTTCTACAGGTTTATAGGAGTGAGTAAACTGCTTCTATGTAAGCAGGTTTCAACACTGTCAGAATGTGTTTTTGGTATGGATATCGCTCCATCATTTAGGCCTTAAAGGGTGATAGTCATACTTGATTTAACACCACCGAGCTCTAGTAAACACTGAATATTTCTGGAGGCTTGTGCAGAATGTAAAGAGCTGAAAGCTGTTTATGTCACCCTAAAATGAACTGAAACAACAAACAGATTGAGGATTTTTATTTATTTATTTTTTCCTGAGAAGTAACTGTAAGGAGAGCAAAATTCAGACAGTGCGTGCTGTGAATTGCTAGTTTCTTTTTCTAGCTTTTAGGCCTTTGTATTCAGTCTCAAACCTACTACAAGCAGTGACTGAACTATCCTGGTGAGCAGAGACAAAATATTTTTTAAGAATGTGGTACAATACCTGTAATGGTGAATGGAATATCCACCTATTGACAGCTGTTTGGCTACTGAGTAGCTAAACATTCAGGAACTTTCTAAATCCAGATGAGGAGATGGCATCCTTCTGGCAGATGGTGGCCTGACAGGGAGTTTGAACCTGCATTAATGAACTAAGCAAACACATGCTTAAATCCATTTCGGGATAGTAGTTAAGTCTCTGTATCCTTTCTCTGCATCACTTCACCCTTCTGTAAAATGGGTATAAGAATACCGAGTTGGTAGTGTTGCGATGTCTCTAATTTGGTTTAGAAACAGACATAAGTGTTTTTACGTGTGAATTATTTTGTTAGTATTGCTCGTCCTTTAAGACCAGCCACTAGCGTTTTGAGTCTGCTCTTGGTTTTTGACGGATGGTAAAGTTTAGAGGCAGTCCACTGAAAAGCGTTGAGTAGGGAATCATGGCAGGTGGACAATTTGCGATGGAAAGAAAGAAAAGAAAGGAAGAAGACAAGGCATGAAAAGGGAAAGATAGAGAACAAAGACACCAGTGCTTTGGTCAGTTAACTGCTACATTCATGACTTGCCAGGACCATGAAGGTCATATCTCGTATAAAAAACCCAAACAAGCACAGAGTAGATTAAAGCTACTCTATTATTAATAAACTCAGATGAAAGTAGAGAGCAAGATTTTCTGGTGATATGAATGCTTGTAGATGCACTGAAGTAATGAATCTATTCATTCACACCATCTGAAGCTTCAGTGGAGAATACTGGATGATCAGGACTCGTAATATCTGTTGGTGGTATCTCCCAGGCAAGGAGGAGGTCAGCTTCAGCGAGCTGCATGAAGATGAACTGTGCGTAGGATTTTGCTCCCCTGCATAACTAAAATATTCTGCAAGATCTTTTCACACTATATTCTTTGTCTCATGGAGATTTTTAAAAAAAAAAAAAAAAAAAAAAAAAAAAAAAAAAAAAAAAAAAAAAAAAAAAATATCCAAAATAGTTCTGTAGTTCTGCTAACACAGAGGGGATTTTGTGACTACTTTGCTCACATGTTCATAGAAACAGTTCTTGAGTTCTTGAAAACTGGTTTTGCAATGATACCTCACATTCCTGCCAGAGGCACATTAGCAGAAGCTTTTTAAAAATCACTGATAAGCAAAGTGAAAATACAGCTCAGACTGATGCTGAACTGCAACTTCCCGCTGTACGGCTTACTGGCAGTGCAAATGCAATATCCAGTAAGAGTCTGAAAACAGTTTTGGGGAAGCATCGAGAAACCTCTAGCCACTCAGCTGAGTGATGGTGTCAGCAGATTTCCTTAGCGTCACCAAGCTTGAGAAATTAGTGTCTTCTAGTGTTTTAGGATTTGGTGCCCTTTGATTTCCTCGTAACTAGTTATAACTTCTTTCTTTAACTGAAGCAAGTGAGATTTAGATTAGGCACGAGGAAACTCTTTCCAGCTGTCAGGGTGGTTGCGTGCTGGAAGCGATTGCCTTAGGAGATTCCGGAATCATCATCAGTGAAGCATTTTAAAAAGAGTTTAGACAAAAATCTGTCAGGAATGGCTAAGTCATAGCTGCTTTTGCCTTTGGGGAGGAAGATGGACTGGCTGATCTCTTGAAGTCTTTATCAGCCGTATGTTCTATGATTTTCTGAATCTTCCTTTTTCCACGTCTCGAGCTCTAATAGTTCCTGGGCTAGCTTGTTTTCCTCGAGAAAGAAAACCAAAGATCTTTGAAATTCCATTTTCTCCACTATATGGTCTTTGCTTATTGATTATTTTTCTACGCAGTAAAACCATCTACGTGCCTTTGCAAGTGTCAGCATAGAAATATGTGTTTGCCCACTGACAAGGCTATAAGTTAGAGGTGTCGCTGAGTCTTTTGGGAAAGAAGTTAGCTGAAGAAGAAAATGATCCTGCTGATACAAGGATGGCAAGCAGAAATGTACAGGGCAGAATTGGAGGGAGAGGAGGTGTTCTAGACTAAGAATAAGGGAAGGAGTTTAGCTGTTAGCTATGGGCTTATGCCTGCTTCAATGAAAAAGAATAAAAATCCCTTTGCTTTCTCTGGGAACAGCATCAGAACTATGAGAGTTGATATAAAGTAAAACTGATTAATGGAGAGCTTGCCTTTTGGACACCATGGGTTTTGGGACAGATGCTGCTGGTCTGGTCTGGCACAAAGCAAGAACCAGAATGCTGTTGTCTTCCCTTGAAGGCAATCTGAGCTGAGGTGCTTAGTTCCTTCAATGCCCAGAGCGTATTCCTTCATAAATGCTGAAAGCCATGCTCATGGCTTTGAGCTGGAGTTACACAGCACTTTATATTCAGAACGCTGTACTGACATTAGGTGATTCATCTTCACAACACCTCTGTGTAAAAATTATCCTCAATTTAGAGACAAGAAGATAAAATGACTTTCTGAAGATTCAGGTTGGGAACTATTTCTAATTGCCGAACAGCTCACTTCTCTCTCTTTCAGACCACATGGCATTAGTTTATAGCCAGATTAAACAGTGAAAATGAACCAAAGGCAGAGGTCCATAATGAATTCAAGGTGATATTAGCAAACTCCTGCAGCTTAGGTCTTCTGACATGCAATAATAGCAGAACCTGGAGCTTTATTACATCAAGGAGCATATACAATTCTGGGTAATTATCTCTGTTATTACTATGCGTCTTCTGTCAAAGGCCCTTTAGGTTTTTAGGTACCCAGCTTCTATGGATTTTACTGAAGATCCTTGACTGGATTTGGATAAAGGCCGCATGAAATATCCCCTTCCCCTGCAACAGATGCTAGCAAGGTCGCTTGCTGGTGATGCAGAACTAATCAGTAAGAGTCCTTGCTGCTTCTAAGTTGAACTAACAGGTTACTGTGGACTTGGAACAGATGTTTGCTCTGTGTAGCAGGCCTATTCATCTCTTTTTGGCTTGTGGATATTTTGAAGCGAAGCTATTGACTACTTTCGAAATTTCGCATACGTGGATTGCTGTGATGCAAATTAATTTGAATTCGTTACCTTTTCTGTAACAAATTCAAATTCTTCGTCCATGGAATCTACTGACCTCAAGTTAAAATGTATGGATAGAGTCCTTCCCCTGGGTTACCTATACCCTACCAGGTGTCTGTGACTTGACTGGCTACAACTAACATTGATATTGTTGGTGATGTAGCTACGTCAGTTTCTTCGATTAAAGTGAGAAGGTCTATGGATTAGGGAATGTTAGGCAAAAAACCCCCAGAAATTAAGGCCTGATCCAAAGTCCGTTGTAAATAATGGAGAGAATATTTTGAGTCACAGTAGTTTTGGATCAGGCCATTATTTGACATGAATTCTACAGCGCAAGGAGCTATATTCTATAGCAAACCAATTCCTGGAAAATATCTGTAATAGCAGTTTTCAGATTTATTTTTTTTTAATAACGAAGCAAACAGAGTTTGTGAACTTAGACCGTATGTTGACTTTGGCATTTATACTGATTTTTAATTTTTTAATTGAAAGTGAAAGGCTAAACTACATGCCTACTGCATACCTTAAACTTTGAGCAAAGAGAAATCTTGAGGAAGAATGCTGATGCTTTTTATTCCATTTATTTGTTTTGGTGGTGGGTTTTTTTATTTTGCTTTCTTTCATTGATGCCAGACAGTTAACAACCTCTTCTGATCCAAACTCTTCTGATCCACTGAGACACTTTTTTTTTTTTTTTTTTAAAGCATAGTGCGCACTTATTTCTTTTCTGTTTCAGGGGAAGAACCTCTTAAGTTTCTTAGCAGTTTTATTCTTTTTAAGGAGTTAAGTGACCATTTTTTAAAAATATCTGGCCAATTGCCACAGAGGCTTATGCAGTCATCAGTTGGTTAAAGGGTTCAGTATCCTTTTTAACTGCTTTCATTATGGAGATGATTAGGGCATGTCAGTGAAAGACAGATCTCTATTAAGGACTTGTGTATTTGTTACTTGTTAGGATGATTAGGAGGGAATAGTCTATATTGTCCTTTCAATTCCCTGCACCAGCAAGAAAGAAGAGCTTCAGAGAAAAGCAGGCAAGTAGTGGGGTTAAAAGGTATCTGATGGGAAGCTGATTGTCTTCTTGCTCTCCTGTCACAGAAGAAGATCGCTCCCTTCGGGAGCTGCGTGAGCCTTCTCCGGAAAATTTCACAGAGAGCTTTAGGGCACAGATTGATGAATGAAACCTGCAGCAGCTCTCTCTAATTGTATAGTGCAGGAGATTAGCTATGAGGAAGTGTTCCTAGACTCCCAATTTAGGGATATTCTTGACATATTGAAGGGAAGGTAGAAATAAGAGAGATCTACTCCCAAGGCAATTGGCACTGTCAGCAATTTCCGCTGTATGTGACCATTAACTCATTACAGAGGTGTTTTGGGTGCAGATGGAATATTTTATTTTTTCCACTCTCTTTTCTTTTGATGTCCTTTAGAGAGGATGTCCTCCTCCTATGTTTAAACCATCACAGGCCATTGCTATGGGAACTGTATCAGAAACGAACTGTCGTAACAAACCTGTGACCACCTCGAGTTTGGAGTTGTCACTTTGCTGCATTTCACACCAATCTGGATCTTTTCAGGACCAGACACAGTAGGAAAAGGTGTTGAATACTCTTGTTTCAAAGATCTAGGCCTCCATTACTTGAACTAATGAACAGTTGCTGTTAGAATCATAGAACCATTTAGGTTGGAAAAGACCTTTAAGATCATCGAGTCCAACTGTTAGCTGTTAATAGTTTGGACTGTCTGGTGAAACAAGTCTGACTTTAATCAGTGAAAATAGTGTTATTGGCAGTAATAGTTTTTAAAAATCTGCAGTTTGGTACTTAGGTTAACTTTGCTCTGGAAGCTAGGGGACCTGCAGTAAGATGAACTCCAGCAGCGGGAAGGACGTGGAGCCCTGACCGTAAGGCTCTGCATGCAGGCTGTGTCATGTAAGATATTGCATCTAAAATGTTTTAAAACTGTTTATGAAATAAAGATGATTGAACTCGCCATTACGACCTTGCATCAGAGAAACACCTCATACCTGTAGAGGTGACTTGAAGTCTCAGTGCTCCCACACAGTTTTTCTGGCCTTTGGGAACTTCTTGGGCTTCCAGAGGTAGACCAGGAGTTTTAGAAGAGTTCCTTACAGGATAAAGCATATAGTATTTTCTGCTGAGGACTAGAAACAGCAGAAAGATGCCCTTTCAGTATTATTCAGGATCGTTACATATACTAGGCTGTCAAAAAAACTGGATTGCCCTAGACTGCCAAAGACGAAAAAAGCGTATTTTGAGACGTGGAAGTCTGGGGACCAATGTTTGGGGAGGGAGAGTCTCTCCCAACATTTGAAGGGATCTACCCACCATCACTCAGCCACATCCTCCATAAAAGTCCCTGATCTATTGTTTGTTTGCTCCTGGACACCAAATATGAGTTATCATTGCAGTCTTTTTTTCAGTATTACTTAGGTGTGTTAGAAATGAGATAAAGCTAGTTCTAGGCAACTGATAGTTAAAACAGCGACACTGGGTCTGTGCTATCGGAAGCACCTGGATATCGGAAGCACCTGGAAATCCCAGTGATTTGACCTGAATTCTTCAGTTGACCTTTCAACTGATATATTAAGAATTCAGTGATCTTCTCAAACTCTCTCCTTCAGAGTTTCTGCCCTCCTTTGCTGTTTCATGTGGGAATGAACATCCCAAGAAGAGGAACGAGATGGTAGCTGCTCAGTCTGTACTGATGCCCTATCAGCTTTTGCATTCGTTTCTGGTATTTTTGTCTGACAAACAAATAAATGATCGGTCTTTTGGCAGCAAAGGCTTAAGCTCATGATTTGCTCTTAAAACACATCCTGCCTAGTAGTAAAAGGCCTGTTATTTAAAGGGCACTTTTCAAAACAATTAGGACTTTACTAGCAATGTGTTTGCCTTAATGAGTGCACTCTGCCAGTCAGAGGAAACAACATAAGCTGATACCTACTGATCTAGGCCAACAGAGGCAGATTAGCAGTGTTACAAGTCAGTTCATGAATGTACTGCACATCCAAGAGTTTTATTTTAATGCTTGAGAAGCGCTAGTTATGATTCAGAATGGCTTCAATTTTGTTTTGTTCCCAAATATCCACCCCCAATTATGTTTTAATTTAGAAGCCTTTGTACCACTCCTATGCTTGTGATAGCTTAATCTGTATGGGTTGCATTCAGCTCTGGTTTGACTTGTTGGACTGGCACCAGAGATAACTTTTCATAAAGCCTCAGTCTTACTACGTAGCTGCTGTTGTATGACGTTTGAAGTCAATGTCCTTACGATGTAGGTAGGTCAGCTGCTGGCATTTTGGTATGACACAGATTTCTTTTTTAAAGGTTTCAAGAGGTTTTTCTTTTCTCAAGGTGGGCCACAGTAAAGGCTGGTGGTACTGAAGAAGTAGATGCATCGGATGCAAGCTTGGCTCTGAGTATCTAGCGATAGATATCACAATGGAAGTTGCTGCCTGTTGAGCGCATGTGGTCCTGATTTTGATGACTAGCTGAAACCTGACTGCAGGTTGGGTGATGAGCAGTTAAAAAATATTTCCATCATCTCTATGAAAAGAATCCAGCCTGGGGAGCTTTTCAAATCTGATCAAAACCACAGTTTGTTCCTGAAGAACTTGAGTGCGGTAGAGTGAATAAGAAAAGCTGTTAAGCAACAGCAAGGAAGAGTTAGAGTGGCCACAGAGTAAAAAATCTTTCTAGCAATGATACTAGTGAAACACTGAAATACGTTGCCTGTGGAGGGTGTGGGCTTTTCTTTGCTAGGTCTTGAAGAACAGGATAGACAAGCATCTGTCAAGAATGACCTATGCATACTGTCCTGCCTTGCGGCAAGGTATGGACTAGCCTCCTCCTGCCTTATTTTTAATGGTTCTGTACACACACAGGCTGTTTGAAGTTTGTCTTGGATCTTGCTTGGGATCTATGTAAGTTTATCTTGTCCTTTTTTGCTGAAGGTTCCTGCTTCCCTGAGGGATTATCAGTGCATCCTGCAATTTTGTCTCCAGCTGAATATCTGGATAAGAATCAAACCTCTTCTCTAAGCAGCAACTGTTCACTGTCAGCAGTGTCACCAGTTTTTTATGGCTGCTGTTTGAACAGCTCTACCAGTGGCTGTTGCAGGGAAAAACAAACATGCTGCCTATCTTTAAAAAAGGGACAGGAGAGAACATGGGGAGTTAATGCTCAGTCAACCTAAATTTGATACTCAGAAAGATATTTGAGCAAGCTGTTAAACAATCAGTGTGAAAGTACCTGGGGGATAACAAGGGACAAGCTGGAACAAATGCAAATTTTTCATGAGTAACTGATGTTGGACTTCTGTGGGTTGGTTTTTTTCAATAGAGTAGCTGGTCTAGCTGATAGTGGGGGAGCAGTAGATCTTGATGTTTATTACATATGTGGCATTATAATAGCATTGAGTTCTCATAATTACGGTAGAAAAACATGGACTGGATTGAATTACGGTGTGCAAGGTCTGGATGCACTCACGCTGTGGACTAGAGGTTGCACTGTGGCTGGACTTGTCGCATGTGTGAAAAGCAGGTGGTTGTAAATGGGGCAGAAAATACAAACCTGATTGGTCCCTGCTAAATCTGCCACCAGATAATTTCAAAACAGAATGAAAAAAATTTGAAAATATATATCAGTAGTTTTCTGTCAAATTGGATGGACATAACATGTACAGTCTTACAAGGGTCTGTCTTGTGGTTGGTACTATTCAATTTTCCCATTAATGGCTTGGCTGATAGAACAGCGAGTACACATATTAATTGTGGGACGGGTGGCTAGCACTTTGGAGGACAGGAGCAGAATACAAAATGATTTTGATAAATTGGAGAAATGGTCTGAAATCAATATGATGAAATTCAATAAAGACAAGTGCAAAGTATTACACTGCAGAAGGAAACATCAAATGCACACATAGAAAACTGATACGAACCGACTAGATACAAGTATGTGGCCAGCAGGAGCAGGGAAGTGATCGTGCCCCTGTACTCGACACTGGTGAGGCCGCACCTCAAATACTGTGTTCAGTTTTGGGCC
>NW_008795932.1:2352743-2400743 GCF_000699145.1 Aptenodytes forsteri
AATGGCCTCAAGTTGCACCAGGGGAGGTTTAGATTGGATGTGAGGAAAAATTTCTTTACTGAAAGAGGGGTTAAACCTTGGAAGAGGCTGCCCAGGGAAGTGGTTGAGTCCCCATCCCTGAAGGTATTTAAAAGACGTGTAGATGAGGCGCTTAGGGACATGGTTTAGTGGGTGGTGGTGTTGGGTCGATGGTTGGACTCGATGATCTTAGAGGTCTTTTCCAACCTCAATGATTCTATGATTCTATGATTCTAAGTACTGTAACATCATGCTGATAAAGTGGGTTGCAGTCTAAATATGAATCTACGGTGTGAGATGTTCAAAACAGTGAAGTGTTGGATGTAAGTCACAGAAGGTAGGTACTCTGTTTTGTTGGTATAGGTAAGTCTTCAACTTGAAAACTGGGTCCAGTTTGGGCACACAGTGTTTTGAGAAAGGAACAGAAAAATCAAAATGCTAGGAGAAAACTTGACCTGTATTCAGTGTGGACAGAGATTGTTTAGTCTGAAAAAGAAATATACACAAAGGGAGGAATAATAACAGCCTTCAAATATGTGAAAGGTTGTTGTAAAGAGGACAGTGATAAGTTTTTTCTACATATCTACCCAAGGTTTACTCTTCAGCATGGCAGATGTAGGTTCATAGTCAGCTGTGAAAACAGCTGTAACATGATCTGCAGGGAACCTCCAGAGTGCCAGTAGTAGGATATTTATCTGAATGGGTTAAACAGTTGTCCAACATGCATGGGCTTGGTATACTTCAGCCTGTTTCAGATCTGAATGGACTAGGTTACCTGTTAAGGTCCCTCCAAGCCATGTGTTCCTAGGAGTGGGTAGTTGATAGCTGCTGTATAGGAGCTGACTGATGAGTTGAGTAACCCCTAAGTGATGGACTGGGGATCTAAGCATCCTGAAACGGGTCAAATAGTTTACTGAGGTTTCTCCCAGCCCTCAGCTTCTGCGATTATACACTCTATGGATGTTTCTGAGTACCATGCTAAATGTACAGCAATATTTGCTATCTGGCAGTGGACTTCATTACGGTCAAGGCTGAACTTGCCTTTAAGAGAGCTGTTCTGCTAGAACAGGCATCAATATGCATCTTGCAACCCTCACTCATTTTGCATTTTGGGTTACAAATTCTGTCATGCTGAAACAAAGAGGTTTCTCCTCTTTCCCTAAATCCCATGCATACAAACCAGCAATTTCCATAACACAGACAATCATCCAATCTGTTATCTTGGCAGACACCAATGCCTTTCTGCTTTGGAGGAAGGAAATCTATCCCATAATACACCTGTGCAATATATGGCGATGGTGATTTCGTTGCTAACCCCCGCAGCAATCAGTTTATGCCCTCAAGCATGGGATTTGATTATCCTTGTCATTATCTTAGCTACAAATGTTATTAGCAGCCATAAAATTGTCCATTAAAGTGAGAGGAATTACTTGCCTGCACCAAGGGGAGAACAGATAATTTACTACACAGATTTTAAGCCCAAATGCACTGTGTTCCAGAAGAGCCCTCTAAACCTTTGTACAGCCTCCGTTTTTGTATTTCACAACCTGCTTCCCCCTCCATGGGCTTCAAGTCTGGATCTTTATACCATAACAGTGAGATAGATACATGCTGTTCTTGAAATAACCCCAGAGATGATGACCATATAGTTCCTCATGTTCTGGAAGTGCAGATGCCCAAACTTTGGTTGGGTTCCATAATTTCTAGACTTCAGTGTTGGTCCAGGCTTCATTGACACACAAACAATTCTGGATGCCTTGGGCTGACTTGGCATCCACGGACTGACTGTACATCACTGGTTGAGTGTAGGATCAGTTGATCTGCTCCTCGCAGGGTCATTTTTATAGGTTTTCTTGATACTGCAATATTAGGTTTTTAGGAGAGGAAGAGATGATGTGTCACAGGGGCCAAGAAAAGATGCTGTGTCTAAGTGGGTGAGAGCCAGGGTAGTGTCTGAAAAATACCTTTGTCTTCACTGGGACTGGCTGATTCATTCCCTTCCCACCACCCTGTTAATTCCTGTTCATAAACCGTTTCACCGTAAAGCTGCTTTTTTATTCCCATGTGGTATTGTGTTCCCACCCCCTTCCATCAAGAGGGAGCGGGAGAGACCACCTACGTCTTTCCCAACAGACAAAAATGGTGGATCCTGACAGACTGGGACAGATTCTGATCACAGTTGCTCTCTGTAAATCCTGTGGAACTTGGTTGGTTTGGTGTATTTGTTTGCTTTAAACTGAGATGAGTGTGTGCGGAATCTGGTCTGGAGAGCCTGTATTTTGAAGGAAGCATCCCCTCCTACTCACCCAACAAATTCACACACATAGAGTGTAGCATCAATATTAGCTCCTGTAGCAAATGGAAAATGTGGCAGTAGCCTGAAAGGAACAGAAAATGTTCCCAAACAGGGCTTAAAAAAGTAAATAAACATCATATAACCAACAAAATCAATACAGTTCCGTATTAGCCATTACAGATATCTCTGTCTTTGTCTCCATCATACTGTGCACATTTCAGTGCTGTGGAAAATGTATAACCCAGGGGACCTCATTTCAGAACTTGGAGATAGTATATTAAATGCAGGGTCTGGGATAGAAGGCCTGACAGAGATTGATGTTAAATAACAGAAGAGGTTTTCCCCTTCTACTCCCCGAAAGAGCATTAACTGAACCAAACAAGTGTAAATATATATCCAAAATGGATATATATTCATGGGTGTTACAACGTTATTAGAAACAACTCCTCAAAAGCTCTTTTTTTCCTGAGTCATCTCCACTGACTTAAAAAATGACTTTGCAAGAACAAACGTTAGGTTCAGGACATCCAAGAGGGGACAGCCTTTTAGCTTTCTGCATTCTAAAAGCTTTATATTCCTCAGCTGCTCTTCTGCTTGGAGGGAATCCTAGATGGAGGAATGTCCTTAAGCTTTCCAGTCTATGCCTCACGGCCTTCTTCTGTTACTCGTCAAGTCTTCCAACACAATCAGTAATATTCAAGCTATTCTTGTGGGCTTCTCTATTGAATTTGTTCAAGCCAAGCTGCTCTTGGCTGCTGAAGGCATTCCCTCTTCTCCTCTTCCTTTGAGAACTTGATGTCCCTATTGATCCAGGAAGCAAGAGACAGAACTGTGGACCAAGCAGGTGGTTGATGATCTTCCCAACCAGAAGACCGTGTCATCAGCTGTCTCAGTGGAAGTTCTGTTAGATTTGAAAGGAGGAAGTGCTCCTGTGACCCAGGGCCATTCTTTGGTTGCTTGCCTAATACACGTAATATAGAGGGAACATCCTGTGTCTTTTGAATTGTGACTTTTGCTTCCATTCACAGTGCAGAGCTCTTTGCCAAGGAGAGGCTGGCAAGTTTTCCTGCACAGCACATTGGTAGAGACTTTGAAGAAGAGGAAGAAGCTGGAAACGTCTATTAGGACAAAATGGACCATTGCTTGGAATCCTTCATTCAGGTGATTTCCTGAAACAGAAATGTCTGGTTTTGGTGGTCTTCAGTCTCCTAGTGTTTTAGTTCTGTATATCAGAAAAGGTGTGCACGCTTACTGAGGCTGCTGGAGAGGCTGCTGCTTGCTTTTCTATTAGAATGATAGTATTACCTGTTGATTGATAGATAGATAATTTATCTTCTTTTGTATGTAACCTTTTAATGTGACATGCTCCAACTCTTTTACAAGTGTCCGTAGGCCCTCTGGGAGGTCCACAGCGTTTCATCTTGAAGGGGAGACAGAAGGCTTTTGTTGCTCCTCTGGCTTCTCCTATAGCTCCCAGCCGCAGTGCTCGATGTCAGTCTTGCTGCTCAGAGTGCCTGCAGCGTGCGCAAGACCTGGGGGCCCGGGTTTCTTGTCTCTTTAATGGCATTCTGTGAGCTTGCGTTCAGAGAGAGACAGAAAGATCAAAGGCTGTGCAAGTGCACTGTGTTTGATTTTGCTTACACCAATATGAATCGATTGACTTCACTGAGTTATGCGGGATTTACAGCTGGAAGAGAACAGATTCTGACCTAATGGCTCCAAAAGAGGCTTTTCTTGGATGAGCAATGTAATTAGAGCACTGGAACAGACAGATTTTGTGACTCATCTGTGGGTCCGCAGTCTTTTCTTTGCTTCTAGTAGGGTGTTCACTAATGTCACCACACTTTCATTTCACCATTGGGCTGATCTAATGATGGACCAACCTTTGCTTGAACAGAGATCCCTATTCAGCTGCAAAGCATCCTCCAATCTTCATGTCACTGTACAAACTTTATTTACTGCAGAGCACTCTTGGAAGGGACCAGCAAGCTCAGGGCCAGGCACTGGGGTAGTGGAAAATTTCCCCTTTCTTCCTCTGTTAGAGTAAAGCAGAGGGTTAAAAGAAATAGAAGATGTGAGGCAGGGAGCAGGGAGAACGGATTGATGACTGTATCTACTTACTAATACCAAATATGTGTCTTAGCAAGGGGAAAATGGTGGAACACATGTGCCAATGTTAACCTGCTTGGTATAACCAGTTGGAAAGCTGTACATGCATTTTGAGATCGGTAAAGCTCCTTTTCAGAGCTGGTTGGAGGTCTGGGGATGAAATATTTTTGTCAGAAGATACCAATTCATTGAGACTGCAAGACATCACTTTGGGAAACTTTGCTGAGAATGTTCCTCAAGTTTGGGGAAGAGGAGGTAATGGTCAGTGTAAGAGGGACTAAGCATCTGTTTGGAATGAGTGGAGGTAAGCATAGTCACAGGCTTGGGCTTGTCTTCTCCAGGTGTCTGGAGGCTATGCTGGGCACAAGGGCCTGATGGAGAGGTGGCACCACTGAGGAGGTGGAGGTCGTGCAGCTTTGGCTGCCGGTTCTCCTTTGGTCCCAGTGCAACAGGAATTGGAGTCAGGGGCCAGCTGTTGCAGTTTGGCTGGTGGCCATGACCATGACAACAACAGTAGCAGGGTTGTGTCAGGGCTGAGTAGGCAGAAGCCCCTACCCTGCTGCACACATAGTCCCACCTCTTTCTCACACACCTCTCGTTTCAGCTGAGCTTGAGCTGTGAGGCTGCTTCAACCCCAGGGCTGTTCCACTGGCAGGCAGCAGTGGCCTTGCTTTGGTCCACCGAAGTAACAAGGAGACAGTAGTTTCAGGAAAGGGTAGGGAGGCAGTGATGGAATGGACTAGAGTTTAGCATGGGATGGGAGAGGTGAGGCAGAGACACCATATCTGGCATCACTGAGGGTTCCTCCAAAAAGATTAGGGGCCATTGATATAGGGAGCCCAATGGAGGTGTCTGCCTTACGTGTAACCCTGCCCTTTGTGCCTCTGTGCTATCTTCTGAAACCTTCAAGATGCCAGGGTGCATCTGCTCCAAAATCACAACCTACTGCAGCTATACCTCTGTTAGATTTGGCTTTCCTAAGTGAGTTGCTGCTGGTGTGGTACTCAGCACAGATTGTAAGACCCACCTGGGAAGAAGGTGAACTGCTATGTGCTGAATTGTGTGCCTCACCACTTGGCAGTGACAACAGCACAGCTATATCTGAGTTGGATTTGATGTTGGTTTTCTTCTGATTTGCCACTCACTGAAACTTAGAGCCAGTCATGATGATTGGTCCTGTCCTTGGATTTGAGCCCTGATGCACCGGGCTCTGTACCAGCATGAAATTCAGGATAATTTCAAAAAAGTGTCTAGAAGACCACAGAACTAAAGCTCCATTTTCAAAAGTAGCTTTTGCACTTAGGAGGCTAGTTTCCAAGCCAAGTAAGCTCATACCTGCCAAATACGGGTTTAGAAAACAGGTTGGTTGGGGTGTGAAGTCATTGAAGAACATGTGAAAAATACGCCGTTCAGGACAGTTTAAAACAAAGGGGTACAGGTGCCTGGTGACTCTGAGTCCTCTGGTAATCCACCTCTTCAGCTACCTGTCACACAAACTTCTCTTGGAAGATTTTCCTCTCCTGTTACTCCTGAGGGAGTAAGTCACCACGTGAAGTATTAATGAAAGCTGCAGTAGGTGCTGGTCTGCTTGTACATAGAAGTTAAAACTGCTCTTTCTGCATGCTGGCTCATGAGGTGCCAGCTCCTGTTGATATTCACAGGAGCTTGATGAATACCTGTAAAACATGAGAGTAAGTCACTGCCTTGGAGAAATTTCTGTTGCTTTGAAACAAGACACAAATGAGTGCAACAAGTAATAGGATGGAAGGAGAAGAAATAATGAAAATAGTAACAGTTATGTTCTGCTAATTGCTCTCAGTTGCCACCATCACTGACTAGATGAAGAATTTATCCCAAGAAACATATTGGCCTTATGGGTTAGTTCAGGGACACCTTTTGTGTCCAAGATGCTGTGAGAAACAATGCCTGGAGATGTTTTTTGGAGAAGCCAAGAAATACTAGTCACAGCTGGCACAAATGGCATTGCAGATGGGGAAGTGGGTGATGAGAAACGGGAGCTGGGAAAGATGGAGCAGGGCTGTGTGGTCATGAAAAGCTTGAAGGTGTTGTGGGAAAAGGAGAAGTCAACAGAGAGGGAAGGGTGCAGTTCTTGGGGTATTGTGCTGCTCAGAATGGAAGCATTGACAATGGTTTCCTCTCATGTTTTTTTCAAGATAGATGAGGATATCCTGCCTGAATGGGGTAGCCTGCAGGTACAAAACATTACAGCTTGTGTGAGCGCTGTTTAGAACAGTTACATCTTGATTGACCTACCCTGGGATGCAAGTGGGAATTGGACTTGGCTGAGGGCTTTCTTTATGCCTTGCATGGTTGTGGGGATCTGGATGCAGGATGCACTTTCCTTTCCGAAAGAGTCTGAAGCTACAGATTTTATTTTTTAAGCCTCCAGAGATAAGCACTACCATACGTTCCCAGGCTGTTTGCACTGCACAGCTATCTGTAATACGGTCTAATACAACGTAAGAGGTTCACACAGCTTACAAAGCTGCAACGTAGGCAGGGTTCAAGCATCCCAGCACAGTGTTGCCTGACCCTACAGGTTTTTGTGTGCTCTCTGTACTAGGTTTAGCATCCTAGCGTCGGCCTCGTTTGTAGCACAACTCTTTTTAATGGTCACCAACACTTTTCAGCAAACTTTGGGGTTAAAACACTGGTGGAAGAGCTGTAAAACTCTTCCCACGCTTCGGACCTGTGGAGGTATTTGACTGTGGAAACAGTCATACCTCAGCAGGATTAGATAGTGTCCGAGTAGAAATGCTAGACCTATGGCATTGAAGCCAGGTTGTTGATCAATAATCTGCAATCCTAATTTTCCAAGCCCAAATACTTCATACTGACTTCAGCTTTGTGGACACCTTCTAGCTTTGGGTGTCTTGAAAACAGACCTCCAAGGAGGGAAGCTGCTCTTGCCAATGTGTGGCAGATACGTTGATGCTTCTGTTTTCAGTCTGAAAAGTGGGGGCAGGGCCACGTAAGCCTTCCTGGAGCTGTTCTCTAGGTTAAACCACGCTCGGGGAATACTAAATAATGTCGTTATTACTTGTGTGACTGAAGAGAGCAAAATTACCTCGGGGAAGAAGGAACCGGCCAAATCCACTCTCCTGGCCACATCGCCCCGAAGAAGAATTTTGATTGTGAGCAGCACAACTCCATGCTGCCGTGATGTTCAGCTGCCGTCATTGTAATGCTGAGGCAGACGTGCTGCTTCCTCTCCGTATTGTGTATTTTGAGCACGTTTCAGTAGTGCTCTGAGTTAACATTTTTTTTCTCTTCCTCTACAGTGCCAGTCATTGCCTTTTCTTCATTTTAGTGATTAATTGCTCTAAATACTCCTGCTCCTGGACTGCGGGAGTACAATTTCTGAGCTGTATTTCATTTGAACTTGCTATGCAAGTACAAGCGAACTTGGGGGAGTGCACACACCCACGTATTGCTAGGTAGAAATGGTTGCCAAAAGGACACCAAGTAAAAGAACAGTTAGTTCTTAAACAAGGGTATAATCTAATAAGCCAAAAAAGAGAAAATTACATGCTGGAATCTTCAGTGCCTTCCCCCTCCCCCCAGTTTCAAAATTTACAGCTAGTACAACCCCTGACTAGAGCAGTGCTTTAAATATATATAGGCATCTGTGCTTCTAAGAAAAGGAAGTGTGTCTGTTTGGGGAGCTGTGTGGAATGAGTTGGTGGATCTCAGTCCAACTTCTGTCAGCCAGGTTTTCACATCACTCAAAGCCACCCCCTTGCCCAGCCCCCCTCCAGGGCTCGTGCCAAGCTCTTCATCTCTTCCTCATATGATCCCACCTGCCTTAGCACCTTCTGCAGAGATGGAGTGTTTCTCATTTTCGATTGTGGTTCTTCTGGGCTGGCGCCGAGACATGCTGCTGGCCTGTCAGCCCTGCACGTGGAGGGTAGGATTGGCTGTCTTCTTGCTCTCTCCCCCAGTGCAGCCGATCCTTTGCACATCGCTCCCCACGATCCCCATGTGTTAGACGCTTTTAGCCATCCCCGTGACTGGTTTTGCCTGGCATGTGGCATCATCTTTTCAGCATGCTGAAAAGAGGCCAACTAGAAGGCACGGTGCTGTCTTGTGTTAGGATCATGGCACGTCCCCTGTCATAGGGTGGACGTGCTGACACGCACCTCTTCTGGGTCTGGTGTGCCAAATGTATCAGGAACATGGATGTTGTCTGGGATGTCGTAGGGCAGCACTTCTTCACCTTTTCTGTACCGTGTCTCCGTTTTGTTACAGGCAAAAAGCTTCAGGACTTGCAACAAATTTAGCAGCTCAGGAATAGAAGGTTATTTCGAACGTGCTGCCTGGAGGTTACAATTTCCTCCTCAGCTCCTAGGTGGAAAATCCATGGCTTGCTGCTGCCCTCCTTCATCTGTTCTTAGGATGTCCATTGCCAGGACCCTCAATCTGGTCTTGTTTATGTGCTGCCTTCCAAACCTCACTGTGGGAGTTATTTCTTACAAAGCTGTCGCTATGCCTGGGTGTGTTTAGCTGTTTAACGATCCTCTTGTGCCCCTTGAAAAGCACAACAGCCCTTTCTGATGAAAGCGGCACTCTGCAGGCTGAGTGCTTTTACCTTGACTCAAAAACTTAACAGGAAATGTTAATTGCTTTAGTGGTGTTATTGTTGAAAAAGGCACGCCGCTCAGACTAGCTCGGAAAGGTGAGTTGTGGTGCTGATAAGGGAGAGAGCAATCTATGCGAGTCTGTGAAAAGTCAGTAGTGCCTAGGGCAAATTCAAATGTGGAATGGAAATATCTCAGTGGTTTGCTGCCTTGTTGCTTTTGTCTGGAGATGGCAGAACTGACTGGCATCTCAGGGCTGTGTTAACTTCTGCACTGCTTTGTCACAGGCTCTGGGCTTCTTCGGTGTGCTGCCTGTGCTGCTTTTCTCTCTTATGGCAAGTGGCCAGCTGCAATGGAAACGCAAAGGGGAGAGGTAAAAGAGGCTCTTTAGGGAATGCATTAGTTACGGGAGTCATGAAGGACATGGGCAAGGCGGGTGCTTGCTTTTCTCCTAGACTCAGAGATGCTGTGGATGGAACACCATGATCAAATTCAATGTTCATTCAAACCTGGGACTGAGTAGGTCACAAAAAGGTGACACAGCTCTCTGGGAGCCTGGGCCCAGAACGAGGGCATATGACCCAGAAACATGAGGATGTCCCAGCAAGTTCACTTTCCCAGCTCCCATCTGCCATAAAGCCAAATCAACATGGCCTTGTAGTCGCTGGTGGTTTGAGATTTAGACGATGTGTCTTCATGTCTCAGGCTTGCTCTCTTTGGTGCTCAGGTGACCTAACCTATACTCTTCTGATGCCTCAGCTGTTTTAGTTTGGGGTATTTTTTCCTTCGATTTTTGAGCTCTTCCAGTTACAACAGTTGCAGTTTTGCATGTGTGCAGAACCCACCCCTCTCTTGTCATCTCAACACCTAACACAAATTTAGGCATCCTCGGGATCATAAATAGAGGTTACTTGAAGCAAGAGGTAGGGAATGAGCACTTTCTACCTGTGCTGTTAAAAATAAGCCATTCTATAGAAAAGGATCCAGCAAGAGAGAGTACAAGGGAGGGAGCATGTGATGCTGTAGCATGGTGATCAGATGAGGAGGAAGTCTTTGATGCTGTTTTTTGTCTGCATTAATTCTGGATTTTTTATATCATTAAATACTTCAACGGTCATGACAACCACATCTCCCAAGCCCCTGAGGCAAGGTTTTGAATTTTACTCTGAGAACTTGGACACATAAAGCATAGGCATTGCTACACCTCTGTTCTGGGTGCTCAAGGATCTTACTGCTTCTAGCCCTTAATCTGTGTCTCAGTTTCCTACAAGTGAAATAGGTATAACAGTGCCTCCATCTTCCCCTACATGTGCAGTCTACACTGAGAAAGAAACCTTCCCTTGTCTCTTACTCTGTCTGTGCAGTACATAACATTTAGGTGCTTGGCTGGGGTTTTAAAAGCCCAGCTCAAATACAGCAAACTAATGTGCTATTTCAATTTCTGTATGCACCTGTTATCGTTCTCCAAATTCCTGGATTTTTTGTTTTTCTTTTACGAATTCATGTTCATTCTCCCCAAAGAGGTTTTAATGGGCAGACAGAATTAAGGTAGACAGCCTGTAAAAATCCAGACACTTAAGAAAGAGCAGCAACCTAAATTATCATCTCAAGTTATCGCTGTACTGTGTTACTGCTTACCCTACAAAGTGCTGTGAGCTGTGAGGAAGCATCTGGTTTGTAATAGTGGAGCCGATTGGTATCAGGTAGAATCAGAATGCCCCACTGCATGCTATGTTGTAAGGGTGGTCTTCTGCATGAGAGCATGGTGGAAACTCTCCTGTATCAGAGAAATGCCTACTGTCTTATGTGGCCACAAACTGGCTATAAATGTCATTTATTTAGCAGTATCTCCAACTCATACTACCGAATGCTCACAAAGATAGCCTATAATCAGTTAATCTTACTGCTGGCTGGTGGGTCAGGAATAAAACAGCAGAAAAAATGTCCTAGTAGACAAATGGGAAAGGAAAGAATCTGTAGTCTGTAGAGTGGGAAATAAATTGGCCTGAGCCAATCTTGGAAAAAAGGTATCCTTATGCTCTGCAGACTTCCAGGCAGCCAAATCATCCCCTACTTGTTTTTTCTTGCTCTGTCATTCACTGATAGACTCACTCCCTTTGCATTACTCTGGGGTTTTTTTTTTACTATATCTTAAGCCACCCCCCCATTTACTCTCTTTTTGATCCTTAGTCCATGTTATGTCTAGTTCATGGAATTTCTACCAAGGATCTGATACTGAAGGATTATACAGCAGGCAGCTGTTATGTATCAGAACCGTTGCTTATAGGTGAACAGTGATGGCTATTCAAAAGTGCCAATTAATGCCTGTTTGAACTATTCAATAGCCTACAAAACTGGGTGCTAGCCTGAGACAATCATAACATTCCCAGAAAGACCTGGGCTTCAGGTTTCACAGGCAACTGAGAGTATTTAATCCTAGCACAAGATAATGTTTTTCCTGCCCTGTGACTTATTCACGAGTAATGCAGACCGTGGCAGTGTGGTAATAGTGCTGTGGCAGAATGTGGCTGCTTGGGTTTAACACCGCAGTTGAGATGGTGTTTGCGTGGGTTTCCCCTCGTTTTCAAATCGGTCTCTTTTTCTGGGATGGTCCTTCTTTGTACCTGTCATTGCTCCAAAGAGAGCAAGCATTCAAGAGGTGGATGGACTAGTCTGGTAGTAAATACAGTGACTTGGGTGAGATTCATGTTACCGCTCTGCTAATGGCTCAGTGAGATGCATAGAGAAGAAGAGGTCCAAGGGAGAGAGAAGGAAATAGTGTTATTGGAAACTTGATGGTGGGACGCCAGGATTCAGGTCCTTCATGAATGCAGCTGTGTCACTTACTCTAGTGATGGTGCTTTTCAGCCTGAAGTTTCATCCTGCTCCTAAGAAACGCTGTATGCCAAAAGTGGTGTATTCCCAAGCAGGGGGGCAAGGGCTGAATTGACACTTTTAGTAAAAAATACAGGAAAATTACTGTATATTCAGTATCTGTCCTCATTGCTGCAAGGGAATCCAGCTGGGTGTCCTGTGTGTCTCCCAGGAGAAGCAGCAACCCTCTCTTCAGCGCTGAAGTTGAGCAGAATCCCAGTGCAATCAGTTCTGTTCCTAAAGTGAGTGGGGGCTCCTTAATATGTCCCTGAGAATGCAATGGGAACTTCAGAAGTGCACCCTGAGATCTGCATCCCTTGGTAAAATCTAAGCAGGCAGAGAGGAAGAAAGAAGAGTGAACGTTTTGTTCAGCTCAGGTGATGGGGACAGGTCTGTCCTCACAAATTCGCTTCAGGTATGTGTTGTAGGCAGGAGAGTGACTGCTCCCCACACTCTGGAAGAGTTGTTAACTGCTGGGCAGCCCCAGAGGGTAATCTAAATATCTGTCACAGCATTATGGCTGCTTGAGGAAGTTTGCTTTTTTGGCCACTTGTGAGCCAGGTAACTGTGAAAGGAGCCTAAGAAAACTGTACGGTGTTTTAAAAGCTGTGGATGCCGTCACAGGGATCCTGGACATTGGGGAAGGCAACTGGCAGGTGGGACCTGTCGGGCAGACGAGGGCTCCCCCAGAACATACCCTGGGCTGTTGAAGTAAGAACTTCATTATGAAAAACTCTAGGGAGCCCAGTACTGTGCTTCAGCCAATTCGAAGCCATCTAATACATTTTCCAATATCCTGTGAGCAGGAATAATGTAACTGTAGTGCTTTTTCTTTTATCCCTGACATTCATCACAAAAACGAAAGCAATGATGTTGTGACTCAGCCAACCTGAACGAGCCTGACAGTTTGTCTCTCTGATGGGTTGGGACTGGGTTATGATATGGAGTCGTTTACTCTTAGTTGGCTTTCAAGCAGTAAGGACTTCAGAAACATCCCTGGTGAGGTAGGGATGAGGGCTCTTAGCAAAAGCCGTTTCTTATCTAACTGACAAAAAAAAAGCTGTAAGAAGCTCCTTATTCCTGGTAGAAACGTAACATCGACACAAAGAAGATGGAGTTGGAAAAATGCCTCATTCCAAAGTGTGTTTATCCATGGTAAAGTGCTTCTATAAAAGGCATCTTGGGACTCCATGTTTATTCCCCCTCAATGACTTCTAGACTGGGTTTGCTTGATTTTCAAGTCAACAGTTTTTTTTCTTTTCCTACTGCCAGCCATATAAACTCAGCTGGGTTCTGGAAATCAAACAGTGCTTTCTCCCTCACGACTGTTGCCTCCAGTAATATCCTGCAATCAGCACATGGGAAATGGTTTTATTGGCAATACGTGAGCCAGTTTGGATACCAATTCATTCCCCGCCGCAGTGACCCTATCGTGCTAAGAATAGTAAAAACTGGTCCCTCTAAACAAAATCAGAAGACCTACTTTGGAGACATGCCACCTTGAGAAAGAAGGGGCTGCTTTTTACTTCGACGTGGTGGTAACTGTGGACTTCTACCTTTTTTTTTTTCCTGGTTCCCACACTCATATTTAAAGTTCACTGTGGTGAAAAGCTGATGCATCTGTGCCTGTTTTGTGGTGGAGAAGAAGAAAAGCCCATGTATATACGTATTTTCCCTCTTTTTGGAGGGTCAAGTGAATTCCCCACTTGTACATTACGGAATCTGTAGGTTGGGATGTGCTGTGTCCTGAAGGTAGCAGCTCAGAGAGTGATTCCCAAAAGGGAGCATGTAAAGATGGCATTAGATTTCCATTTGTATCTCTGGGATTTTGGCTGGATGTCTGGGCCAGTTTGGGTCTTCAACAGTGTTATGGGGAGGAGAAGGAGGAGAATGATTTCTGTGAGTTGTTTCTGATGCAGCTCTAAATCCATTTTGCGCTTCTGAGAGCTCTTGCTCCTGATTTTGCTCTCAATTTTGGTTCAAGTGAGCTCGTTACATAGAACCACAGAAAGGCTTAGGTTGGAAGTGACCTCTGGTGATCGTCAGTTCAAGCCTCTCCTCAAAGCAGACCCAGTCCTGAGTTAGGTCAGAGCCTTGTCCAGTTGTGTTTTGATCATCTCCAAGGCAGATTTTTAACCAGCTGGAGATTGCACAGCTTCTCTGCCCCTGTTCCATGTTTGTTGTAAAGATTTTTATCCTAATACTGAACTTGAGTTTCTCTCTCTGCAGTTTGTGACCATTGCCTCTCGTTTTGCAGTGCACCTCTGGGTACACAGCTCTCTCTTCTCTTGACCTGCCACTTACGCTCTTACTAACGCAACCCGGTGTGGTTGGCCCTTGTTGCTGCAAGGGCACACTGCTGACTCCTCTTCAACTTGCCCACCGACACCCCCAGATCTTTTTCTGCAAAGCTGCTCCCTCACCAGTCCTGATGATTTTCAGGCCTCTCATGACTGTTTCCAGCACTTGCACTTCCAGAGGATCATAGGGGCAAGAACAAGGGACCAGGAATCCATCTAGATGAATATTAGAAAAAAGGAATGGAAAACCTTCAGCGAGTGATCTGTCACTAAGGAGCAAAGCAGAGCTGCCTCCTTTTGTAGCTGGAGTGATGTTTTTTTCCTCCCTCAGTGTAGAGCTGCTAAAAAATTGCACAGTATCAGTTGTAACAGCAACGTTACAATTTGCAAACACGCTATGTTAAGCAGTTAGTGTGAGGCTGCGCACCTGAGCCTGCCAGGTTCCTTGCCTGATTTCGGCTGAATCCTCGTAGATGTCGGACGGTTCTGAGAGACTATGTCCATATTAAATAAAATCTTTGCTTTTTCTAGAAAAGATCACTTTCCTTGATGGACTGTTCCCCTGATGTATAAGCCCAGCATTTCGAGTGAGCTCTTAAATTTTAGCCTGCATTTTGTATTTCATAAATTCCTTCCATTCTTGCTAGTTTTTCTGCCTCAAGTAAAGTGTTTGCATCCTTCCGGTATTTACAGACTCTTATAAAGTCCCCACTATAGGTTATATAGAGTCAAACTATATAGTTATTTGACTGTTTTAATCTCCCCTTGTTAGTCAGTTCTTTCCTATATTGAAATAATTTCTCATGCCTTTCTTTGGATTTCCTTATTTTGTACAATTAGTTATCCTCCCTTTCTGGGCCAGAGAGTATTATGGAGAAGCAATCACCGGTGAGCTTTTCTCCTCTCTTTTTCTCACCAGAACATTCACGTCAATTATATTTCATCAGTGATTTTAGTTTTTAATTTTGCCTTCCCTGATGAAAGTGTGAATGCAAGAGTTGTGCAGCTACATCAGCAAGTACCACATTGAACCAGGGACTTCTGGAACCGAAAGCCACGTCTATAACTTAGGCTGAAATGGAGGAGCAACACGCTGACCAGCTGCCTTCATATTTCCCTCTGCTGCTCGGAAACATGGCTTTTCCCAAGCTCAGCTTAACTAACATCAAGGACCATCGCAGCTAAAACCCCAAAGTCAGACCTGCAAGGGGGATGGGGACAGGAGGGTCACAGATTCACCTCCCCCATGGAGTGAGGGGATGCTTAATGTGTATTCCCTGGTGGGCTCTTCTGAGCAAGAGGTGTTCAAGGAGCTGTGTTTCACCAAGGCATACGAACGGACTGCTCTACTCCTCAGTGATAATACTGATGGAGATAGCTGGGACAGGCACTGAGTGACCAAGGTAGAAGATTTTGAGATTAATTAATTCAGAAGCTGTTCAAAGTGCCTGAGGGTCTGAGAGATCACACAGGAGCTGCTGGAAAAACGTGCCACCAACTTCAGCATCGTTGCTGGTATTCGCGGCGGTGCCTGGGATGCCTTGGCCGGGGATCAGGCCCTTGTGTGCATGATTCTATACACAGGTACAACTGACAGCACCCCAAAGGGACACTGTTGTTGAGAGCAATGTTTCAGGGCCTGATAAACTACAGGGGGGTAGATTTACACTAGATATAAGGAAGAAATTTTTTACGCTGAGGGTGGTGAAACACTGGACCAGGTTGCCCAGAGAGGTGGTGGATGCCCCATCCCTGGAAACATTCCAGGTCAGGTTGGACGGGGCTCTGAGCAACCTGATCTAGTTGAAGATGTCCCTGCCCACGGCAGGGGGGTTGGACTAGATGACCTTTAGAGGTCCCTTCCAACCCAAACTGTTCTATGACTCTATGATTCTATGATATGGCTTTGCTCAGCCCCTGTCTTTCTATTTATTTTTGAGCTAGCTGATAAAACGCTGTGAAATAGATACCTGCGTTTCCAAACTGAATTTCCAGGGGAAGAGGATGCTTATTTCTCAAATGAGCGACAAAGGGGAGAGAAGGCTGTTTTCCGCCCCCCCTCCTAATTTCACAGCAGAGACAGCGAGATGGAGACAGCCCCGTGGGGGGGCGAACTGCGGTTCCCGAGCTCCCCCCAGAGGCACGCCGGCGCCCCGCTCCCCGCCATCCTCGGCAGAGTTTCAAAGCCTCTTTTTCTTATTTTTCCACCTGTTTTCCTTTTATTTCTTTCCCAAAGAAAGCCGTAGGAAAGTAAAGCATTTCTGATCTTCAGCACAAATGTGTCCCCCCTCCATTTCCCTTCCCTGCAGGTGGATGTTGTTTGTAGCACAAGGCGTCCACCACCATCTGCAGTACAAAAATACCCTCAACCCCAGGTACCTCCTGATCAGTCAGTCATTAAGCCAGTTGCAGGCACTGGGATAACAAAAAAAAAAAAAAAAAAAAAAAAAAAAAAAAGAAAAGAAAAGGAAAGAAAACACTCCAAATTTTATTTTAAACAATTTTAACTGCTTTATTTTTGGTGTTAGCTTTTTGGGAGACACTTCAGGTTAAAAGAGATTTGCAGATGGCTGAGCGTGTACAAACACTTCTCATTTAGGCTGTCTGTTTTAGTACAAGCCATCACTGGAGAGAGGGTATAGAAGGCAGAAGGGACACTTGTGCATAGTCCTTCGAGGGATGTGGTTGTACTTGGGTTTTGCCTTGTGCGGCATTTGGGTATCCTCATATTGGATGTTCCTATTGACTCTGGCCAAACCGAACTCCCACTTTTTGGGAGTGCAGTCTCGTGTCTCTAGGTAACGCTTGTTCCTGGCTGAGTCGTTAGGACTTCTGCAGGTCTGAGGGATGTGCTTGATGAAGATTGTGTTTTTCTTCTGATTTTGCTGGGGAGTTTTGGATCGATTCCTCCTCCCATCCCACTCCTCTTCCACCCCAAAAGGGTGGGTTACTGTGATAAAGAAAAATGAGCTGCAGATAATAGCAACATCGGTTGGACTGCAGCGTGGGGACTGTTTGGTCAACCTTGTGAGTGGGTGCTGTGGAGGAGAGGGATGATACAGGCATTAAACTGTTTTGTAGGGGCTCTTCAAATTACATAGGTTTCATGCAAGGGATTATAGAAGGAGGAGATGCTAATGCTTTGTCAGTACTCATCTCCCAAGCCTGTGTTACGGTGTTTGGTTAACATTATGGTGACATTTGGATGGTCTCATTAACGTCTCCAAGATGAAGGAGGAGAAGACAGAAATCTTTGCATTGTCAGCAAGGCCTTGGCCAAGTCCTGGTGAGTCAGTGAACTGAAAGCAAAGTGCAGTTGGGGAGCTATGGGGATGCCAATTTGTAGAGAGTTCCCATTTCAGGATGGTGGCTTTTCGACTATCCTTTCTCAGCTTCTATTTGTTTTGCTTGACACTCTGTAGACACAGTCTTTTCCCCTTTTAAATTTATTATGTATTCAGCTGGGACATGCACAGACTGACAGATTCTCTATTGGATTTCTTTTTGGCACCTGGGCTAGGTTTTTACAATGGGCTATGTACTTACTAAGGATTATTTTCTGGTATTTCTCTCTTCATTTTATGCAGTCTGTATCTGTATCTGTCCTGCTTGAGCACAAGCTTGAAATCACTCACCCAATGTGATTCAAGTCACTTAACTGCTTGTAATGGGCAGGGAGTAGCATTTGAGGTGGTTTCTTCATGTATTGTGAGGAGTTTCTTCACTTGTTAGCAAACTTTTTTATTCCAGACTTGAGGCAGAGTGGGAACCAATGTGAGACCATTTTGGAAGTCTGACCTCAAGCCCTGAGTAACCCTGTCAGTGAAAATGTTCTCAGGATACTTGCACATTTCATGTGGCAAGAAGATGTTTTGTGGTGGAGACTACTCCATGCTGTGCGTGTCACCCAAAGTAAATCTCTGAGGTGCTGACAGGAGGTTCTCCATCAGCACGAGGGGAAAGAGTAGGCACATTTTTAGGTATTATGTTTTTCTAATCAGTGGGATTTATGTATGAATTTTTTGTCCCTTTATGGCTTGAATGCTAAAGACTGGAGCATGTTCTTCAGCAACTACATCTGATGTCAGTTCAGCTCCCCTGAAGAGCTGTGCCCTGGGGTCACTACAGCTACTGGTCAGCAGAATAATACCGATGGACATCAGAGAGGCTTTGGCACCTGTTACAATAAAACATCTACCGGAACAGACCCAAAATTGGCTTGTCTGATATTTCTTACCAACAAACCTGCCTCCTTCCCTGTAACCTTGAAGCTCAGTGGGGATGGCATTGGAGTGCCTCTCTTTTTCTTCTACAAAGTATAATTTCAAATTTTTGGTAGATGATAAAAGATTAACAAGATTTCAGGCAGTGATATATAAACAAGAAATAAATAGCTGGTGGCTAAGTGCTTCAAATGCCATGAGTAGTAATGCTGTGTTAGTTTAAAAGGACAGTAATACCATGTAAAATCTTTTCAGTATGTGTAGATCTCATTCATAATGAAGTATTACATTCAAAATGTGCTGTTTGTTAGCTAGTGTCAGTTAAATTTGACCTGTTTAGTGCCTATGAAACACCTAGAAAATAAAAAACCCTGTACCTCATTGAATGTGTCAGTAAGTAAATACAAATCATATTATGTTCTGGTTAACAGATGTTTAATAAAACAGGATAAGCAAATGCTGCTTTTATACTTTTCATTTAGAAGACTATAAAAAAGCATAAAACATTGTGGCAAATACACATGTGTTTTGGATAGATGCACTGCTTCTAACTCAAGGAGGTTTTAGTACCAGAAGTCATGAGAAAATGTACACCGAAGTACTTCTTTTAAGTGTATAGTCAAATACATGTTCAAGATGACCAAAGAATTCCACAGGAATGATGCAGAATTAGGGCTCTGTTGATATTTTGTTAAGGTAATTAATTTTTTTTTTTACTTTCCAAACCATAAGGTTTCAATAAAAGAAAGTGAAATTGAAGAACAAAAGTGACATTCACATTCTGATGGAATTGACTCAAATAATCAATTCCCTTGTCTGAATCATTCAACTTTTCATCAACAGATTCATTTATCTTCTTTTTTCCCTTGATTTGACTATTCAGAAGCGCCGCTACTTTATCATAATCATAAGAGACCATTTTTAGTATCTTCAGCAAAATGATGTTTGGTGGCAAGAGGAAATGAAATAGTGAATCCTAGCAAAGACAAACAAAGGTTTTTTGTTTTTTTTTCTAGCGAAGGTGCTACTAAAATGTTAAGTGAAAATTATGAGATGCTTAAATTTGAAACAATACTTGCTGTTTCCTCTTTCAGTTAGGAGTATCAATCAGTCATGATCTAACTTCCATACTAAACCCTCAGTGTTTCGCATCTCTAGGGCCTTGTGGTTCTCCATGACCACAACCACCTCCGAGCTCTCACAACTTTACAACAGGGGGAAGCCTGCCAACTAAAATCCACATAACTCTCATTTAGTCCTCATTTGTTGTTCTTTCAGACTTCCCTCTCTTGTAGTATCTATTGAACATTGTCTGTTGACAATTTTCCAGCAGGAAGGAGGGTGAACTTGTATTTATGATGTTTTAGAAGGGGTTTAGGGTTCCTGTTACACCTCAGATTGTGGGACTCAGTTGTGGACATGAGGAAGGAAGGATATATCCGCCCCTAAGTGTGCTATGAATCAGTCACAAACATGGGATGAGTAGTCCTAGAAGTACCTGCACTGACATCATGGCTTGTAATGCAAATGTGTGATTAAGTCATTGCTACCTTATAGTCTTCGTTTGTTGGCACCATCTGCCTAGCTCAGGAAGTGTCCCAGACCTTACCCAGGCATCCCGTTGAGTCCACGCTCAGGACTGCAGGATCAGTGAAGGGACCTGGGAGCAGCTAGAGCTGCCCCATGCTCCAGGAAATCTGCCCCTGCCTAGAACAAGAGCATCCTCTACCTGCAGCAAAATTAAACTAGTGCTCAAAAGCTGGAAGGAGAAGGTTTCTCCTGGAAGCTACGTGAGAAGTCAGAATTGCCAGAGCAGCCACACTGGCGTTGTCCTGGCTTTATCTTTCTCTCTAGAAACATTTAGAGGGACAGACAAACCGCCCTGAAAGGGTCAGTCCCTGACCTGACAATCTGGTTCAGTGGGTAGATTTGGTGTAGAGATCCTCTTAGTTTTGTTCCTTCTCTCCTTTGTTTTGTTGGGTCATTCTGAGCAAATGGCTTAAATTTGCTGCCTCAGTTTCCTTCTCTAGCTACAATGGTACCCGCTGCCTGCCTTCCTGAATCCTTGCTGAGGATTATTTAGTTAATGCTGGTACAGTTCTGTGGGAGTGAAGAAATACCTCCAAAAGTGGTAATTGTTAATCCAAGTGATGAAATCCTGTTGTGCACAATAATTCTTTTTTTTACTGGATGAGTTGGCTGATGGCAAATTAGCTAATGGTCAGAACAATTCACTCCAAGGTCCTGCTTAGCTGGGTTTATCAGCCACTGAATTATTAGCCCAGCATATTGTTACGTATTACACAGTGAAGCCATCAAATATGCATCAGCAAAGCTTCTATTATCAAGACAGGATGGGTGTAATGCTGTAAGTTGCAGCCAAGCCCAATTACCACGTGAGAACTCCTCTCCTGTTCGGTGGCTGCCAACCATTTTGTTGCATATTAATGGCGTTCACTCAGTTTATGTGGCTTTGCTACCCTGTCCCTGGCTCCTGTTTCTCTGGTGGTGTTGCACGGCTGTAAGCAGTGACAGGCATGTTCAGAGGTTGTTTCAGCTTCAAGGTGGATTAATTGTCCTTTGAAGACAGGGCTGAGGTTGGGGGTTGGCCATGCTCAGCAGCACTGGTTGCTGTCTTGACTGCCTCCATCATTTGGGTGGGGTGGGAGTAGCAAGCCTGCTCTGTAGTGATCTCCCCCCAAAACTTTCCTTCCTATCCCTGTCTTTCCCTGGCTTCCAGTTCGGTGTTCACTTCTGAAGAGCTCCAGCTTGGCTTCTGAACAGAGAAACCCGTGCAGTTGGGCATGTCCGTACCAGCTTTTTCAAGCCAATGTGAGATGCCCCATATGATGGGGCTTCCTCTGCCTCAGCCCTGCGGCTGCTGGTACAAAAGAGGGATTAGGCCCACGTCTGATCCTCCCCGGTAATCTGCGGCCAGACATGGTCTTTTCTTTCAAGAACAGTTGCTGAAAAGATTTTAAGGATGTTGTCACAGCTACACTCACGGGCAAATGGAGCAGTTCAGCTGCTTCAGGCTGTGAAGGTTTAATTGAGCTTCGAGGGAAGGCTCGAAGCTGAATTCAGTCTTTTTCTGATGGAGAGCAAGGCCTGCCGTAAAGAAATTATCCTGATGCTTGCCTTCCCCGTGTGCTGGCTGTACCGACCCAGGACCAGCTCTGACCCAGTCCAGGGCAGCGTTTGTGCTGAGAAAGGGGCTGTTTGCCCTGCTGGAGTTACTTCCCACAAGCAAAGAAACTATTTTACTCTCTGTTAAGCATGTGAAAAAAACATTCAGAGCAACTGAACTGCCATTTTTTAATTGCTGTTACTCTGTAGCTAGAGATCATGAGATTTGCAGGCTCTCAGTCAAAATGTCATAGCAAGATTGTTCCTTATAATCGTGTAAGAAGAAACAGCGTATGTGGGAGAGACAGGCCAAGAGAGAATAGTTTATCTGTTTTCCTTAGTAATATAAGGATGACACGTGTATTAATTTCAGAGCAGACTGTGGAGATTTGCCATAGGACCTCATGGGTTTTACTCCTGAATTTTACTCCTGAATAACTACATACTCAAACTCTAGCATGTTTTGAGTCTCAGGCCAATTTTTCAGCCTCCTTACTACCAAAGGTACCTGGCTGGTCCATCCCCGTAAGGATTACGTTTGGAGATCCTAAGGGACTAATCTTATGCTGGTTACTTGGAATCAATTCCCCTGGATTTCTGCACAGTAAACACCTCTTAAAATAGCTTTTAAAAAAAATGCCTTCAGCCCTGTGTTGCTGTTGGTAGGTTTGGCAAAGACATCCTCAGCAGCCAGCAGTCCACTGCTGGAAGGTGGGTTTGTGGGATCCTCTGGAGATGAGCAAAGGTTTTACCCCTGAGCCTCAGAGACCCCCGTGACATCTTTAGGGATATGTCAAAAAGTGCTTCGATGGAAGGGGATCTTTATGCAGAGTGTCATCACCTGACTTGGGTTTGTCTGTGCTTTGTGAACAGGAGAATTTGGGTTGTTCTGCAAAATAGTATGTTTTTGTTTAGGATCTGTATTTTTTTTAAATGAGGAAAGAAATACTGAAAATCTCTTAAAAAAAAAATAACCAACCTCTCTCTTTCGAGCACTTTGGCAAAACCAAGAGGGTCAGATGTCTGGGTAAGGATCAAAACTGCAGGATATTGGTGTGAATGAAACTTTTGGGAATTTGTAAGGTACCGCTTTTTGTTATTTACTATAGAGAGATGCTTGCTGAGGAGATATTTTTGCAATCACACAATCTTTCCATGGATTTAACAGGAATTCAGAGAGGTCTCTCATATCAGATCAGTTCATTAACATACCCCCAAACTTCAAGTCTCCTAAAGACTTCATCTTTCTTTTTTTTCCTAGAGATCCTCCCTTCTTGTAACATGTCTGAAGACATTTTCATTCAGACGTAACTAACCTGAGACCAACACTAAGGTGTCAGAAGTATTTAAACTAGAAAAGAGTTATTACAGAATACAACCTTGAACTACCTGGGGTTACAGGAAAGCACAGAACTAGGCATGAATTACGGGGAAATAGATGTGAGGTGAGTGATAGGTAATATTCTTGGAGGCTTTATGATTCCAGGAAAGAGAGAAATGTGAAATGGAAGGTGAGGCAAAATTAGAGACCCTTCAGAGACACTAATAAATCTGAGGGGTGCTGATAAGTGCAAGGTTTGTGAGCTGCTTCCCACCTTTTGTGCAATCGAGGGAGAATTCTTTCTAAATCAGTGCATGCTAACCTGGTTCTCACCTTTTACCATCATTTACACAGGCACAAAAGGTGACATAAATCATAGAGGTGATCTGTTTTCGTAGTGTTTTGCCAACCCTCTGGAGAGATAAAAATGAAAGCAAATGTCACGGCAGCTATACTGAATTTTGCTCTGTGACTGTGGGATTTCATTGCACAGTTCTGGGTCTTAATTATTTTCCATTTCTCTGACATGATGAAATGAAAGGAGTCTAAACCAGACGTAGCCTCATCCATACCAAGACTTAAAGCAAGTCTAGTGAAAAAATGAACAGGCTGGTGCCTGTGACTGAAGCTTGCAGATGCCTCACCCCTTTTTATGCTAAAATGGCACTGGGAAGGGATTACCTCCTCTGTAGGGGATTTGGATCCTGTTGTGCTGTAATTCTTCCTGGTGATTTAGGTACTTGCATCAGATAATGCTGCGTGTAGCTTATTGCTGGAGCTAAGGCTCTCTGTGACCTTGGTGAGGTTAATCCTCATGTGTGCTAGCGTGAAAACAGAATCCAGTCCATATGTTCAGCCTTGCATATGGCTCCGGAAAGTGCCATGGACGGGTTCAATATTAGAGTCATATCGCTGTCTCCTTGGGTAGATGGAAGCTTGCCAGGACTGGAGGGGAAAATGTTAGCTGATGCTCATGAAAGCAAGGACATTCATGATTTTTCCTTCTCCCACCTAGGTTAGACACCTGCAGAACCTGAGGACTTTTCTCTTCTGTTTTGTTTTGTTTAATGAGCGAAGAGATGGAAAGATTGACTTTGATTTAAATGTCAGATGACAGAATTATAGCCTTGTCAATGCCTTGGGTGTCCTTTTATTTAAAAGAAGCATCTGCACAAGAATTGGTACCCACAACAAAGCCAAGATCTCAGACAGCAAAATCAAAGTGACTCTATCTAACTGGTAAATGCAAAGCACAAGTATGCCTGAATCTGCCTCAGAAGCTTCAACTTCTCTTCAAGCTGCAGGATAGGGGTGACAGATTTTCCTAATCCTCTGACTCACATACCAAATTGTTCTGCAAAGCCTGTGAGCCACGGGATGTATCATTGTCCCTGGGAGATGAAGGGATGGCAAGATTCAGGAATAGTTTACAATGGGAGATGATGGTGGTTTCTCAATGGTGGTTTCTCAAGGGTCAGTCACTCATTTGGCTCTGCTGGGTAATCTGATGGGGCTGGTCTCACGAGTCCTGCCTAGTCTCAGCAGTCCTGTGTCCAGTTCTGGACTCCCCAGTACAAGAGAGACATAGACATAACAGAGAGACTCGAGTGAAGGACCACAAGGGTGACTGAAGGACTGGAGCATCTCTTCTATGAGGAAAGGCTGAGAAAGCTGGGACTGTTTAGCCTGAAGAATAGAAGGCTCAGGGGGAATCTCATCAACATATATAAATACCTGAAGGGAGGGTGCAAAGAGGACGGAGCCAGGCTCTTTTCAGTGGTGCCCAGTGATAGGACCACAGGAGGGTCCATCTGAACATCAGGAAACACTTGTTTTACTGTGAGGGTGACCGACTGCTGGCACAGGTTGCCCAGGGAGGTTGTGGAGCCTCCATCCTTAGAGATGTTCAAAAGCCATCCAGACATGGTACTGGGCAACTGGCTTTAGGTGGCCCTGCAGAGAGGTGGGGCAAGATGACCTGCAGAGGTGCCTTCCCACCTCAACCATTCTGTGATTCTGTGATTCTTTGTAAAACTAAGGGTTCAATTTACTGAAAGCTGTGGCTCACCTGGCCTTGTTCCTGAAATGTGAGCGGCTCTTGAACTATTCAGCCTGCGTGCTACTCAAAAACCAAAGCCTGGCCTTGCCTTTCTTGGGTTAGAAGGAGACTTCACCAAAACCCAGATCTTAATTATTCCAAATGGGAAGGAGAGCACGTTTCACGCCTGGCAGCCCTTGCAGGGATAGACCTTGCCCGCTGTAGAGAAGGAATTACATCCATCTAACCACAGCTGTATGACCACACCAATATCTTTGTTTGAGAAATCTCTAGTAGAGGGTATCTCAGTTTCTAGAGCTCCACTTGGAAACATGAAGCTAGCCCAGATTACGGGACAAGGATGTGTGGGCTGGTGTTGAGGTACAGGCTCTGATGGAGGGAGTTCCCTGCGGCAGGGGAATCTGGCTGCACCTCAGGTCTGGGTACCAGCGGTGTCCTCACCTGAGGGTGAAGCTGCAAACTCTCAACCTCCGCCCCAAGTGGGCTTGCTGGGAGCTTTACAGTGTACCTGAAATAGCAGCACAACGTGACTGACTCACGTTATGCGCCACTGAAATGCCATGCAACGTTGCAGGTGACCGAGCAGGGGTTAAATAATATCTGCAAGCCCACTGATGTCTCCTGGAGAGGTCTGAACTACTGGCACCATGTAGCGCAGTGGAATAATAGGAAATGAGTTTTGATGGAAGGGAGGGTAACAGTAAAGACAAAAATCCCTTCTAGATCAAGAGGTTAATACAGGCCAGGCCAGTGAAGCATTGCTGATAGAGGTGCGGATAGGCCATGAAAAATTCACAAGCTAACATCACGAGCCCTGTCAGACTGCAAAATCTGAACTTAATCCCCCAAGCCCACGATGCCATTGTCAGGCAGTAGATGCTGAGCATTTGCAGAACATCGAGATCGGGCACCGATGGTCAGTCTGCTTTCCCTGCAGCATTCTTCTAGGATCTGCTGATCTCTGTGTCTCACTTGGTGTCATCCCGAGTATGGCTGGATGTCTGATCACTTTGCTCTGAAAATGCAGAGCCGAGACCTCACTGGAGGGTTGGCAGGAAGGTGGGGGCTAACTGGTCTCTGTGCTGGACCTGCTGAACTGTGGGCTTCACTGGAAACATGACAAATAAGTCCCATCCTAAAAGGTCCTAAATATCTCCCATTTCACATCATGCAGGGGTCTCTTTGGCGTAGCAGTGGCATTGTAACTGCTTAACATTTCTTTGTCTCCATTGATACTTTTTCTTCTTTACAAAATTGCTGAGCATGCTTCTCTTTATCTGAAGGAAGGAAATGCTCACCAGCTCTGCTTGATTAGATGAATACTAACCTAAAGTGTTTAAAAGTTGTTGTTCTAAGGATACATATTTAAGACCTTGTGCTTTGTCTAAGCCCTGGGTGACATGGCCAATGGAAAACTGAGGAATCTCCCAACATCTCAGTCCCAAAGAGGAGAGACTGGTTGGAGGACCAGCCTAAAAATTAACTCAGCTGTGTCTTCCTCCCAGTTCTGATCCTGACTTGCCGTGACAGTTGTGTAAGCACTCTCCTCCCCCTCCGAAGCAGATAGCTCACTGTCTCGCTGGTGTCAGAAGGTCTGATTGCCTGGTGTTTATAAAATGTTGGAAATCCTCCAGTGAAAGGCTGAGTGCTATTTCACTCCTTTAACAACCCACCATCTCGCGTGAGCTGTAACCCCAGTGACAACGGTATGTCACTCTTATTTTAAGCCTAATCTGATTTAAACTTGCTTATACAAAAGCAGAGAGAGGGATGAGGGGAGTTGACCCCATACATACATACTTAGATTTCCAGTTTAAAGACAGTGTAAGTAAAGAGTAAAATCTGAGCAGGGTCTTCAGAGCTTGGCCTCTAGGGAGCCCTTCTTCCCCCCATAGAACAAACATAGCAGTAATGGGAGTTCTTTGTTTCACATCTCTGGGCCCACCTCTTCATGTGCTCTTGGAGACACAGGTTGTTTCCACCTCTCTGAGATGCAGCCCTCTCCACCAGCTGCCTCACCTGCGCACCGTCGAGCCGTGACAGAAAAAGCCAAATCCAGCTGATGCTTCGGGGTCCATCAGCTGGCAACTTAACACTCACCAGCACTGAAAATGTGGTGGTCTCCAGCTGGTGTGCAAGGCACTAACACTGGAGATTTTGACCATGCTGCTTGGCAGAAGGGTAAACAGGTGCAAAGGATACAACCCCAGCCAACTGGGGTCTTATTAGCGATCTCCAGCCCTGGTAGCGGTCAGGCAGCTTGTGAAAGATGGAGTATCTACTTGCAGGGTAAATCAAACAGATAGATGTGAGACATCCAGCTGAAAAGTCTCCTAACACATGCTGATTCAGTATCGGCTAATAAGAGCATAGATTGCATGGCTTCCATTGAACTATGTGACCACAGACCTCAAAGATTTTACTGCTGGAAGTCAGGGGAAGACTCGGGTGCATAAAATGGTAATAAATCAGAACCTGAAAGGTTTTTGGATTTAGTGGGGCAATGAACAGCATGGAAACAAGCCCAAGCATTTCCCCTTCATCCCTATCCCTTTCTCTTCCCCTCTCCCATCAGCTTTTGTGCTTTGCCATAAGAAAGTATTAAGGGAGGCTGCACAACGTCACTTTTCCTAAGATGAAGTCCCCAACTGTTGGGGTTTTTTTTCCATTCTGCAGACACAAAATTTACTATGACAATAAATCGATGGCGGTAATGTGCTCCCCAATTTATCGGTGAATTCATGGATAAAAATTAATGTGAAATACAGCATTCCTACTGCTGACTTGTAGTTTTGCAGCAAGGCAGCCAGAAACTATAGCTCCCCTTTCCATAGAGGTGGGGACCCCTCCTACTGGCTTCATTCATGCGGAGGTGATCAGGCTTCTCATAAAGCTTTGCGGGCTTCCAAGTGATGCATCATTTTCAAATTCATTTCCTGCTTGGCTTAATAAACAGTTGATTCATCTCCTTCTTCCTAGTTACAAGCTAGTTGCGATGACTCTAAATACTAGACCGTCAAGGTGAAAGGGAGGCGATCATGGGCAATAAGAAGACTGCAGAGGGGTTCAATTACTTGTTTGCATCAATCTTCACTCCAAAGCTGTGTTCATATTGAATTGGAAAGGGTTTGGGTGGCATGGTGAGAAGAGATGCGTGGGATGGTATCCCTTTCCTCTTCTGAGTTTTAATTTCTGAGTACCATTGACTATTCCCACAAGCAAAGCTCTGTGAGCCAGAGTATTTCTGACATAACGTCTCCCCTCTGAGTACATCACATCAAAGCAACTAAAAGACTATCCTGACACTGGGGTTGCGGGTAATCCAGGATCCCATTTCAGACCATTTTTCCTTCTTTGCTCATGCTTTGCCACTAGAATAATTTGGGAGGGGAGAGCAAAGCAGAGACTGAGGGAGGGAGCCAAAATCAACATGGCATTGGAACAAATGGGGATTGTAAGGCTGCAGTGCAGTAAGGAGCATGTCATGGCCACATCTCTGGTGTACCCCACTGAAGGTGGCTGGGCGCAGGATTTTGTTCCTAGGGACCTGGTTCCACAAGAGATGCCCAGATCAGGGCAGTGGGGAAAATCTAGGTGTCTTGAAAGAGCTAAGCAATTCAGTATTACATGGGAGATGCATAGCCATGCTGTTTAGCATCAAAACCAGCTGGAGAAACGGAATAATAACACAATTGAAATAGAGTTTTTGGTTTTTGTGTCTGAGCTCTTGACTTCACTATGGTTTGCTTAGTTCACTTCATGCTGTTTGCAAGTATACTGAGAGCCCCAAGGGATTTGGGAAAGCATCTTCCAGTCTCCAAAGTCCAGTGACGATAAATCAGTCTATCATTGATCAATGATTTTCCAGTGTAGTGTGTGGCTTCTCTAATAAAGCAGTTACAAAAGATCACGGACATGGGGAACCAACTAGGAACCAGCCCTTAAAAGTGGAGAGGCAAAGAAAATTGTTTGCAAATAACGTCTATTTGCCAAGTGCTTATAAACAATCAATACATTTAAAGAAAATCAGGATGGTTCCCAAATATTCTGCTAACCAAAATGGGGCTTTATTCATAATAAATACTATTTATGATGAATAATTTGACTAGGGAGGACTGGAGAGAGGCCAGTGTGTCCATCTATTTAATAGGAACTATGGGTGATCCAAAGAATTACAGACTTCTCAATCTTATTTCAGTTGCTGAAAGAATAACTGAGAAATTAATTAAAGAACAGGCAATAAAACACCAGGGTAAGTATAAGTTGAAAGTAGCAAAACTCCATGAATTTTAAGGGTAAAATTCTGCATGCTTTCATTCATATTTTCTAGAATCAAGGTAAGAATTGTTCCTTTCACCAGCATTTCTGTATCTGCTAAGACGGTGAACAAACAGGGATGGGGACTTTCACTCAATGTAGACAGAGCTTAGCACATTGCCACTTAATCTTTGCTGATGTCTTTGAACACTGCAGCACTTGAATACAAATAATAAGTTATGTCTCTAACCCCTCAATTTCTTTGGAAAGATTAAGAGCAGAGCAGATAAAGGATGACTGGTAAATACAGTTAATTTAGATTTTCAAGATGTTTTTGAAAAAGTGCCTTACAAGAAGCTATCAATGGGATTTGGTGACTGTAGAGGGAGAAGGAAGGCAGAGGCATAGCTTCAGCGGTGGTGAAGAGGAGGGACAGAAAGAGGGCTAGGAGTTCAATTCTCAGCATGGGAAGAGGTTAATAACAAGGTCCACCCAGAATCAGGTTCGTGAAGACTAATGAGGAATAAAAGCAACTCCATAAAGGCCTAATAAACCTCAAAAACTGTCAACATGAATTTCAATATAGCCAAGCACAAGGCAGTGCTGCTTGAAAGGACTGATTTAAATGCTTCGCACATGCTGATGATTTCTGCATTTGTTTTAACCCTCCAGACCTCGGGACATCATTGCCAACAGCTGAAAGAAGGGATTCATGCAATACACAGCGGGGGCTTGCAGCGGTGAAAGGACCGCTCAGCTCAGTTAAGGAATGGGTGGAGGAAGCTGTGTCTAATAATAATGATGTGGCTAATAATAATCTGATGAACTAATGCTTCATCTGTACCACCTGCTGTATTCAGTCCTGATCGCCCTTTTGTTGAGAAGAGGAATGGTAGTGCAAATAGGAAAAAAATGAGAGTGATCAGCAGCATCTAGTTCTTATGTACGGTGGGAAGGGAAAGTGATGGGGTTTAATCCGCAGGGAAAGAAGATGAGTAAGTTAGAATTGACATATTTTACAGGTTTAATACTCGCAGGGAAGAGCTTGTCTGCCACTCTCCTGTTTTGCTTTTTGTCTTTTATTCCTTCTCTTTTTGTACAGAGAAGTACAAAGAAAGCTAAAGGCAGTTTGTTTCAGAGGGGAGAAGTGTTCAGAGGCTGCATGACAACTGTTTCAGTTTGTGGACCTCGGTGGGGGAAGTATTTCTTGGAGGTAGCTGTATATTTTTGTAATGTATGCTTATATTTATATGGGGATATACATATATTTTAGGTAAGGATATAATACTTTAAGGATCTAGTACTTTAGTACTCTAAAGGAAAGAAAATGTCCTGGGCAGTGAATATTCAAGGTGCATACTGATGTCGCACTGGGAATGGGAAGGCATGTCACGCCATGGAAATATCACCCTGTTCACAAGCGCTGCTATACACAAAATCCCTTGCGCACAGCAGTGATTGCAACGTGGGTTACCGCCTTCCAAACTGCACGTGGTTCAGATTTGATGGCAGTTTTGGGCTCTAGGTCAGGCTATCTAGAAGTTGCCTGGGCCCAGTGTGTGGTGCCCTGGGCCAATCTGAAATGACTTGGGCAGGGGTGGGAGGCTTTGCCTGGGTATGACTGCAGCTGGGAGAAACCCAGCAGTTTTAATTCCGTCTCAGGCTCAGTTTTTGAGCTCATTTCAACCCCAGGGATGAAACACAGGCAGCTCTGTTCATCCCAGTTCTCGGGCAGCAAAGCTTCAGATCAATTTTCCTGAAGAGGTGCAAAGTGAAATCCACCCAAAGCTGAAGAGTGCCTTGAGCAATTGCCTGTGACCTGACACTCCGGTGTGTGCTGACACAGGCTGGGACACTGCTGCTGTGCACGCAAGTGCTGGTGTGGGAAGGACACCAAGCTCCAGGCAGCTGCAAGATGCTTGCCGATGGGTAGGACTGCTGCTGTAAGTGAGATGTCAGTCCCTCCTGCAGTGATGGGGACGGGTTGCTGGAGGACTGAACATGTGCTCTCTATTCTTCTCCTTTTTTCTGCAGCCACTTGATGTGCATGTTAAGATGTGACCACCCGAGGCACCTGATAGGTCTGTTTTGTCCATAATGGTGTTTGCTGCCCCAGCCTTATGCTAACTGGAGTCCTCCAGCTGGTGCTGAGAAGTCACCTGCTGTCCTCCTGCCTCACCTCCTTTCTCCGCAGCACTGTTGCTATTGCTGTTAACCGCAAAGGTAGCAAATAGGACAAGGAAGATCTAGCTGGATGCTAAATAAGCACTTAAGACACTGATCAAATGTGACGCAGGGATCACGTCTTCCCTTTGCTTGAGGAGGCAGGGAAGTGCTCCATCCTGCAATTATCACTGGAGAGCTGAGGCACAGAAAATGTCCTGGCCACACCATGAAGAAATTCAATGCCAGCAACTGACTCTGGCTTTCCTGGATCCCAGCTCTGGGTGTAAACCAGAAGCTTGACCCTTCATCAAGGCTGCCTTCTCCCCTCCTGCCTGTTTGTCACTGTGCCTCATTGCATCATGCTTAGCATTAGCATCCACATGTGCTATGGACAGGTCAGGTCTTTCTGGGGTGCTCTGTGGGGAATGAGCCTCGCTTCAGGGCTGTTATGCAAATTTATAACAACAACGATCCAGAAATAGTAATCCTTAATCATGGGTAATTTCTAAAATGAATCAAACACATTCTTTTCTTTCCAATGAATAATTCTCTTAGTGCTGAGCATTAGTAATGATAAGGACTTTCTAATGCCCCTACAATATGTTTTTAAAAAGGCATCGGTCTCTCCTTTTAATAAATCCCCTTTGGAAATGTTCTGTTTAATCTGAAAACCTTAGACAAAAAGAAGGGTCTGGTCGAAAGCAGTCACTGCTCTTCAGCCTTAATCACATCAAGATGGTTTTCGTCT
The DNA here is from genome assembly GCF_000699145.1 of Aptenodytes forsteri. Taxonomy (NCBI): domain Eukaryota; kingdom Metazoa; phylum Chordata; class Aves; order Sphenisciformes; family Spheniscidae; genus Aptenodytes; species Aptenodytes forsteri. Next base: position 2,384,839 of record NW_008795932.1, read on the forward strand.
GCAGATTTAACTCATGTGTGTGGATGTATGGCTCAGACCCTTCCTTAGGCATGCACTGACTTGATAGGCCTTAATGGCCACGTCAGTGATCCATGGATGACAGGTCACCGGGAGATGGGACATTTTGAAACTGCACCTTGCAGTCAATGCTGCTGCGCCTTGGGGGGGGGTGGGTTTCTGAGGCAGACTGTCCTGGTTTCAGCAGGGATAGAGTTAATTTCCTTCCTAGTAGCTGGTACAGTGCTGTGTTTTGGATTTAGGATGAGAACAAAGTTGATAATGCACCGATGGTTTAGTTGTTGCTAAGTAGTGCTTACACTAGTCAAGGACTTTTTAGTTTTCCATGCTCTACTGACTGAGAAGGCTGGAGGTGCAAAAGAAGCTGGGAGGAGGCACAGCCAAACTGGCCAAAGGGACATTCCATACCATGTGACGTCATGCGCAGTACATAAACTGGGGAAAGCTGGCCGGGGGGGCCGCTGCTCGGGGACTGGCTGGGCATCGGTCGGCAGGTGGTGAGCAATTGTACTGTGCATCACTTGCTTTGTGTATTATTATTATTATTACATTATTAGTATTATTACTTTATTTCCATTATTAAACTGTTTTTATCTCAACCCACGAGTTTTTCTCACTTGTGCTCTTCCAATTCTCTCCCCCATCCCACCGGGGGGGGGTGAGTGAGCGAGCGGCTGCGTGGTGCTCAGTTGCCGACTGAGGTTAAACCATGACACAGACACAGGAACCAGCCAAGAAGCAGTGATTTTGTACCTGTCACGGAGAATCCTAGAAACACCTTGGGCAGTGACTTTCATCATACTCCTGGCCTTTGAACAGCTCTGAAGAATGAGTCTAAGCTGCAGGAAGTTGAGCAAAATCAGAAAGCCAGGGGAGGTAGTATTGAACCACATTGTCCTGCACTGGTATTTCTTTGCTAATTGGGGATAAAGCCGCTGTGGGCCTGCTGAATAAACCTAGAGGTAAATGCATGAGCATAGTCTGTCCTGGAGGCACTGTGTGGAGTCGGTGGAGGGATGCCGGGAGGCATCTGGCTGGAGGTGTCTGCCTTGAAGTGCTTGGACTCTAAGAGGGAACATAACTGAGCTGGGCTGGAGAGACACAGGTGGTCACACATGTGCACATGCCCTCACTGGTAGGATCATAATGCTTTCAACTAGTATTGATCTTTCCTTACTGCCCTTCTATTCTTTCCTCCTGCCAGTCTAGAGAAAAAAGCACAGATTGTTTCTTTAGAGCTGCGACAAGGAAAGACTAAGGGAGGAAAGTTTAATGAATATCATCAGGGCTTGAAATGCAGAAGGGCTGTCAAGGTAAAACACAGATGCTTGTGGCTCTGCAGATGATATGGTAACTGCATGTTCAAAACGCCTGCCCCGTCAATGTGCCAGCTGCCCCACTGCATGGGGAGACATGATTTCATGCAGTTGCCCACTGATGTGCCCACAGGACAAAACTGTGAGCGCTGTGCTTGTGAACACTCAGTCCCATCTTCAGGAAGACAGAGTTACGCTCAGGAGTTCCTGGCACTTTTATTCATAGTTCTCCCATAGGATGCCCTGACCACCTGGCACAGTAGTTATTTTACAACTTATTTTCGGTAAGTCAGAAGTAAGAAGGCGTGGAATTAACCACAGAAAAACTTTATCCCTCTCAGGAATGTGTTTCACCAGATATTGAGAGCTTGTCCGGATGCGCAGTGCCCGAGTGCCAGAAGTCCATTGCCAAGGATGCCAAGCTTCCTGCTCCTGCAGCGTGGTTGCACTAAATACCCAGCATAAGCATCTGATCTTGGTTTTTCCCTCTATTTTCAAGGTTGTCCCACAGACAGTAGTGAGTTTTCTACATGGGGATGCAGCATTAGATTTGAACTGTTGCTCTGTGTCACTACATAGTTCACTCTTGCATGAAGAGTATCTAGATAGGGGGGATATGGCCTTATGTTACAGACCCAGAAACGTGAGTTTGAGCTTCCCTTTATGCCCCTACTAAAAGTTAAGTATGTTTCAGGGTGGTGTGAAGAAAAAGACCCTCATCTGAAGAGCTGATGATCCAGATGGACAGGATTCAAAGGCAAGGGGAGTGAGGGAAGTGAACATCCAAACCAAGAGCTGAATATGGAAACTTACTGCCCTTCTAGCCTGTCCAGTGTTGGCTGGATGTTGATCAGTGCTTGGGTCACTGGAACTGGTAGCCTTTGATAAATAAGATGTAGGAAAGTGGTAGCTACCACTATTTAAAGTTGAGGACAAGGTAAGTAGCTTATGGTGAAGTCTCTTGGTGTGATTGACTTGGTTTTTTTTAACATATTCGTTTACTGACCCTTCTAAAAGTGTGGGTGCTGGGCAGATGAACTGTGGTGTAAATGGCAGCAGTAAAAGGGACGGACAAAGGCAGGCAGGCAGGAACATGTGGTTGGGGGCATGGGTATCTTTTAAACTGGATTTGCCTCTGGAGATGTCATATGAAACTGCCCCCTTCAGCATCAGTGTATCAGGATGGTCATCCTCCTTCTCCATGTCCTTTGGGATAACCCAGCTGATTTTGCAGTAGTTTGCTGCAGCTACTCCTTGGCTTTCCATTTGCTGCTCTGTGCTGCACAGAGCGTGTGGATCATGGGACAGGCCATTCCTGGGCAGTGCTCTGATCTTCTTTCAGTCCTCTTGCAGCTCTGTTCCCCTTGCCTGGGGTTGCAGTTTCTGGGATTCATGTGGGTTCTCCGCCTGGGTCTGCTCTCTTCCTGCTCTCACCCTGCCTATGACGAAGAGGACCTCTAACTCTGCAGAGTTAGTGGGATAATTTGACTGAAAATTATCCTCTACCTGATTTGGATGTCATGCAAGACCCAAAGTGGCCCTATAGGATGCAAGAGACAATTACACTCTGTGGGAGTCGTGGGTTAAGTAATGCATGGGGGCTTAGAATTGCAGAAGGCAGACATCTACTGACAAATTCTTCCCATCCCATCCTCTAACATTCGTTCTGTACATGCTCTCTTACAGAGAAACTGTTCTTCAAACATTATAGAGAGCTGTAATGCATTAAAATTAGGTTTAGATTAGCATCCTCCCACCTGGAAATCCAGATGCTATACTTATCATGAGTTGAGCTCTCTGGAGCTTGGAGACAACCATAAAGCTTCTGTGAACATCCTTAAATAGCTGTTCTGCACATATAAATGCTGCTCCTTTGAAATCAACTATCTAATTTCCAGAGCAAGTGATATGTATTGCTGTGCATAGCGCTCTCCTTCCCTGGATATGAATTGCCCTATTCTGCTGAAGAGCATGGACCAGGGCCCAGAGTGGCAGTTTTTGTATTACATACTTCTGTCCGGTCGAATTTTCCTTCTCCATTTGGTGGAAGGTGCAAGTGGGCAAGGGAGAAGAAAAAAAAGGAGGAAAAAAAAGGAGGAAACAGTGCGTGGAAGATTTAAAAAATAATCATCAGTGGTAGTCATTTGGAGGTGTCCAGCTAAGATGGTGGAGGGGTAACATCACAATGTATCAGTGTTTTTGTAATCATCAGTGTTATCCTAACGGCTCTCCAGCTCATTACAGGGGTATCATTTCCCCAGGTGTCGAGTATATAAATTATTTTTAAGGGCACCCCGAAATCTAAGCTGTGTCTTCAGCTGGTGTGGGGTGGCATAACTACATGACCTCAGCAGAGCTCTGTGGATTTATTCCATCTGAAGTTCTCGTTTATTGTCCGATTGCCATAAAACGCCCCACACGTCGGTTCGAAGTGGCGAGTACAGAGCGCTGCATCCAAGGCAAATTTTAGGGGAAGCAGAAATAACACAAAACTGGCTCGCCGCAGCTGGCATCCTGCCAGGATGCAGGGATTAAGCTGGCGAATGCTTATAAACACTGTGGCTGGCCCGGGTTGTAGCTTTCCCCTTAATCCGCACAACGTGGTTCCTCTCGAGCAGCCTCCTGAGCCTTGGGGTCAATACTGCTTCAGAGGAAGAAAAGCTGCCGATGAAGGGGCTGGTTGCCTGGTGTCCCCTTCTTCTGGCTTATGTGTTGGGAGGCTAATTGCAGAAAGTTCCCAGCTTGGGGGAAAAAAAGTGGGAAAGACAAATGGGGAAAGGATGATTGGATTTTGCTGTCAGCCTGAGGAGGTGAATAGTTGGAGTGTGGAGTTTATTGTGAAACGGAGGCCTAACCCAGTGGCCTTTGAAATCAATAGAAAGCCTCCAACTGGCTTCAGTGTCTCTTTGTTCTAAGCAAGGGGAAGATCACAGAAATAGGAAAGCAAAATAATAACAGGCTTCAGACCTGCAGAATGCACACTTATCCTGGGCTCTACGGAGTTGCAATTACCTGTCTAGGCTCATGGAGAGACAAAATAGTGATGCTTGCCTTAAGGGAAATGATTTAAAACAAACAAAAAAAACAAATAATGCATTCAGGGGAATTGGGTGGAGGTGTCTGGAAAGGATGAGGATTAAAGGCTTGGTTCTGCCTGTTGCACTCCTACCCAAACCTGAGTTTAGAAGCAATGTAAAATAGTGCAAGGAGCAGAGGAGCCAGTTCCAGTTCTACAAGGAGACAGTGGGTATCATTAGCCAAAAGGTAAAGGAGACTAAATAAAAAACAACCAATAACTTCCTATTGTAGAGTCAAAGAACTGAAAAAATCTGTTAGAGGGTATACAGGAAGGAGCAAACCCAAGTTGGCAATAAATTGAAGATAGACAGGTTGTCTTGGGAGTCTTCAATCTACCTGGTTGTGCACATATCAGCCATCTCCTACATGGGGCATCCTGTAACTATGGTAGAAAACCAGAATAGTCCATGGCATACACTGAGGGTGTTGCTTTGCATACGTACACCTGAGCAGTGCCTGGTTACTATGGTGATGGGCACTATAGAAAATGTTCATATGGATTCCTTGACGATTTTTAATCCAGTGGGGAGAGAGAGCGGTCTGAGAGGGGCTCTTTGCCAGATGGATAGCCTCTAGAGAGCACCCCTACCGGGACTAACCGGTCTTCACTGGAGACCTTTGATTCATATGTTGAATTTATATTCTTTAAGAGAGAAATAAAATGGGTTCTGAACACCTGACCTCTGCAGCTAGGATCTTTGGTGGCACGTGGCTGGACATTGGCTCAGAAACTTACGGACACTTGAGTAAATACCCTGGATTTTAAGTTTAGTGAGGCCTATCAGGTATTTAAACGCGTATCTGCTTTTCAACAGCCAGATGCATTATGTAGGTGATATATTAATATCCTTGAACAGCCAATGAACTGGGGTGAGACTCACAGAATGACAGAGTCATGGAGGTTTGAAGGGACCACTAGAGATCATCTAGTCCCCAGCTCAAGCAGGGTCAGCTCGAGCGGGATTGCTGAGGGCCACATCCAGCTGGGGGTTAAATATCTCCAAGGAAGGAGACTCCACAATCTGTCTGAGCAACCTGTTCCAGTGTTTGACCACTCTCACAGTAAATAAGTTCCTTATGTTTAAATGTCATTTCCTGTATGCCACTTTGTGCCCATTGTCCTGTTAGTGGGCACCACTGAGAAGAGTCTGGCTCCATCTTCTTTACATTCTCCTGTCAGATATTTATACACATGGATAAGATCCCCCTGAGCCTTCTCTTCTCCAGGCTGAACAGTCCCAGCTCTCTCAGTCTCTTCTTGTGTGACAGATAGTCCCATCCCTTAATCATCTTCATGGCCCTTTGCTGGACTCGCTCCAATATGTCCATGTCCCTCTTGTACTGGGGAGCCCAGCACTGGACACCTTGGCTACAAGCACTGTCCTTTGGAGAGCATCCACATCATCCATCAGAAAATGATCAAGGGAGGCAGGATCTGTACCCGTGTGTCCCAACTCCCCGTTCTGACAGCGAGGCCACGTTTTCTAGCCAGGCTCAGAGATGGTTCCCTTCTCTGGCTTCTCTTTCACGCTGTAATGAAAACCTGGTTGGACTGATTATCAGAAGTGGAGAAGTTGATGAGTCACTGTCTTGTAGAGCAGTGCAATTTTGTGTGGAGCGCTGCACTGATCTGCCTACCTATCTCAGGCAAAGATTTATTTATGGCACTCTCCGAAGTGATACTGTAATATCCTTTTCTAGCCCACATTCCCTCTGGTGCCTGCTCACTACGAGATTTCTTTTTTTTCTTCCCCAATGTGTTAAATAAGATTATAGTGTATTGAGGTTGAAGGGAGCAGGATATTGTTAGGATTTTTATCACCAAATTACTACTTTAAGCAAACTGGAAGTCTCTGATCAATCATGTAGAGCACGGTGTACTGGTCCTGGCCTTGATGTCCTCTCTCCTCTCAAAGACACAGCAAGATTCAGCGAGGATCCAAAGGTTACCCAAGGTAAAGGTGGAAAACATATTGGTGTGAACAGCTGCTCCTGGTGCTGGCTCTTTCACTCTCAGGGAGAGTTCAGAGGCAATAGATTTGTTTCAGTGAAACATTTCTCCTGCTTGGTAAGTCATGCTTCACTAATGTACTCATCTGCCAGGAGGCTATTTTCAGTTTATGCCCATTCCAACACGGAAAGCGCATCTCCCCACTCCTCCCCAGCCTCTTTGTTCTGCCCTGGGAGGGCTCGAGGGACTGGTGGAGGCATCTGATGCCTACAGGGAAATGTGGGTGCTTTGCCATCTTCTTCAGTGCAGCGTGAGAAAAGTGATCTGCTGAAGGTGTCTATGGCAGGCAGAGCTGGCTGGCCACTAGTTTCTCCTCATCTGTTGCAGGCATGAAGGTGGCCAAGTCACATTTAATTTTGATATAAAATTAGGATGCGTTTAGAGGCAAATTCAGTGTGTTGCCTGGCAGGGGACCTGCATTGCCCTCGGCACTGCTAAGTTTAGATTGCTAAGTGCAAGCGATAAAGTGGTACCATCCCTGCTTCAGAAGAAGTCCAATGTCTCTCTTTCTACAGTGGGCTGGTGGATGCCTGGCGGTGATGTTCCTCTCACTTCCTGAAACACTAAATTTGTCTTGTTTTGACTCATGCTGTCCTTCAGTCAGTATACAGAGGCTACTCAGTCTAATAGGCAAAAACTTAACCCAGAGGGGCAACAGTGAAATGGTTAACAAGAAGAGCAGGGGAGCACAGAGAGATGGAGATGAAATGGAGATGAAACGGGATTATCCAGGACAAGTTGTTTCGGCCTGCTGCAGGGGGATGAGTCACTGGTGATGGTGGCTAATGTAGATTGTGAGAGATGCGCATCTTTTTGTCTGAGTGAGATTTTCAATGGAAAATACAGTTTAAATGTGGACTAATGTCAAATGATGCAACAGGGACAGTAAAGTGCATATGTTAAACTGAACAGCTCTGCAGCTGGCCAGCCGGTGAAAGGATTGATGGGTTATTTATTGCAGATTATATGACAGGGGAAGAAATCTGGCTCATCAGGGGCTAGGGAAATTAAATGTTATTGTCCTGTCACGGTAGGTGCTGAAATCAGTCTGTTACCTCCTGTTACCTCTTTTGATGGGCATGCAAAGCAGCCTGTTGCTCGGCGGATGAGGCCAGCTTTTTAGAGTTGTAGCTGACTAATTTTGAGGGCAGCTATAACATTTCTGGTTATGAATTTCAGAGCATAAAATGTTTTCTGCATAGATCAAGAAAGATGACATCCCTGCCAGGTAAAACATTGATTACCCATTATGGAAGTGTTTTTACATAAAGAGAGCTTCTTTGAACCATCAGATAATGGTGCTACTAGAAGCATGGTATTGAAGCAGACCTGCCTTTTTTTTTCCTGTTTTGTGCAAAATTTTTACTTCCATAGGTTTCAAGAGAGATCACCCATTTTACACCCCTATAGGGCTTGACCCTGTTTCCGTGTCATGTAATTCTGTGCCATTATGTGAATACCGTGTCTCTACTTCCCTGCGGACATATAACAACATTTATCAAAGTCGAAAACCATGTTGGGAATGTGTTAGCCAGGGATTTATCAAATAACAAAACCATGTTGGGAATGTGTTAGCCAGGGCAAATTTAGTCCTGTGCTTAGCATCCAGTCAGCGATACTGCTCCCCAAACTCTTCTTAGATCTTTAAGCCTGGTTGTGGTAAGGGTTCTGCACACACGGTTGGTGCCCTTGGTGACTGATTTAGTTGGCCCAACTTTTCTTAAAGTAGGAAAAGATATTTCCTGCATAACAAAACCATGTTGGGAATGTGTTAGCCAGGGCAAATTTAGTCCTGTGCTTAGCATCCAGTCAGCGATACTGCTCCCCAAACTCTTCTTAGATCTTTAAGCCTGGTTGTGGTAAGGGTTCTGCACACACGGTTGGTGCCCTTGGTGACTGATTTAGTTGGCCCAACTTTTCTTAAAGTAGGAAAAGATATTTCCTGCTTTGCAAACAGTAGTCATTTCTTTGCTCATCTGCCAACACCTGTTGGTATGTGCCAGCCACAACTTACGTGTCTTAATCCAAAGTATACCATGCTCTAACACCCACCAAAACCCAGGCCTAAAGGGACTTGTCTCATGCCCATGGCCTTTGGGGACTGTTGCTATACGAATGATTAATAGTGATAGCATATATGCTGTGGCCCTCTGTGGCTGTTAATACCAGCATCTGGCAGATTTTGGCAAGAGTGCTGAGCATTGAGGGTTGCCTTATGGCCATCCTTGATGCGTTACATGGTGCAGATAAGTGCTAGCACGTACCTAAGTAGGTAGAGCTGGAGAGATGTGACCGATGCTTTTCCAGTGGAGGCAGAGACTAGAAATCCAAATCTACTCTATGGTAACATACAGCTAAGTTTTTGGGGGACTTTATGTGCTAACTGATTGCTTTTTACTGGAGAGACCTTTCTTCTACTATAAAGAACCTGGTGGCTCATACTTGACAACGGGGTTCATTGCATTCGGCTTATAAAAATATTATTTATATATCAGCAAAGATTAAGGACCTGAGTCTGTTCCTACTGAGACAGCTGCGAGGTTACTAGGCACTCAGCATTATGAAGCGATTTGGTAAATCTGAATGAGATTAGCAGTCGTTGAGAGCAGCCTAAAAACCACCACAGACGAGGCAATCTGAATGCAAGCCGAATAGATGGGACACACTGCTTTATGCAAGAGACAGTCATATGGAGTCAGGACATGGACAAAAAGCAAGGCTAACCAGCTTAGGAGGCAATTAGGCTGTGGCTGAGCGGAAGGATAGTTTTGTGATTTAAATGCCAGCAGAGCTGTCGGATCGGGGTTCTGCTCCTGACTCCGCCACAGGCTCACAGGCTCCTTCATTTGCTATTGATGCTCTCCCCTGCACAGCCTTGTTTCGTGCTTCAGAGCTGCCGAAGTACAGGGGTTGCCATATGGGGAGCAAAATGTTTTGCTAAAGACTTTGAGCTCATTGCAAAAACAGTCAGGTCTTGATTGAGAGAGGGATGCTGGCGGCAAGGCTGGCTCCTACAGCATCTGTAGCTATATATGTGTATATATGTGTGTTTGTATATATATTTATATAGCTGCGTATGTATATGTAGCTGTAAGGCTGTCATTCTTGCCTCTGCTTATCACAGACTTGGAAGTGCTTTTTAGGAGGTAGCAGGGGAAGTAGGAACATAGCTGTACCCTTGCCTTCTCCACCCTGATCTCTCCTGATGTCTTTGGCTGGCCATGGAGAGAAGATGAGGGGAGCTGCAGCAGGGTCTCCAGCAGGCTAAAACAAAAGCTGAGACTGTCTGCTTTATAGGAAAAAGTATTGTAAAATAAGGAGTCGTCGGCCTCTTGGGTAGAGGAATCTGCTCACTGTGAACCGCCAGTGTTCTACACGTGGGGAGCTTCTGGGTTTCCCGACGCAGCCCCGGTGGCCAGTAAAGCCCAGCGGTGCAGGAGCCGGCACTGGTCTTTGGAGGTGGCCAGTCTTCCTGCCACTGCTCACCAGCACCATGGAGGGGCTGAAACCTTGCGCACAGTGACCTCAGGAAGCTCAAAGTCACTCGTGCTTGTCTTGTGCACATGGAAAGCTCTCTAGGAGCACAGAGTTTGCTGTGGAAAGGGGAAGGGAAAGGGAGGGACAGATGGGAAACAAAGAGGCAGGCGGGAGAAGATAAATAGGGCAAATGCAGGACAGACTTGGAACCAGTGGCGGCCAAACCTGCTAGCCAGAACATGCCAGGAGGAAGCAGAGATCATGATCAGCCATCAAAACATCCCTGGTATCCCTTGCCAGTCATTTCTCCCTGGAAAGACAAAGAAAATAGGAGGCTAACTGACTTCATGTCATCCCAGGAGCCTCCAGCACAACGTCATCAGCCATAGCATGCCATAGACCTTCTCTACCCTGAGTCAGACTTTGTCCTCTCTTGGTTTGGAGCCCCTCTCTCAGATGGGCCAGAGAAGACCAGACTGCCAAGAGCCAGAGTGTGAAGGGCTCGACGGGCCGTGATGGCCATGTCCTGCATGGCCAGGGGCAAAAATGAATGTGACATGGCTCTCCAGCTGAAACACGAGAAAATGCGAAGAGCACTGTCCCTAATTTGTCAGTCAGGCAGAGCTCTGGTGACGTGAGGAATGGGAGGCGACACCCCGTGGCACAGCCACCGTTAGGGAGGAGGATGGCGTGTGCATGTGCTCAGTCCTGCTCCACATCAACTGGGCAGTTATTTCCATCCAGTCCCCCTTCCCACAGACGTACTGGAAAAGATCTGCCAAATAAGCTGAATTAGCTGTTTGACTACAAAAGCCAGTGAAATAGTAATTTTGGCAAAGAACAAGTCTTCTGGAAATCAATTACCTAAAATTCAACCTCCGGCTGGGTAGGGTCCTGCAGATTCCAGTATAGTGTTTGCATTGCCTGATGGATTTCTTGGTTGGGGATTGCTCTCTCCTCATTTTAATTACGTCCACTTTCAACAAATGCAGCAAGGAACACCCTTTAAAAGCAAGTCAGGCAGCTATTCCCCATGCATCTTTCAAATACGGGCAATGAGGCCGTTGATCTTGCCACCTTGTTACATCCTGAGATCATAAAATGAGACTCGTGCTTAAGTGGATTATCTAGTTTTGCTCAGTGGCTTCATGTGGAGAGCAGAGACCGTGAGCCAAGATTTCTGGTTCCCCACATTGCCTGTTGGCAATGGCTGTGCTCTTCCGCAGTGTGTGACATGGCCACCTGTTTCATTATTTGGTAGAAGCTGGGGCTTCCTTTGAATGCACCTTCCTATGGGCCTGTCCTGGATCCCTCCCACAGAGCTGGCTTTCTTCCCTGTTTATTCCTTTCCTGTTTTCTTTATAGGCTTCAGTCTTTAACTCTGCAGAATGAAACTGGAAAGATGCTACACAGATGAGCTTGTGTGCGAACCCCCCTGGACCCTTGGCATGACCTCCATCTATGCTGTAGGTGCTAGGAGATGAGTAGATGGCTTCATGCCACGATATAAAATGTGCAGCACTTCCTGCAAGCACAAGCATAGTGGGGAGAAGCAATCACCAGTACAGCCACTGGGAAGAAAAAGGAAGAGACTGAAGGTGGTGTATCCTATTAAGAAAGGGGAGTCCCCCACTCATAGCTTCAGTAAGGGCAGATATTCAGACCTTGTTACGCTGTTACCAAAAAAAAATGTGGATTACCAAGAAATGCACAAAAAGCAGAGGGATGGCGATGCAAAATACTAGTGGAGGGTTAAATCTGGAGAGCTTGTCCAAGGGATGAGTAAAAGGGCTTGTGCTACTTAGCTACAAAAATTTAATGGATATAAAAACTGAAGAAGGAGGGGAATGATTTGGCTTAGTCAAAGGGCATAGCACTTGGCAGTAATGGGGGGAAATTATGGAAGGTTAAAATCCAGGTTGAGTACAGTACAAATTTGCAGTCAGATGTATTAGTTTAGAGAATAACCTCCCATGGAGATGTGTGGCACTTAGCTGGCATTTTGTAACTAGGTAAGTGCACAGAAGGGATAAGGGTGAATGGGCATCTGGAGAAAGGAATGGTGTGTGAGCAAGTCTGTTGAGATATGAATGCATGTGAAGCTGTGTTGTTAGGACCCATGGATATTTTGCCCATAAATAATATGAACAGAAGAGTTGGGAGAATCCAGTGGGATGGCTTCCCAAGCAGCTATCCCAAGGAAGACTCTTATGGGAAAAATCACAAATCAGCAGGGTTTATTGGAATATTTTTATGCCCAGTGCTTGCTGTTCAGAGATCCCGCAACCATTTTCACTTATCGATGACAGCCACCACTATTCCCAATTTATGGAGGCAATAAAGAGAAGACTTGGAAGGCCAAGACTCTCTGTAGTGACTTAGTTGGTTAGCAGCTGACCTGAAAAAAAAAATTATTTCTTATCATTTGGGCTTTTCTCTGAAGTGTACCATCTCTGAAACTCATATCTTTTTTTTTTTCCTTTTCCAGTCGGTACTGGGACCTGCTGTACCAAAGTGCTGCTGGGAAGCTTTCTCTTGGAGGGGGGGTAACCTCCAGCTGAATCACAAGAAAGATTGTTCCCGTCAGATTTACATCACAACTTTTGAGATTTTTTTAAATGCTTTTTAAAAATATGTAAAGCTGTAGATGGTTCTCCAGACCCAAAAGGAGAAATGTCTGAGGTCTTTTCAGCAGTCATGCTGGCAACTTCATCCAGGAAACAGCAGCTTTCTTGGCTTCTTGTGGTACCTGTTGTTATACCCAGTATGAAGGAGTTGCTATATTCTAAATTTACAGGAAGGCACAAAGTTCATGTGTTCATTCATTTCTTTTTCATCCATGCACTGAGCAGGAGGCAGCCAACAGCTGTTGCACCAGGATCCAGGGAGGGAGGGAATGGCAGCAAATCAGGGATTACAAATAAATCCCTCGTCCGGTTGGAAGTGTAGCAGAATTTCCAGGTGAACAAGTCAGAGACAGAGACATCTGTAATTGTTAAGGAGCCAGGCCCTAGCTAAGAAGTTGGTCTACTGAAGAGTCAGTCTGGAGCTCCAAAGAAATGTCCAGAGAACCACAACCCTTTTAAGTCTGCAAATCTTGGAGCAGTTGTGAATTTGTCCTGAGACAAAGTCCAGTGGTGACAAGAGACATTAAATTTTCTTTTCTTTCCTCGCTCATTTGATTTTCCTGTTTATTCTTAGCATCATATACAAGACACAGTCATTTTCCCTATCTCTTTATAGCCCCAGGATCCAGTTCTGCTCATTCTTCATTCTGTATTTATTTAATATGTGCAAGCAGAAGTTGGTAGATGAAACATGCTTCTGAACTGAATGAGGCCATCACAGGAGAAAATGGGTTTATTTTTCTCCTTAATGACGATTCAGATAAGTAGGCAATGACTCCTGGAGGATTTTGCATTGAGATCATGGAGTTACAGGCAGCTCTCCTTCCATAGTTCCTCCCAAAGCCTCAGCCTTGGTCCTAATGTGTCATGTTCCTATGCTTTGACCTCTTGGTACCAATGATGTTATGCAGTGAGATGCATCTGGGACTCGGAACTAAGCAGCCAGCATGGACTTGATGTTCAAAGATCCCATGTTGATTACCAGACCCACAAGTGTCAGTAAAAAAGTACTACCCAAGCACCACACCTCTAAACCTGAACAAAACCATGGAGCCATGCCCTTCCTCTCAACCTGTGCGTAGTGTTGATTGATGACAATGAAGGAGGCGGTATCTCTCTTACCTAAGGCCCATGTCTGAGCACAGTCGTCCCCAGATTAATACCTGGAGAGACAGTGTGTCCAAGTCCACGAGCATACAAAGGTGCTAGTGTGATGCTGGTGCGAAGACAGGCTTTGACATACATACAGTTGGCAGCCCAGATACCTGCTGCAGCGTGATGGTTGGTGGTTGGCGTCACGGCTAACAGACCAGGGGTTTAACCAGCTACACAGGATTAGGTTAAAGAAAAGCTATGTAGTGTTAAGACTTCCAGGACTGGCCATTGAAGAGGATATATAACACACAGTGGTATGTCCCCAGATCTGTATATGACTATATCTGACACCCTTTACTGCTTAGCTTAACTTACAGGCTTTGCAGGAGCAAATATCTTAGGCATGCAAACAGCAAGATCTCCTTCCTGTCTGAGATGGGATGTTTTCTAAATTGGTTAATGCCAATTGCCTGTGCTTCCTGATAAGCTAAATAACTGCAGTTGGGATCATCTCCATGGAAATTTCCATATGCCCCTTGCAGAGAAGCCAATAACCAGCTGTCAAGCAATGAACCTCAGCCCAAACACCCGACCAGGATGGCTGCTAAATGGGTATGGAGGGAGTGATGACTCCACATCCGACTCATGCCTCTGCATGATGGCAGGACTGCATGACTGCTTGCACAGTGGGCTTGGGCTGCTGCAGAGTGGCTGTCCCAGCTATGCAAGAAGCTCCCAGGTGGGGATATGGGAACTGCTGCTGCTGGACTGCCCATAAATTCAGCCCGGTTTGGGATGGAGAGGATGTCTTCTTCGTTTGGTCCCCATCCCTTTTTCAGTGCAGAGGTGGAATGAAATGCTGTGATCATTGGTGCTGGGTTATTGTAGCTCTTCCTTGGTAGCCAGCAGTCTCTAAAGGTGGTCTTGTCTCCTCCAGCCCGGACGGTGTTCCCATGATTGATAGCAGGGTGAGCTTTGCTTTTGTCACTTATCAGCTCTGCAGCAATACAATTTTTATTGCATCTTTGTTCTTCCTTTCCTTGAAATGTAGGTGTCTCCTATTTCCCTTACGCTACTCAAGGAGTAGTAGAGATGGTGTATTTGGAGTATTTAGAGTAAAAGTTTACGGTTATCTAATCTGCAGCTTGAGAGAAGTAATATATGTCATTCAGGAGTATAGAGAGTTGTTTTGTTATTATTTTATTAAAAGTACATTTTTTGGTAAAGGGGATCCTTAGCCAATAATCAAATAAGAGAAGCTGCAGATCATTAAGAAGACAATAAAGGATCAGACTAATGACTCTTAGGGCCTCATTTGCTCTCCAGTTAATTAAACAGACAACACAGATGCTGCTGCTGTTAATAATATCATTCAATTACTGTGCTGCTAAGTATTATGGTCCCTAGGAAACCATTACCCAGTGCTGATTGAGAAGGGAACTGTGAAGGGCTACTTAGGGGACAATAAACCATGTCTCTGTTGAACAGGGGGCTGAAAGCAGTGTTTACTGGAGACTCTAGGTGCTCTAGTACAAGTAGGTGCAAGGTTGTTTGAGGTGATGGAGGAGCTGAAGAGCTAATCTGAAAAGCTATGCTCCTACCCCAAGTGTGCTAACGAAGCTCAGAGCAGCTGGTCGGGGGTCAACAGGAGGCATTTTAGTGAAGAAGGGGCTGGGGAGGAAGGCTCTTTTCTTGTGAAGAGAAGAGAGTGTGTGCGTATAGCAGCCAGGAGGTGGATGGTGAATAAAAAGGAATTGGAAATGGAAATGAATGTATCTCAACACCCCAGAGTATACTAAGCATCTATCCGAGGGGGACAGGGGATATCATAAAAGCCTCATTGAGCAGTGCAGGTAATAGATTCACTTGTCTGATATTTCCACTCTCGTAGTTTGAGGGCAAGTGTAAAATCCAAGGCTGGCAGTAGAAGACCTCATCTCCGCCCTTGGGACTTTATCAACTCAGCTTCCTTGTTCAGGCATTACAGCGGCAGGGACTATTGAGCTGAAGGAGCACAGCACAGCGCGGTCCCAGGTGGCTCCTGTTCATGGCACAAATCCTCTTCCCCTAGCATCCCGGGAGTGCAATGCTTAAGGGTGTGAGAGGGCAGAGGACAGGTGTTGAAAGGAAACCTGGGCCTTCCCCAGAGTCCTAATGTCTCCTTGCACGCTTTTCTCTGTCTTAATCTATCGGGTATCTCTCATTTCCCCCACAAGGGCCAGAGAGTGCTCATTTTTTTCTCTCCCCCTCCCCCCCCCCCCCCCCCTACATCCTTATATCCCT
>NW_008795932.1:2400847-2415778 GCF_000699145.1 Aptenodytes forsteri
CCAGAGAGTGCTCATTTTTTTCCCTCCCCCTCCCCCCCCCCTTTTCACTGTGTTTGCTTGTGCAAAAGGAGCTTTTGCAGTATTTATCTCTGCTGTGGTAGCAGCTGGAGACCCTGACCGGGGATGTAGTGGGACTTGTATGCCATGATGCTCAAACTGGCAGGTAACAACAGCCTGGGGTTAATGGTCTGTGTGCCTGGTACTTTCAGCTGTTCTCTGGTCCCAAGGAAATGCCTTGGGTCATCGTCATAATAGCTTAAGTAATATAAAGAAATGTGTTGGAAAATGCTTGGCAGTAGCTCCGTGTGAGAAAACCGCTCCTGCATGGCTGCACTGACATTTTGGCACAATGCCGAGGAGTTTGCTTCTATATCAGGCGACCTCTTTGCAGATTCTCAGGGTAAGCGAGTGAATATGAGGGTTTGGGGTGCTAAAACTCCATCCATAAGGAGGTATGGCAGTGTCAGGGGCTGCACTGCTGTGTGGTGACACCAAGCTGCATTACAACTGGTTTTGCTAGTTGCAGAGGGATTCTTTACTGGCCTCCTGGAACACTGTGCCAAGATCAGGGTTTCAGTTTGCATGTTAAGGGCTGAAAAGATGTATGTTTGTGCGTGGATTTGCCCGTGATACAAAATTATTCAACCTCAAATCAGTAAGAAGGGAATTATATTCACTTCTGAAAGATGCTCTGGGGAAAGTGGTCCATTTTCTTTAAAGCTCAATTTAAAAAAAAACCAAACCAAACCTTGCATTTATTCATTCAGGTTCTCCTTTGTCACTATCTTAATATACTATGCCAAAATAATTTAAAATGGTTTTAATCCCATAGATGCTTGTGCCCCCACTGAATTATTGTCTGAGCACCTCAAATCCAGAACACAGAGACTGTTCTGGCCCCTGGGACTTGTAGCGTGACCTGGCAATTAGCATCTCTTTGCTCTTCGGCCATGAGAGGTATGGACTTGGGAACACGCTGGGATCTGAGATCTGGGCATGCACCAGCATCTCGCCAGCCCTTGGGCTGGAAGGAGGCCATGAAAGACCAAGGCCAACCCAGATCTGGTGGTGTTGCCAGGGGGTGGACCTGCTACTTCACCCTCAGACTGGGACCATCCAGATGTTTTCAGCAGCTCCGGCTCACTGGGGCTATGTAGCACCTCTTTCTGGAGAGTGGGGAAGTGTCTTAGTAGCCAAGACACTGCACGTTCCTTGGCCCAAGGCAGTGGCCATGGACAGTGCAGTATAAGACTGAATCTCTCAGGATGCGTCCTAGCACCGTGGCAAACTCAAGCGGAGAAAAGTTTAAATAGGAGGATACAGTGAAGCAGTAGCAAAGGAAATTTTGCAGTCAGTTCTGTGCTTAAAACATGGTAAATTGGGACTAACGTCAATCAGGGGAATTAAATGCAAGAACAGCCCAGCCCCTTGTGATCACCACTGCTGAGGAAGGAGATTTATTGTGAATGAAATCATTCTCTGGGGTGCTTTGGTGTAAGCAAAGTGTCTCCTCGTTTCTGTACAATTTGTCTCTGCTGGCACTGACCTGTCGAAAGGCAGCTCCGGATCTCCTTCGCATCAGCAAGATGGGGATCGGCCTTGCAAGGCGGGGACATGCTGCTACACTCGCCCCGTTGCTCGTGTTGCGTGAGAGGTGGGAAGGGGCTGGGGTGGCATGGGTGAGTGCGGCCAGGTCCCTGCTCCATGTCTGGGGAGATGGAAAGCTTTCCAGGATAACATTTTCTTTGTGTTTAAGCTCTTTCCCAGCCCCCTGGAAAGAGGCTGGCAGCCTGTGCTGCCAAAGACACTCTCCTCCTATATTGTTGGGGTGCTTGGTGACTGTGCAAACCTTCCCAACACTCCCACTTTACTTTTGGTGGTATCAGCCACAGACCCCTCCTTTATTACAGATGCGTTCATGACTTGCTAGCTGGCTTATCTCACCACTGGCATCCCGCTTCTGTCCCAGGAATGGAAATATTAATTAAGATCAGCCCCACTGTGAGGAGCTCCACATGTGCTTGCAGGGATGGGACCTCTCTCCAGCAAGGCTTTGGCTTCAGCACCTCTGCGAGTCACCCAGCCACCATCCCGTGTCTGCAGCCTGCTGAGATCTGTGGATCTCTGCCCCTGCCTCAGCTGCTCCTTTCTCTGATATTTCTTCGCTTACCCGTTATTGTACTAAGGGCTTGTCTCGCTCATAAGCTGCCACAGGCATCTCTTTAACCACGGTGATAAAACACAGCCATTAACTCTTTCTGGGCTAATCCTCTCCCATCCCACACAACGTGTTAACATTTCTTATTTAATCCTTCAGCGTTCCTCATTTTCACGAGGGATTCCCTGTGGGGCATAGTAATTAATCTCACTGGAGTACAACAAGAAACACACCTGCAATTTGTTTATTTAATTAATTCTGATATAGGGATATTTCATTTCTACATTTGAGGATGTGGGGAGTCGTTCAGGACTTGTTAGCAGTTCTCTATCCCAGTTACTGGTCTGTATCTGGACTTTGCCTGAGCATTAAGTAACCTCCTTTCTGCTGAAAACCAAAACAACGTATTCTTCTGATGTATGGCTTATCCTCATCTTACCCTTGCTCCCTACCTGCCTTCTTTCCTTCCACATCCAAAGAACCCTCTTCTATTTGTTTTAATGTTCATTAGACAGTTCTCATCTTACTCCTACATATAGAAA
Organism: Aptenodytes forsteri; assembly: GCF_000699145.1. Classification (NCBI taxonomy): domain Eukaryota; kingdom Metazoa; phylum Chordata; class Aves; order Sphenisciformes; family Spheniscidae; genus Aptenodytes; species Aptenodytes forsteri. The sequence goes on from NW_008795932.1 coordinate 2,403,548, forward strand.
CTTAGCAGACGTGGATTTGTTGATTTGTCCTTTTCCCACTCCTTTTAAATGGCCCTGTCAATTCTTCCCTTGCAATAAGTATTACTGTAATCTTGCAATAAGTTGCAAGATATATTGCAATAAGCATTATTGTAATCTAATCCTGGTATTCTTTGTGCATTTGTCACAGAGAAATCTTAAGCTGCTTCTTTATCATCCCTGCGTTCTTCATACCAGGTGATTCAGTTACTAATCCCTTTAATTTTTCACCATTGCACTTCGGAAATTAAGGACTTGGACACCTGCTTGTGCTTATCCTTCTTTTTAATTTGAACAGTAGTAGTGAACATTTGGTCAAACACTTTTCCTTAATGCCCTCACTGTTGATCTAAACCAAGTATAAAATAGAATTGCTTTCTGCTGGCTCCGATGCTATTTCAGGGGGGGAAAAATCTATTGCCTATTACATCCAAGAAGGACTGAGCTCAAGTATCACTAGTAACAGTAATTCTCCACTTGTCATGTAGAAAATTGCAAAATGACACATTTCCCAGTATTATTTATCTTTCTAATAATTTCCCGGAGATCTCTTGTCATGTCTGGATCTAATGGCAGAGATCTGTAACAGCTTCCCAGAAAATGAATTGTATTCGGATGGATTCTGTTATACTAATGATCTCATTTTTTAAATCCTTATGAGCTACCGTGTTATTCACATGCGCTGCAGTTTTGCCATTACAGTTTTTATTTCTCTCTCAGATCATATCCCCCAGTACTGTGTACCGATCGTATCATGTTCCTGTTGTCACAGAAATACTCTGTTTTGCATCTGGTACCAGGAGTTCTTGTTCTTCCAAGCATTCACATTGTGTATCTGCCATTTCCCGTGGGCCAGTTTTCCTCATCTTTTTATTTCCTTCTCGCTTTCTTTTTCTCTCTCCTTTCTCTTTCTTCATATCCTCCTTTCTCTTTTTCACCTCTTTGCTCTGCTCATATAATCTCTTTTTCATACCCTTTCCCATCTCATCTTACTTTTCTCTTCCCCCCCCCCCCCCCCCTCCCCTCCTTCCCTCTCCTCTCTCGCTGTGAAAGAGCTCCCGTGTCCTTATAAATCCATTTGCTCTTCTCTCCCTGCTTTAGGTTAGCCTGCAAAAGAGTCACAGGGAACCACGCTTTAAAGGCATTTAAGATGTGCTTAGGCTATAAAATATGGAGCACACTCGAATACAGTGAATCTGTCTCTGGTAATGTCCCGGTACATCAGCGAGAGTTAAACAATCAAGGTCAGTGCAGTTTGGGGCTTGTGTGCGCACTGGATTACTCAAAGCCATGCACATAATGACACTTGTTATCTCTGCTGGCCATGTTTAACTATTTTGCTTGTGTTCCCAAATCCTGATGATTTTTACACCAGACTGCCCACTCCAGGCTACAAATGGAGGAGGGAGAGGATGGGTCCAGTCTGGGAAATGGGGGAGAGGGTGTAAGAGCTGAGAAATGATGAGGAGGGGGGCATGAGAAGAGGCTGGAAGGTATTGAGGGTGGAGAGGGGTAATGAGAGGGGAAAGTTAAGAAGGTTTGGGGGGAATCATGGTGGTTAGGATGGGGTAAGAAGGGCCATTTGGGCACCCAAATGGTGCTGGAGATGGTACACTGGCCAAGACGAGCTCCAGATCTGTGATGTACTGCATGTCCGCATGCGAGGGGAAGGAAGGAAAGGGGGCACAAAGCAAAGAGGAGCAGATGTATGAAGAGAAAGGCATGGAAAGGGACTGAGAGTTATAAAATGTACAGAGTGGGCTGGAGGTGGAAGAGGGGCACCCCTGATTCCCCTATGCATGTCTCTACCATAGTGGCAAGCCACTGTTCTCCTCCCCAGTCCCACTTGGTTTCTGGGGGATGCCGGCACCACCTTGACGTTGCCTACCTGCTGCACCTGACGAGCGCTGCCCGGCCGAGGCTTCAGCGCTTGCTCCTTGGATCAGCATCGGCAGCACTGGCAACAGCAGCAAAGTAACGGGGTCAGCCGCTGGCAAGCTGCTATAGTTAAAAAGCAAAACAACAACAACAACAAAAAAAATTATATACATAAGAAAAGGAAAATGAAGCAATGATGAGTTGGGCAATTAAGCTAAAAGCATTTGAGAGTGTAATCCAGCTCTCTCTATCAATAATTCACGAGTCCAGGATCAGTCTAATTGATTGAACACCTTCCACAGTAGTCAGCCACTAATAAGACAAATGAAATGTCTTTTTTATTGTCAAATCTCCATCTCACATTCGCGCAGGCAAAATCCTGCAGGGCTTTTCATTTGAGGAGCTTGGGTATTTTTTCTCTTGATGGAGATAAATTGAGGGCCAGCGTCTGTTTTTAAACAGCAGTAGATTAAGCTGGTCTGCTCCTTTGGCTACGGGTGCGTGGAGAAACAGAGCTGTGCTGAACAGGATTCACAAGTAAAACTTGTGCGGGTCATCAAAAGTTGAACCCGGTTCCCAGAGGACGTGTTATCACTGTGTAATGATTTGAGTGCCTAGGACAATTGGCCTTGACAGACTCCAAAGGACTACAGATCTTACCCTAATGCCAGTGTCTCTTACCTCCCTTCCTCTAAAGAAGAACCACATTAGGATCCTTGGTTTCCTAGCAGTGGTATTGATGCTTACCTTCTGACATGGCATAAATGTTTAAAGGGGGCTGGACAAATGTTTAACTTTTCCAACTTATGTGAGCAAACCACGTTGCAGGTTTTGGACAAAAAAAAAAAAAAGGTGGGTTGAAACTGTTCTGTGTCTTATAGCTTTCTTCCAAAATCATGCCAAACGCAGTGATTCTGGGGATCTCTGTGATGAACAAAGTAGGGCATGCTCAGCAAATTTGCTTGATTTTTGTTTCCTTTGGACTGTATCCCTGAGTGGGGGAGAGATCGCCCCAGCAGGATGGAGCTTGTGGACATCAGCTCCGGAGCATTGCCCATAGCTAATCAAAAGCTGATTTGGAGAAGAGGTGAGGCTTGAGTTGCTACCCATGTATATACATGCCTATCTGCACGGTGACAATCTGTGTGTGAGCAAGGCTTCTTTAAGCCCGGATAGTCACCAGTTATGCTAACACATCCTCTTGTACACACAGGGGCTCTGGGACTGGATTTTTAGCCAACATAAATCAAAGTAGTTCCTCTGGGGCATTCTGCTGACTTACACGAGCCGAAGATCCAGCCCTGGGGTGAGGGAGCAGCTCTGATTACGATGTGTGCGTGTGTGTTTAATTAGGAAAGAACGCTCCAGAGACCCCACCGAGTTAACCTTTTCGCTGGTGTGGCACAAGTTACCTTCTGAGCAAACCCAAAGTCTGGAGATCTGGTAGTGACTTTCCTCATTTGCTATTATTACGTGTGCTCCCCTGCGGCTTGGCTGGGGAGGGAGGGAAGGAGGGGAAGTGCCTAAGAGCAGTTTCATTTTGCCTCTATTACCTCTGAAACATTATATAATGTGTTTGAACGCTTGATCTAACCACGGAGTAGTTTTACTTCCTAATCTAACAACTTCGTGATGTTTGTCTCCTCTTAGCTTTGCTCTAGCTTGACTGTGCAAATGCCATTTAATTGTGTTCTTGTGAAAACTAAAGGCCAGTAGCTTTGCCAAGGATGGCTAATTTTATAATGCACCATGCCAGAATTAATCCTGTCTGCAAAGATAAGGCTGGTGGTTTATAGTTGGCAATTACGGTCATAGAACAACTGTTGTATAGGGTGGTTATAGGCTATGAAGTTCTTTGAACTATTGTGCATTGCCTAAGGAGGCAGGTGTTTGCCATAGTCAAGACAAAGGAGAATGAAGAAGGGGCAGATGGGAGTGAAAGAAAGTGGGCAAGAGAGAGGAGGGAAATAGGACCAAAAAAAAGGGGATAACAGCAAATGAAAACAAGTAGGGTAAAGGCACGAGAATGGCATGGGAGTGATATATAGGTGGAGCAGGGGAAGAAGAGGAATGGATGTGGTGAACAAGAAGGGAGAGGCTATGGAAAAGAAATAGAATGAAACTGATGGGAGAAATGGGCCAGTGAGTACAGAAGTCTGAGATTCAGTGTAGTCAAAGAAGAGTTGTTTTTTTTTTTTTTTTTTTTAAGGATATTTTCAGCTTCTCTGTCTTTAGGCCACTGACCAAAGCTGAGCCCATCAGTGATGCTGGTGGCACCTCTGTGATAACATATTTAAGAAAGGGTAAGAAATGCCACGCAGCTGCTGTGAGAGAGGAGTGAGAATATGTGAGAGAAACAACTCTGCAGACACCGAGGTCAGTGCAGAAGGAGGGGGAGGAGGTGCTCCAGGCATCGGAGCAGAGATTCCCCTGCAGCCTGTGGTGAAGACCATGGTGAGGCAGGCTGTCCCCCTGCAGCCCACGGAGGACAATGCCAGAGCAGATATCCATGCTGCAGCCTGTGGAGGACCCCACGCCAGAGCAGATGGATGTGCCCTGAAGGAAGCTGCAGCCCTTGGAAAGTCCATGCAGGACCAGACTCCTAGCAGGGACGATGGCCCATAGAGAGGAGCCCATGCTGGAGCAGGTTTTCTGGCAGGACCTGTAGCCCATGGGGGACCCACATTGGAGCAGCCTGTTCCTCAAGGACTGTACCCCATGGAAAGGATCCACGCTGGAGCAGTTCTTGAAGAACTGCAGCCTGTGGGAAGGACCCATGTTGAAGCAGTTCATGAAGGACTGTATCCTGTGGGAGGGACCCCACGCTGGAGCAGGGGAAGGGCGTGAGGAGGAAGGAGTGGCAGAGACAAAGTGCTATGGACTGACCACAACCCCCATTCCCCATCCCCCTGTGCCGAACGGGGGGGGGAGGAGGATGTAGAAGAGTTGGGAATGAAGGAGTGAAGTTGAGCCTGGGAAGAAAGGAGGAGTGGGGGGAAGGGGTTTTTAGTTTTGCCTTTGTTTCTCACTATCCTACTCTGTTATTAATTGGCAGCAAATTAAGTTAATCTTCCCCAAGTTGAGTCTGTTTTGCCCATGATGGTAGCTGTTGAGCAATCTCCCTGTTCTTATCTCGAGCCACAAGTTTTTCCATCCTACTTTTTCCCCCTGTCCTGTTGATGGAGGGGAAGTGAGAGAGCGACTTGGTGGCCAGCCAAGGTCAACCCACCACATGATTATATATATTGATTCCCAGAAATGTGCAGTTGAGGAAACTTGACTTCCACAAAACTGTGCCAAGATCCTTACTGAGAGTCCAAAATGGAGCATGTGTCTGCAACTCCAGTCCCGAACTAAGGAGTGTGAGATGATACCGCACTGGAAATACAGGGCATGCATGGGAGGTGTAGTGCAATGGAGGGTCGTTACGTCTTATAGACAGGAACTCTAGTGGACCCTCAGCAGTGCTGCTCCTTATTTATATAAGCTTCAAAGCTTGCAAGTGAAGCTGAAACTTAAATCACTACAGGAATATTTCTGGAGGATGTTAGCCAGGGTTTTGTCCAAAGCAGTTTTAAATAACTCTCCTAGTGGGTTTTCTTCCTTGTTGAACAGACTAATAATTTTCCTCATTACATGGCCCTTTTTTGGGGGTATATCAAACTCTTAGTCTGATCTGTGTTCTTCATGACTAAGCCCTCTCTCTCTCTCTGGTATCCACGTCTGGAAAGTGCAGATGCTAATTCCCAGTGTCAGAGAATTGTGAATAGTCAGGGACCATCTCATGTTATTCTGTGTCATTTATATAGCCCCTGCCACTGTGGGGTCTTGGATCACAATGGAGGTTCTCAGGTATAAAAACTGTGCAAATGATGGTTATGACTGCTCAGAAATGTCACATGAAGTATTTTGTCAGTCTGATTTCTTGAGCTACCTTGTATGGAGGAGTTCAGAGATGAAATAAAACAAAAAACACCTGGTTATGATATTAAAATAATATAGTAAGACACTGTTTTCCACCCAGCAAAAGAGAAATGGTGAGGGGTGGAGGTTTGAAGTTTTGGTAGGTAGCTTCCCATTTCTTCCCACTCAGTTTGACTATTTCTGTTGGCTGGGAATAGAAAGCTGGAGTGATGGATTGCTCTGATTATGCCTAGTCAGGTGCATTAAATGGTGTCTCACTCTACTGCCTCCTGCAATCTTGCTGTTCAGTGTGCTTATCAGGGCTGACATGGAAAAGTAGATGTCTGTAAACAATAAAGAAATAAAAAGGGAGGTGGAAGATCTCAGATTGGTCTCAGCAAAAGGATTTGTTTGGAACTGGAAATGTGTTGAGGAGATTAAACTGAGCCACTTTTAGAATAAATAATTGGGATATGCCTGTCAGCTTCAAGACTCAGTAGTGCACGTGAACCCCATCGTGCTTTTCAGGGGTCATTTGTTGGAGAGATGCTTGCAGTATATGGAAAGTTTCTTTTTAGCATTGGGTCATTTGTTGGAGAGATGCAGTATATGGAAAGTTTCTTTTTAGCATCCATCTGTTTAATGCTAACATGGAGCTTAGCTCAAACGCTTGTCTCTAGTTAAACCGTGAACTCACGTGTACTTGAGTTATAGTGCTGTGAGTTCGTAGTCACCAAGAAAGACTACTCTATTTTCATCAGTGTGAGACAAAATAAGATCCCCTGGATTTTTAGTACTGCGAACCAAAGACAGGTAGGTTTGAGATGCAGTACTTTATTTCAAGTTTTGTGTCAGTGCTGCCTACAAGATCTGGCTAAAATTGTATGAAATACTATTCAAAGTCTGTATAAATGGAGCATTGAATTTTTGTGTTTCTGTATCTAAATTTGGGTTGTTGATGTACAAGAAAATTGAATTCAAGCTGGAAAGGTGCAAAATGCTATGAAAGTGAAACTGTCTAATGCAACAGACTAGCAGTGGCTGGTTTATTCATCCTAGGAAACAAAAAAAAACCAGGCTGGTGAGATATGGCTGATCTATATTAATCTATGGGAGTAGGGAAGACAAACTGGGAGGACTGCTGTTTGAGCTAAGGACTTTACTTTTATGAGAACAAACAGAGCATGAACAAGGTTGGACTGAAAATAGGAAGACTTTTAGCTGTAAGAGCAGAGCGTTTAGGGACAGCCTTACAGCTTGATTAGTGGAGATGGAAGCCCTAACTGAGGTGGACCTCCATCTCCTTAGGAAGGAGATTTTCACTGCATGTGAACTCAAGTTCTGGGTTTAATATCTCTTAGGCTCAAGTTCCTAAAAAACCTGACTTACCTTAGACAGTTTCTGCTGGCTGGAACGGCATCCCATGAGAAACGCCTCTGCTTTTGTCTTGGTGGGAAAAGGTACTGGCAGTCTCTACGCTCCTGGTTGTGTGCTTGCTTCTTTGACATAAAAGTTGCTATCAGAAAAAAAGGATGAGGTGGCTTCATCTGAAAGTGCCAACCCAGTAAGTTAGACCGGTCTAGCTCCAGCGGTGTAATTACCCTGATACTGCAATTCCAGCAAATGTTCCCGTAGACAACCCTGAACAATGTTGCAAAACTTTGACCTTCACATTCTAGCTCAGCTCTTCTGTCTTAAAGTGCAAGGATAAATGTACCTCAAAGTTAGTACTGGCTCAATGGAAAACTGAACAGGACAGTAGAGTTGGGCAATGTATTTCCATTAACTTTCTTGGTTTCAACCTCCAAAAATGCTTTCTCAATCAGAATTTAATTTCTTCCTTCACAGAAGTGTTTTGGTTGAATTATTTCAGTTTTTCAAAGACAGTTGACAGAACACACTTAAAATTTGTAAAGGAAAATTGAGAAATCTCTTTTTGCTTGTATTTTCAAGCATAAGTCTGTTTTGGGAATAAGAGCAACAGAAATAAAAAATAGTACGTTGGTAAGAATAAGTTCAATGCAAAGCATTTGAACAAAATGTTTTTCTTTTTTTTTTTTTAATGAAATACATGTGCCCCTTTGAAATCTATCTATAAATCCAATTGAATCACTGCTTGGTCTATATGTAATGTAATGGGGGAAATTATGATGGACTCCACTTGCTTTGGCTGTTAGATCACTGAAGCCAGGTTTCAGCTAATGCAGCTGCTGCAAAATTAGAGTGTCTGCAGGGAAAATAGCCTTGGCCAAAGCTGCAGCCAGCCAGAGTCAGAAGACATGTTCGGGAGTGCTTTTTTCAGAGAAGGGTACAATAAATGCTGTAACTGATGTAAAGAAGTCTATGATTGCAAAGATCTAGAAGCAGAAAAATGTGTGTCCATCTGGCTAATTCCTTACCGTGGTCATGAAGGGACAGAGAATAAGAAGCAAAGGAGAGGGAAGAGGAATTGGCGGTTCCTCCACACTCGACTGTTCACCTGCTGAGACAGAGACTACTCTCGAAGAAGCACTTTTGTATCTGTATAACTTTGTCTAGATCAGACTTTGTACCACTTTATCTGTATTAGTAAAAGTCATGTCTCCTAATTGATTTGCTGGCATGTTTTTCTAGCAGGGACCAAAGTTGAGCACAGTGGGAATTGCTAACCTTTCCTTTAGCTGCCCTTTTGGATGGGGAAGCCCTGGTTTCTCCAACAGCTGAAAGGAGAATCTGCTCAAAATACCACGTGCCTATTAGTATTTTCTAAAAGTTTGAAAAATATCCTTTTTTTCTTCTGTACGGGAACAATCTGCAGTAGATAGAGCACGAAATAAAAACAAACAGGTGGGCGAACTCATGGGAAGTTGTCTGTGCTCTTCTGAGTCTCTTAGCTGCATGGAGAGGAGAGTCGTAGAGGCAAAAACGCAATTGCTTCAGTGAAATCACAACTGAACCACTTCTCTAAATGCCACTCTGTGTCCTTGCTGGATGTGCTGCATTTTACCAGACCAGCTCTGACAGCATTTGATGTCACACTGATGTGCAAACAGAGCTCTGTGGACTGCAGTGGATAATGACATCACAGGTACAGAGGACGTGATTACTACAGCATTAATGATTCGAGCCACGCTGCTGCATGCCGGCCGTCGGTAACATTTGTTTAGCAGGGTTTTTGTTGAGATCCAGCTTCTCAAGCCCTGGCAGTGTCAGACTGAGAGCTGTCTCAGGCATTCAGCAGGTCTGAGAGCGGAATCCTGTTAACCCCGCGAAGGCTCAGACTTGATGTGTTTTTAGTTTGAAAAGATCTAACCCTTCGACCAAAGAGAAATCAGAAATTTCTCATGCCCCTTTCCTGTCATCACAGCATAGTAAAGGAAGAAGAAACCCATTCTTTTTTGGCCTCTTGTTAAGACGTGAGCCCCTACGCTTCTTCCTGATGTATTTTTCCCTGATCCCCCAGAGTGCTGTTTGGATCATCCTGCCAACTCTGCAGGGGGCAAGTCCTTCATCTTCCCCCCTCATGGTTAGGTCTCAGATCATTGGCAATAAACTGGGAGCAACCAAAATCAGTTACAGAAAACTATTAAAATTGCCCAAGAGTGCCATTTATGGAGGGGACTGAGGAAAAATAATGCTTATTGCAATCACATACGTGCAGTAGAAGGAGCCTTTGGGATGTAAAGAAATGACAGCATCAGGAAAAGTTTGCTATACAACGAGGACATAATGTTATAGTGATGACCAGTCAGACCTACATACCCAAAGAGGGTATTTTGCAGTCCAGGGAACTGATAACCCTGCTACCATGGTCCTGCATCTATAAGGACTGTGCACAACTCTAGCAAAGATCCTGAAAGATTCTGAAGAGCAGGAAGGATCTCAAACAAGTGCAAGAGAAGTGATCACATAAGGAGCTGCTTCTGAAGAGACATTTAAAATCCGAATCTAGGTATATGTTGTAAAATACCTATTGTCTTCCTTGCTGCGGGACTCTGCCCCGAAGAGCTCTGTTTATAGCTAATGTTGACTAAGGGATGAAGCTGTGACTATCTCCAAGAAGTGTAAAGGAGTGAGTAATGATGGAGAGAAATGGAGTGTGTTGGATTGAGGGCTATAAAAGAACACTGTGATAAAAGGCAGCATAGAAAAATACAGGCTGTGTATCAAAAAAGACTTCCTAATAGTTGGATCTGCTAGACAGGGGAATAATTTCCTAAGGGAGAGAGCAGAAACCCTGTTATTTCAATCATTTAAACAAAACTGGACAAAGCCCTGGAGAATATATTGTAGGGAACAATCATATGCCGGCCCCCGGGAATGGATAACATGACCTGATAAGTCTTTTCCTAGTGGTTGCTATGATTCTCTTCAGACTGAGAATTTGTTCTGGGCATGATTTGTCTCGGGACTAGATGTGATATGAGCCTCAGGTCAATCCTCTGACTGTTTCAGAGAACAAAATGGGGAGGTGGAAGGGGAAGAAAGGCTTGCAGGGGCAGTCAGAAATAGAGAGCATGGGAAAGTGTTGACTCAGAAGTGCTCCAGGGCTTTGTGCAGTCAGGTGTCTCAGTGCAAAAGAGAGATAAAACACACTCTGGTCCAGATGCAAAGGTCTTATGCTGAGCTGGTGGTGTGCAGGCTCCAGAAAACCTGATCATTTGGTGCGTACAACAAAGTTCCCAAGATGTATGAACCCAAAGAGTCATGGTCAACCTGCTTGTCCTTGGACTTTGGAGGTTTGTTTTTCTTGCTGTTACAAGAATCCAGCTTGTTGGCTGATCTGCCTTGCTGCGTCCCTGTGATGCACACACGCTCTCCCGGTGGTGTGCCTGGCTGCTGATTTCTACCGCTGTTGATTTCTTCAGAAAGGTGGCCAGGCTCAGCTGCAGTCCAGGGAACTGTCAACTGCTGCCCAGCGGGAAATCCAGAACAGAGCTGCTGTTGGTTTTGGGAGGAGTTGGGAAATGGTATACCAGAAGGATGGCCCGAATCACTGCTGTTTTCAATGCCAGTCTTCTCACAGAGCTGGAGAGGAACCTCTTCCCTCTTCCCAGCCTCTTTTCTGAAGCAGAGGAAGTTGCAGAGATGAGTAGAGATAATGTTGTCATGTCTGGACAAAATTAACTGGCGAGTCTTGGCATCCTTGATTTCCTGGGGGGTGATACACCAGGTGGCAATTACCTCGGATGCTCTGTCATCTTATTCAAAAGAATTGCCAGCAATCGCAGACATCTCTTATCTAAGCAGTAAAAGTAGAGGCTGTCTTAAGTTCAACAAGAGGAGCTTTGAGATGATCAGGTCTTCTGTGACATACAGATGAGCAGGAAAATTGTCAGTGGTTTCATGTGGCCATTTGAAAATTTCCACTTTCCTTTGTTTACTGACCTTTTTTAGTGACAATGGAAAAGGTTCACGTGCAAAAGAAAAAAAAAAAGAACAACAAACCCAAACAAATGCAGAACTCGCAAATATTTTGGTTTTTTAAAGCAGTATTTTTTAAGTTTTGTCTTTTGCTAGAAACAAGTCGTTTCTTCAGCAGAAGCAGCAGTAGTCAAGCCTGGTTTCCTGTGAACTCCGAAACAGCCCCCAGTTCTCTTGAACACTGACCTGCATCCTCATCCTTGCAGGCAGATAGGTATTCCATCGCAGGCTGTCTTATAAGGTGATGGAGACATCCTGTTCCTGCAGTTCTCTCCCATGCCCCTGCATCTCACCCCACATTGTAGGACCCCCAGCTCCTGTTTCTTTTCTGTAACTGGCCAGAGAAAGAGCTGATCACATTGCAGCTGAGTCTGCACTATGTGTGTGTTGATTTTTGGCCCTTTTATGTGTATTCACAGATTAGCCAGATGGCAGGCCCAGCGGAACAGATTACTATCAAGTTCACATTACAGCTTCTTCTAAGTGGTGGAAATTGGTGAGCAGCTTCAAAGCTATTGGGGAGGAGAGACAGATGGGCAGAGAAATGGATATAGGTGGCTCATCCTTATCAAGAAATGAGAATAAAAACAGAACTATTTAGAAAAAAGAAAAATTTCTTTTGGCTTGCTTTAATCTTGTAAACCTGTTTGTTCTCACAGTGACCCAGTGGTTATCTGAGAGGACCAAACGTTGGGAACAAATCTGTGCTGCCCCAGTAGGCAGAAGCAACAGCTCTCAAAATGGGGGAGTGATGTCCCAGTGGGTTATACGTTCAGGAGGAATACAAAATCTTTCCCAGGGGAAGCAGAGAAGCCCCAGATCTCTCCAGCTGTGGGGAGGGTTGTCATGGTTTAATCTCAGTCGGCAACTAAGCACCACGCAGCCGCTCGCTCACTCCCCCCCACCCGGTGGGATGGGGGAGAGAATTGGAAGAGCACAAGTTAGAAAAACTCGTGGGTTGAGATAAAAACAGTTTAATAATTGAAATAAAATGATAATAATAATAATATGATAATAATAATAATAATA
>NW_008795932.1:2416260-2457964 GCF_000699145.1 Aptenodytes forsteri
CCCAGCTTCTTGTGCACCTTCAGCCTTCTCAGTCGGTAGAGCATGGGAAGCTGAAAAGTCCTTGGCTAGTGTAAGCATTACCTAGCAACAACTAAAACATCGGTGCGTTATCAACTTTGTTCTCATCCTAAATCCAAAACACTGTACCAGCTACTAGGGAGGAAATTAACTCTACCCCTGCCGAAACCAGGACAAGGGTAGAAACTGCCTGGGCACACACCTGATGGGCACACGACTGAATGAGCAGCGCTTCCAGCTACTCTGCCCCAATGAACTGAACTGATTTGTCCCCTCACCGCCCCACATAGGCATCGAACAGCACAGAGGAAAGACCATCCCATGTACATGCTGGTGGTGGAGTCCAGGCAGGGAAGGAGGAGGAAAACCCAATCTAAGCAGTCTGAGAACCTCTGAAACGCAGTTCTGCAACATATCCCATGGAGGTGACCTTACTGAGAGCTTTACTGGGACTGAGACACATTATTTTGCCTCGATCTTCTAAGAATCCAAGAGAAGTCTCCTCAAGAGGGTCAACTTCTTATGGGGAATGCCTGACTGTATTGCATGTGATCCCCAGATGAAACCAGCCAAACCTGAAGCCCTAAATCCTACCCTGAATCAGAAATGAGGATGGCAGTGCATGACTGTGTTTCACAAAATTAAATTGCTGCCTTTGGACCACTATCATTTAAGGTAATGTGAGAAACGTATTGTCTTCCCAAGCTGGACCCACAGGAGGACTACCCAGAAGGCTGCTGCAGCTGATGGCCTCAGTTCTTGCTCCATCATGGCTGTAAGAGTTCAGGGCTGTGTTCTTAAGCAGTTGCCCAAGCACGCTTGATGTAGTAGTTTTCCTACGGTTGTATCTTCCAATGGGACATGGTTGAACAACATCTGGTAATGCTCAGGGGAGGGAATTGATGCCAACAGGCAGTTTGGGCAATGCAAAGCATTCTCCATGCTGGTATCTACTGCAACTTGGTGTGGCCGGAAGAGAAGCTACGGGAAAAAATTACTATCAGTAATGCTCCAGAGCGGGAGGTTCAGGTTTCATAAGGCAGGAGGTAACGTGTGATGGCTGCAGACCAGACCAATGGAGGGAGTGAGGAAATGTGGTGGAGAGATGAGTGGCACGGAAGCTGGCATTGTGCTGACTCAGCAGTAATTTTCAGTCTTGTAAGTTGTTTTGGATGAGACCTTCAGCTCTGCTCCTGGGCTGTCATACACCAAGTTTGCTGACAGGCAGTAGATTCAGCGTGCCTGGTGAGCTTACAGAAATTGCTGTGCCGGGGGTAATTTCTGAGGCCGAGGCAGTTGTCCGTCCTGACTCCAGATGCGCACGGGTCAGGGCTGGCCTCCCACCCGCAAGAAGACCAGCTTTGGCTGTGCCTTCACCTGCCGGTCAGCGGATCACAGAGAGAAGCCATTTCTTCTCCTCCTCATTTCTTTGCTGGACACCGCCTGTGCGTCTGTGTGTGCCTGCCCAGCCGGTCAGAGCTGCTTTTGAAGCTGTTTTCCCTGAACATCTTGAAAGTTTGGTTCCAAGATCAAGAAGAGACGTCTGTGCTCGTGGTGGGGAGAATAAAGTCAGGGAAGCCTGCTGCGTCCCTGCTGCCCAGAATAGGAGGTCTTCTGCAGGTCTTGATACAATGCAAAGCGATGAGTGTCATTTCAAAGGTGGCGTGGCCTTACCTCTGCAGTCAGGACATGGAAGCAGTCATAACAGAGCACGGGTGAGCTGGGGTGAGAGGCTATGCCGACCTTGTCGAGGGATTTTGGATTTGAGGTTGCACCTGGGGGTTGGCACATCCTTCCTTCTCTCACACAACGTCCATGTCTTCACAACATGGGATGATATTAGCCCATATTGCTGTGTGTTCCTGTAGGGAGCCGTGTGCCACGCTTTGACCTGACATTAGAGACTGTCTTTTGAGCATGGAAGGGGAGGACGTCTTTGAGGATGGAAGGAGAAGCTGTGCAAAGTAAGAGAGATTATTCAGTTGATGTGCTGCAGTGAGATTGACTAACAAGGGAATGAAAGGAAAAGGGAGTCCTGGAGATGTTTGGGGAGAAAGGCAGCAGGATTCAGGGAGAGCCCAGACATCTGGGAGAGAGAAGAGGGAGCAGTCAGCAGTGCTCGTGTGCCAGGAGGCTGGTGTAGTTACACGGCAGCTTTCATCCAGGTACAGCAGCATCCGTGATGTGCTCTCGATTTCCTTACAGGAGAATGCCTTTGTCCTGGTAAATAAGTTACTACCAGTTAGATAGATGAAGTATCTCCCTGATCCCTATTGAAACCTCTTTCATCTGCACCGCGAAGGCCACGTTGTTTCTTCTCCCTGCTGAAAGCACGAGCAGCAAATCCAGCGGAGAGGCAGCCTGTTCTTTGTGGCACTTTCTCTGACGTAGATGAACCTCTGAAATGAAGTGTGTGACATCAGGAAGATGTTTTAATCTGAATTATGCTTGCCCGTCTGAGTAACAGGTGCCGTTATCCTCTTTTCATTATCTCACGGCCAGGGCTGCTGCCAGCATGAGTAAGAAAGGTTTGAGTCACGGGGATGGAGTAGTTCATTTCTTTCCCGAGGCTGTTGTCAGAGATGACCAGGCCCAAATGTCCGTCATGGGGATGAATGATGTGTGGATGAATGAGGGGAGAAACCTACTCCTGAGAGAAATAAAGCATCCCTCATGAATAACACAGTGTTGCTTCGAGATTCAAGATATCTAAAACCTGTTGTACATTGAATGTGAATGTGAATGAGGCTTAGCCGCTCTGCAGCTACACACTGGCCTGAACGCGACCTATAACTAACTTGCCACTGCCACATTTAATTTTTTTTTTTTAACATTGACCATGTATTTGGCCTGGTACCAATGCACATCTAGAGACAAACCTCTCCCCATCTCTGACAGAGCCCAGTGTAGAAAAACACCCTTTGCTTTGCACCGTGCAGGCTCCATCTATGCTACGAAGTAGAGCAGGACCTGTGTTTTGTAAGACACAGAAGCCAGCAGAGATGCATGGAGAATGCCAGTAACAGCTAAACACACGTCCTGCCCCAGAGTGGTGCTTAGCTGCAGTGGTCCCTGGCCAGTGTTAACCGCCATGGGTGGACCAGGCATGGACTTTGCCTGGGACACTGCTGGCTGGTCCAGGGTAAAGCCATGACGGGAACTGTGCTAATGATTTAAGAGTGTGGACAATCATGGGTTGGTGGTGGAATCCATCCCTTGTCCCAGTTTAGTTTGCTAGAGTAGATATTGCCTTGCAGTATGTAGATGCAACACACTGAAAGTATTCAGGAATTTTTCCCATAATGGTTTTTTTTTTAATGGATTTACTTATTCTGGACAATCTGCATCATTGCAATAGCATGAAATTGTTTATTGAGACCCTTTTTGCCCCAGAAGCAAAGTGTTATTCAAGAGAATTTGTGTTGGAGGACAAGACAGATGTTACGGGCCTGTCTATACTCTGCAGCTGAGCGTGGTGCAAAGATCACTGATGGAGACCTAAGCAAGCTGGTCTGTCCACGTGAGGCTATACAGTGCCAGAGATACTTGCTTAGGGCCTGGATGCAGGCACGGCATTTTTGTTGATAAAATGTCTATAAAATCATGAGTGACACAAAGAAGGGGAATAGGGAATGATTGTTCCTGGTCTCTTCAATAGAGGAGGTGGGGACATCAGATGATAGTAATGGGAGAGAAGTAAAGAAGCGGTGGTGATTTTTTTAAAGAACACATGGTTGATCTATGGACCTTCTTGCCACAGGACATTGCAGGTGCTGAAAGTTTATACACTTTCAAGGGACAATGCCCAAGCTCATGGAAGAGAAATCCATTGTGTGTTACTAAAACCAGTGAAATCATATCTGGCTTAGGAAATCCCTGAGCTCCAAATGATGAAGCTGGGTATGTGAATACTTGGGGGAAATGTCCCATATAATTATACCATTCCTGTACTCTTCCCCAGCCATCTGCCTGTGGTCGCTGTTGGATTCAGGATAGCTGTGCACTGTGTTCCACTGCATGCTATGGTTGTGGCCTCGTACCCCAGCACAATGTCCCTTTAGAAGCGAGAGAAGGCTATTTGGATTGCCCTCCCGAATGGACCTCACATAGCTTGTAATGAGGAGTTTCTCTCTGTGTCTCATCTGAAAGGCACCATGGAAAAATAAGCTTTGAAGGAGGCTGAGTGGTTTTTCTCCAGACTTTCATAGCTATACTCTGGCAAACAAGAAAATAGTATTCCCTGTTTTTCTAGAATTGCCTATAGATGCACATGGTCTTTGAGAGTTTTCCACTGCAGAATGGACAAGGCCTGGAAAATCAAAGGCAGGGAAGACCTTAACAGAGTAACTCATTTTGTGCCAGTCCTTACGGTCTGACCCTTTGCCTCCCTTGCCCACACCTTCCTGCAGTTCTGCTTGATGTCGGTAGGCCAGCCCTTCCATAACTGGGAGGAGACGGCTTTTGCGGTGCATTGGTGCTCTGCAGTCCAGAATTGGAGTAACACTCTGAGACATGACATTTCCTCATGCCAAACTATTCTTCTTGGTGCCAACCCAGATGAGCTCTGTCTTGAAAGCCTAAGCAGCTGGGAGGTATTATAAAAGAGAGAGAGAGTACTAATGACATCACTTCCAATCAAGGTGAAAGTTACTTAGACTGTCCTTGATCATTCAAATTATATCTCAGTAAATATCAGACAAACCTGCCTGCTGTGGTCATATTGCTGTATTGTGGGACCTCAGCAAACTGGTTAGTATAGTAGAGTAGTATAGGTAGTATTTACCTGGGTGTTGTCCAATGTAAAGCTCCATCTATACCTTTCTCACTGTTATCTCAGCCCCATGGCTTGTTAGGGGGTGCATTTGCTATACCTAATTTTAAGGTCTTCTGTTTGATCTTTCTTCCTCACCACAGAAGAGTGAGAAATACCAATGTCATGCTTAACCTTTCTATTTCTCTTTAAGCCTTGTGTTTTTTATGGTTCACATGGAGTCATCTCTTTATACTCTGGTAAAGGGCAGTGGCATTCATGTAGAAGAAGTTAGGCTGAATTTTGGTAGCTGAAATCTGCTACCAAGGCAGTTGCTTCTGCTTCTGCCTTTACCCGACAGAAGTAAAACCCAACTACTTGGAGACTGACCCTGTGCGCTGCGGAGGGCTATTTCCTGGCGTTAATGATCCTCTGTGCCCCTCTTCCTCTGGCAATTACTGACCTCATTTTTCCCAGAGGCAGTCTCTGATGTTAAGAAGACAGTGGTTTGTTTTAAATTTGAGATTTACTGAATTTCAGAGAACATGCACTTTGTTTGCTTTTCATGCATTGCTCTGCGTAGTGCTGCATGGATTCTGTAATGCTAAAGTAATGGAGCGTTAAGTCTTTCTTTGGTGTATTTTGAAACCCCTCATTTCAGAGTGCTGAAGGCAATGACTAAGGTGTCTATCCCTTAAAGCCATGTTGTACTGGAGAAATGTATAACTCTGATCCCCTATACGTGAATCTATTTGTAAAGTCTTATTCCAGCTTCATGAATAAAATCCTTTCTTTACCCCAGCCTCATGGTGAAAATACGGTAAAAGACATTTATCTGATATTGTGGAATGTCAGTATGACATGGGGCAGAACAGAAATCACAATTTCTGGATATTCTGTCTACCTGTGTGAACTGGAGAGAAATCAAAGCCTGCCAGTGTCTGTGCTTTCCTATCTGTAAAACAGGGATATGGATACATTGCTATCTTATGGGAAAGCTGTGAGTCGCAAGTTAATTACAAAGTCTGTGACAAATTTCAGAAATTCAATTGTGAGATAGTGTGTAAGCATATAATATTAATGTTTTATAATCTCCCTAAACTGTCTCTGTGGATATCTTTAGTGAGAGGGATATAGTGATATCAAAAGAAATCTTTTTTCACCCCAACCGTTTTCTTTAGAACCCAAAGTGAAAGCTGTTTCCACCAACTGCCATCTCTGCAACCATCTGGAAAATCACATTTTCTGAAGCTTTCCTTCTCTTTATCAGCTGTAACTAAAGCTATAAAATGGGAATATGTCCCTGGTTTAATTAACACCCCTGTAGTTCAAAAGCTGATCTTAGTAATGAGAGGCAATTATAGCCTTTATTGAGGGACAGTCAGGTGGAACAAACTCAGCATCAATCTATTGAAAACACTTCCCTTTCCAGGTAATTTGGAAACTGCTTTTTATGATGAACAGGCTACCTGGCCCAATACAACAGGTGAATCTCTTTGGTTTGTAACCTGAAAAGAACTTCCTACTTTGATTTATGTGCTTCTTCTGTAAACTGGTTTTTGCATCCCATCCATCTGCCAACAACTAGCAACTGAGCTAAAGAAATACCTGTTGCTTTTCGGAAGGCATTCTTGCTGGTTTTCTCATTTTATTTTCTTGTCCACTGTTGCTTTTCATTTTGAAGGTTGCCTGGTGTTCATATTTTTGTTCTGGCAAAACTGCAGACTCTGTGGTGCACCCACATCCTGAGGGCTCTCCGGAGTTCTGGTCTCTGCACCTCAAAAATGATGTGGTAGAGCTAGAGAAGGTCCAGAGAAGGACATTGAAATGATCAAGGGAATGTAATTTCTGCTGTATGAGCTAAAAAGGCTGTGGCTCCAGTTCGGACAGGAGGCAACAGGGCAGAGGTAAAACTGAGTTTAGCTGAAGTCATGCAGGTGATGGATAAGGTAGATGTAGAACTTTAATACTAGAGCTAATGGGCTCTACGTGAAACAAGGAGATCTGCTTGAAATTATGAAGTACTTTTTTACACAGCAGATAGTGAACTTCTGGAATCTGTTGTGACAGGAGGTTGGGGCAGTGGGCAGTGTCAACAGGTTAAAAAAAATTAGACAAATTTAGAGTAGCAGGTCCATAAAATGAGTCTAAAGGTGGTGGGCAGGGCTGAGGCAGTGCAACGGGAATGGTCTGCAGAGAATGGCCATGCTCTTCTGGTCTGCCTCAGTAGTATCTCAGGTGCTGTCTGGCTTCCAGCTTCTGATCTGTAGGAGCGTGGGTCTGCTGTATGCCGTGTGTTTCATCTGCCATCCCTCTATGGATAACCTGATGTCTCAGGGGTCTCAAATGTTGCTAGACGCCTCTTTCTGGAAAGCTGATTTAAACCCTCAGTGTCTACAATGCAGGCACCTACATTGGAGCTAGTCACTGAAGGTGGAGCTCTACTCATGATTAAGACACCTGCATTCGGCTGTTTGCATGTAGTTGTCTACCTGTGCAGTAAGTGTCTAAATTCTTCTGCAGTCAATAGACATCTGGTCAGTCTAATGGGGACCTAATGAATACAGTCAATGGAACAGTCAGTACTGTCATTTCATCTCACCATAAGGTAGACTTGGAATGGTCAGTTAAATAACTCGCTACTGGCTGTTTTCATTAAATCTTTGTTGACTATGATGGGAGCTTGGACACCTAGCACACATGTAGATACCAAAATTTAGGTATATTAATCTTGAACTGAGTTCTGTCCTGAGATTTCTATTATAATGACTGTAGAGAAATAGGTGTCTCCTCAGAATAACTCATTGACCTATTTTAGACACCTAGGTGTAGGTGAGAGAAATTGCACTTGGGAAGTGCATATTTCTATTTATTGACTTTAAGGGGAGTCTAGATAGTGGTGCCCACGTGGTCAATGCACACCGTGGCCAGGTGAGTCCCAGCCATCCCATTTTGGAGACTTTGGTACTGTTGCTTAGGGTCTTAGCTGTAAGAAATGTAGATTTTTAAAACAGTGTGATGTGGAAAAGTGAAATTATAATTTCAAAACAGACCCCCCCCACTTATGGTTTGATTTAGAATAAAGGTTTAGCCATGATTTTACTGTCTATAAACTATGCTGTGAAACATGCTACATCCTCTGTCCTGGATTAGTTTAATATCCTGACAAAATTGCCTTTGCCAGACTAGCTGTAAAAGCTGTAAAACTATAAAACAAGCTGGTAAGTTGTTTATTCTTCAATAATTAAAGATAGAGCAAGCATTAAACCCCTAAAGTCCTGCGGTGTTGCAGCAGTGAGTGGCTTTCATAGGGTGTCTAGGAGAAATATTTGTTCAGTATGGAAGAGTTTGGAAAGCAATTTCTTTGGTCGGTGGGTCTGTGGATGTTGTTAACTCCATGCTGCCAATAGACACAGAATTTGGATGCCATCAGTGTACTCTGGTTTTGGGACAGGGCAACACCAACTGCTCTCAAAAATAGTGTGGACAAATCAACCTATTTCCAAAGTTTCCACTATTGCATGCGATACAGGATGGATGTGAAATTTCTGTAGCGAATGAACGTGATATAATCTTGTTTAGGAGACTGCACAGTTATTTGAGGTAGGATGGATTGCTCATTCTTTCATCTTTCCCACTCCTGTGTGTACAACTTTGTCGTTCTGTGTCTTATTTGCTTCAGATACAGGACGTGGGTGAGGAGATAGGAAGATTGTGTGACTGCAATGTTCCTGTAGCTGTGGATCTGGCTGCGGCATGAGAGTATCTGTGATTCACGTGGGTTGCATGAAGGGGGAGCTGTGGTCATCACCTGCCTTGCTGACTGTCCTGTCTTTTCATTCCCCCTCCCAGGTTATGGACATGCTGCCCCAGGGACAGACGCGGGGAAGGCCTTTTGCATGTTCTATGCGGTCCTGGGGATCCCACTGACACTCGTCATGTTCCAGAGCTTGGGCGAGCGCATGAACACCTTCGTCAAGTACCTCTTGAAACGCATCAAAAAGTGCTGTGGGATGAGGAGCACCGAGGTCTCCATGGAAAACATGGTCACTGTGGGTTTCTTCTCCTGCATGGGAACACTCTGCATTGGAGCAGCAGCCTTTTCCCAATACGAGGAATGGAGCTTTTTCCATGCTTACTATTACTGCTTTATAACATTGACTACGATAGGGTTTGGAGACTATGTGGCCCTGCAGACCAAAGGGGCCCTTCAAAAGAAGCCTCTCTACGTGGCTTTTAGCTTTATGTACATTCTAGTGGGGTTGACAGTCATTGGGGCATTTCTAAATCTGGTTGTTCTCAGGTTCTTAACCATGAACAGCGAGGACGAGAGGCGGGATGCCGAGGAACGGGCATCCCTGGCAGGGAACCGCAACAGCATGATTATCCACATCCAAGAGGACTCCCAGCATGGTCGGCCACGGTACAAGGCCGAAGTAACAGACCTTCAGTCAGTTTGTTCCTGCATGTGTTACAGGTCCCACGAGTACACCAGCCGGGTGGTGTCCCACCAAAATTCGTTCAGCTCGAAGCTGAACCCCCAGTACTTTCACTCCATCTCTTACAAGATAGAGGAGATCTCGCCAAGCACATTAAAAAACAGCCTTCTCCCATCTCCTGTCAGCTCCATCTCACCTGGGTTGCACAGCTTTACAGATAACCACAGGCTGATGAAAAGGCGAAAGTCCATTTAAAGGGATTTGTCTTCTTTTGCTTTCCTTGTTTTCCCCAGTTCTTCTCCGTTGTTTTGGTATTTTTGTTCCTTGAGTGAGACGGAGCGAGGCCAAAGGGAGTAGAGAAAGCTAGTCCTCCTCTGAGACTCAGCTCTTGAGCATGAAGCATGGATTATTACTGTTCCAGCAAAGTATGCCTTACATTACCCCCTCGGTGGATGTCAGAGGATTCAAGGTGACGTGAAGTGGGTACCAAATCCAAAGTTGCACACACAGCTGGGAGCCTTCATGTGCCACTGGCACTCCTGACCTAATAAACTATTTTCCTCACGAGCAGGTTGCAGCGTGCGTGCGTGTTGGGTGTGTGTGCGTGTGTGTGTGCGCGCGTGCAATTCCACAACTAGTGCCATGTGACAAAAATTAAAGCATCAGGTATTATTTTTTTTTTTTCCCTTGAAGCAATTGTGTTCCAGCCTGCTTTTTACTTTTAGATTGCTTCCAAAAAGAACGGGGAGGGTGGGAGGGGAGCCAATTTGTTTTGTTTTTTGCCAAGACAAGCATGCGCCATAAGCAGTCAGTATACCAGGTGTATCATGATAAATTTTTTAATGCTAGATTTTAGATTGTATTAACATTAAAAAAAGGCAGGAAAAGATGGATCATTTTAGCTTTACAGTTCAAAATTAAAAAAAAATAAAATAAAATAAAGCATGCACTTACTAAAACTGGTATGCATAATAAAAACACAAGAAAAACTAGCAATGGAGTTAATAATCAAAAGCAAATAATCCTATTGATTTAACTATATTTACTTTTATCATTTTCAACTGTTCCAACAATTTGCAAGTGGAATTTTTAAGAGAAATTGGGACAATTGTTGGAACTAAAGAGTGTATTTTGTTATTTTTATTTTATTTATAAAATTATAATTACCTGCATGAATAGGAATTATATTTTTTGGAATGCTTGGATTAGGATGGGTATAAATAGGTGGATGTATATTTTTTCTTATATAATAGTGACAGGGCATTCCTTGTTTTAAATAAAAAAATAAAGATGATTGTCTCTAAATGCTTTTGATTTGTAAATAATGGAAAGCCTTTGTTGGTCTCAGGAAGAATTCAAGGGACAGTATCTTGTGTTTGGCTCACTGGGAACTTGTGAGATTAGATGTGATATTGCTTTTTTGCTAGGCGGAAAGGCAAAATGCACTTAGCAGTAACGGGCAAAAGCAGTTTTACTCCAGTGATTGGAGGGTAACGCTGGGAGTGATTGCGTTGGCAAGTTGTAGTGGAGGATGTTGAGACCACGTCATAGAGTTGTTCCTTGGAGATTGTCCATCTCTTGGTTGTTCATCTGGACCAAACGGACTTTACAGAACCGAATTAGAGGCCTAATCCAGCTCCCTTTTAAGACAATAGGAATTTGCAATGATTACATGGGATTTAGCGCTTTGGGAGATTTATCTTTGGTTTGACAGGGGTAGGACTGGGAGTTTTATAAACCTGCACCTTTGTCTCTGATTTAATCCTATCTTTTAAATAACCTTCTGTGTTAAGTCGCCATACAAAACCCGTCTTTTTTTGGCACTAATCACCTCCTGCTGATTCAACCATTTTGTGCTCTCAGTGTAAAAGCAATAATCCTTTTTTTTTTTCTTCTTCTTAAACTAGATGGTGTGTTTTTGTACAAGCCCCAGCTCTGAGCTCTGTGTGCTGATGGATGTTGATGTCCTTTCAAAGAGGCATCTATAAAGAGCATTAATAGGGAGAAAGAAGGAATGTCATTCCTCCTCTGTTCTCTTCTCCCTGGCTTTAAATTATTAGCTATATCAAATATGTTCATGTTCTCCTAATTTCCATATCTGTGTTTCAACAAGTAAATGAAAAGCAAGTATCCACGACTTTGACTCCCCTATGCAGCTTCCTCTGGCATTATAAATTGCTGTGGCATGAAAACCTCCATTAAGATTAGTGAAGAAATAACTTAGGATTCTTAATGAGGATGGATGAGGACGGACTTTTTCTGCCTAACGTGTGGGGATCACATCCTTCAGCACGGTAGGAGAGCATGCTGGGTGCATTAATGCCGTGCTGCTGGTACCATGTCCTAAGGCAAATGCTCATGGCAGAAGTATCGAAGCAAGCATACCTAGAAAAGCAGTTTCAGGATGTGTTAAACCACCTCAGTGATTGCCACCTAGAAGCTGGTTTCCTTGAGGGTGGCCCGTAGGGTTCACTGTGCTGTCCAAATTCACTTTCGTAGTCTTTGCTTGTGGCATCCCAGAAGTGCAAATAGATGTAGGTTTCTTTTGCTGCTAAGGAGATAAGAAAAAGAATGCCTGGAATATACACATCTGTATCGTGTACGACTGCTGGATGTATTTGACACTGGAGAAAAGGAGCAAAAGTTTGGGATTTTGCAGAACTCAAGTGAAATTCTGCCTAGCAAAGGAGAACTTTTGTAACAGGACTTTTAGCAAAAAATTTAAACAGTTTTGGAAAAAAGGTTACATCATATAAAAATTGGTTAGCTTTCTCCTTTTTTTTCCTTTCAGAAAAGAGGAAAATTCTATTTCTGCTGCATATAAAAATAATCTTTAAATGTCCTATAAATCATGTTGAACTCCAGAAGTTCAAAGCTGTTACATGCTCTAGCTGATTTGTTACTAAATCTTCCCTCTGGAACCATAAATGGAGAGTAAATTTTAATACATGGGGTGTTTAACCAGGGGAGCAACTTACCTCAGCGTGTCATGGGTTATCGGCCACTTAGAGTCTTTGCATTAGAACTCAGTGGCTTTATAAAAGCTCTGCATCAGCTTAGTCGAAGTTTATGGATGTGGTTGAAGAAATCTATGGATGTTGATACGAAGGAGCCAGAGTCCGTAGGGATACTTTCAAGTCTAAAAGCTGTAATGACTGTGTATGTGGGAAAGTGTTTTGCTAAAATGTATCTGCATTCCTTAGGATGTAAAAATATTTATTTTTATTAATTTAAATATTACAAATATTTTTTTTTTTCTGCCTGAAGGACCCGCAATTCTGTCCAATTGTACATTTTTGTTACACACGAGATTTTAAAGTGGCAAGACGTTTCCTTTGCAAGACTGCACGGATTCAGACATTTGCATGAGCTCTTGCAGGACTTTGCTTTGTGAGCAGCCACAAATACAAGAACTCTCATGTGTACACATCGGGCAAAATATAGCTCTCTCTTTCGTTGTTTTTGCGGTTCTTGACTGATGTATGAATAATGACTTGGACTGTCTGGAACTGGACAGACAGTATCTTGACAGGGAAGCTTTTGTCCAAGGTTAATCCCAGCTTTTCAGTTACACATGAAAAATTAGTCGGTGAAAGGTGAGCTGATTTTTGTCTGCTTTATCTCTGACTTCTTATTGCCCTACATGAATACCAGTTCTCTTCCCACAACTCTGCTTTTCACAGAATATTTTCTCTGGTACATTATTAATTTTATTCCACTTAAGACATTATTTCTTTCTTTTGTCCAAGGTTAATCCCAGCTTTTCAGTTACACATGAAAAATTAGTCGGTGAAAGGTGAGCTGATTTTTGTCTGCTTTATCTCTGACTTCTTATTGCCCTACATGAATACCAGTTCTCTTCCCACAACTCTGCTTTTCACAGAATATTTTCTCTGGTACATTATTAATTTTATTCCACTTAAGACATTATTTCTTTCAGAACAACCTCTCTTGCTCGCTACTTGCTCTTTTAAAATTCAGCTAGAAGCAGGTAGTAGTGGTGCTGCTTATGACAAGACATCCTAATATCCAAAATACCTAACCTGTGTTTCTGTAGCACACACGTGTCTGCTATCACTTTGTGATGCACTCTCATTCCCCAAAGCCTCGTTTCCCCTACCCTTCCCTATTATTAAGCATTAGAAATAATAATAATAAATCAGATTAGTCTATTTATGTCACACTAATGTGCTCTTCATCAAAACAACACAAATTTAGCTCCCTGCTGTCGACTTTGATTATATAACAACCCTATTATCCTATCATATTTCATATTATCATCAAAGGGAAAAATCAGTTTGATCAGTGAAGCACCGAAATAGCTTTGACTGAGCATGCTGTGATATGGAAACGAAAGAGGAAACTTAATAGAACAATGCAGGCGCAAGTCTCCTCTTGGTCTTCATTACTGCGTAAGGAAAATCCTGACTGATCCAACTGGGGCTGCTTTGCCAGAACCTCGTACATATATATGCTTTACAGGGATGACTGTAATGGGACAGCTCTAGAAGGGGTGTTTGGATTTTACTTCAAGGGTCCAAAATAGCTTCTTGGTTGCTAATGAATGGAGAAGATGTAGAGTGACCTTCATCAATAACTTCTGTTTGGAGTCCTTTGTAACAGCTCATTGGACAAAATCATAGAATCATAGAATCATTGAGGTTGGAAAGGACCTCTAAGATCATCGAGTCCAACCACTGACCCAACACCACCACCCACTAAACCATGTCCCTAAGCGCCTCATCTACTCGTCTTTTAAATACCTCCAGGGATGGGGACTCCACCACTTCCCTGGGCAGCCTGTTCCAATGTTTCACCACTCTTTCAGTAAAGAAATTTTTCCTTACATCCAATCTAAACCTCCCCTGGCGCAACTTGAGGCCATTTCCTCTCGTCCTAAATCATGCAAATCAGCAACATTAAAAAAAAAAAAAAGAAAAGAAGGAAGTGACCAAGTTAATCTACTGTGTTGTAGGTTGTCTCATTAGTATCCTAATGCTTCGATCAAAGAAATGCCAGGGCAGTAATCAAGATTATTGCGATTCAAACCTGAACAAGGTAATTTCTTGTTTTCTCTGACAGATTTGAAAGCTTTTGTTATGGGAAAAGGCATCATTTGTTGCTAAAAGCTTAAAAAAAAGCAGTCAGTGGAACCAAGATGGAGAATGAAAATGTTCCAGAATGATTTGGTGTGTGCAGACCAGAGGGCAGGGGCTTGGGTGGAAGTAGCTTTCGGTTGAAGTTTATGTCCTCATTTAGCTTTATGTAATATTCCTGTTAATATTAGGATCTAATTAAGACAGTCATTTAAAATCTTTATGAGGAAGCCAGACCAGAGAGATGTGTTGGAGTGTGTCCATTACACTAATGTTATAGACTTTTTAATGCGTATTTCAACAAGACACTATTATTGACTGGAATATTGCACAAATTACAATGAGAATCACACCACCGCTACTTTCATCAACTAGAGGTGCATAACACTCACAGAACTGAAAAAGAAATATTGCCTTTCTGACCAGCCTGCCTGTCATCTAACTTTAATAGCAAACTTTATTTTGGGAACTTCAGCAAGATTAAGCGTATGAAAAGGATTAGCCATCATAACGATACACCAAAATCAAAACAAATGGAATAATGACATTGGACGCGGAGAAATTGATTACAGATGGAAGGTTCTCTGGGACTCTTATGCTAGTTGATCTGAGCTCAGAGGCTGAATTAAAACCATGAAAACTGATGGTACCCTTTGCCAAAATAAGGCAATTATTTAAGATGTAGATAATGAACATGGCAGAGGAACTTTCACCCCAAAAAGTTATAGGAGGGTAAAAAGAAAGATAGAAAAAAGTTGTTCTCAACAGCAGGGGTAGTTATGTTATTTCCAGTTGAAATCACAGTGAGGTGATACTGAAGACTGTTGTGCTTTGATCTGGCTAGTATCGGTCTGGGAGACTGACTGTCCTCTGCTCAGTCAGTGTTTCACTGATTACTGCTGATAAGGAGATTCATGGAGTTCTTGATTCTCCAGTCAGCTTTTTGCTGCTGTCTTCATTGAAACCAGGATTTTATTCAGCCAGCCCATCCTGAGCAGGGCTGGTCCCTGTGATAAATTATGTTAAGTCATGCTATTTCCTTTACTGGTGCTCCTAAGTACAAGGACTCAGTAGGACGTAAGCAAACTCTTCCCTTCTCTAAAGCCTGGAGTGGCAGGACCTTCCTCTGAAGCCAATGGACTCTTTACTAAAGCTAAACTTGTTC
Organism: Aptenodytes forsteri; assembly: GCF_000699145.1. NCBI lineage: Eukaryota > Metazoa > Chordata > Aves > Sphenisciformes > Spheniscidae > Aptenodytes > Aptenodytes forsteri. The sequence goes on from NW_008795932.1 coordinate 2,431,729, forward strand.
AGACTGGTCCTAAGTCTTTCATTTAATTGAAAATTGTTTGGTGATTGTTAATCTTATTTTTTCCTTTTCCCCAAAGAGGCTTCTCCAAAACCCCTGACTGATTCTCAGTCAAACTGTATTGTCCTTTGCACAAATTTCCAAGTCACGTACACGTACACATCAGTATTCCCTTGGGGGAAAAGTCCAACATAAAGCTTCGAATTGCGGAGCTTTCAGCATTTGTGTCCCCGTTACACTGGGAACTCCACAAAGTTTCTCCTTGTGTGTGCTGGAGAACGTAGACATGGGAAATGCATGATGGTTGGGTTTGCACATAACCTAGGTGGATGTTGCAGCCGCTGAGCTGGCTCTTGCTGGACTATTTTCTGAAGTTGGTGGGTTTATATTGCTGTGAATTGGTAAGCTACAGAGAAATCAAAATGCTGAAAGGCTATTTTTTTTTTCTCACACAGATTTCCAGTATGGTGACCTAACTGATTTGGGTGCAAGGCAATGAGTCCTGATTTATACTGAAACTGGAATGTAAGCCTTTTTCTATTTACTGCTAGATATTATATCAGTGTCTCCAACTAGTGCTTACCATGAACAAACTTTCCTAAACCTAATGGAGAGCAGAAAGACCTAAAGACAACAGTCAACCTATATAATTTACGTTTTAAGGAATGCAGTCATCCAAAGCTGTCTGCTAATTTTAGGCTGGAAATACCATCCCTGGAGCCTTCAGCCTTCATTTGTCTCTCCTTCTGTGAATATTGTAATTAATAAATGTCCCAAAGCCCTCCCTCACCTTGCTTTCTGACCATGTAAAGAGTGCTGTCATACATTAACACCCACGATAGATTGGGAAGAAAAAAAAAAAAAGGGGGAAAAGAAAGATTAATGCTGCAATTTTATTGGTAATTAATATTCACAGTTCCAAGCTGTGTTGTCTTTTAGTTCACTTTGAGAAATGCAAAGCAAACAACAGCATGATAACATTTATCATAGCTGGCTAATTCACAAGTGGAGCTAGCAAATGTAATAATTGAAACTCTCCTCTAAAATGTATCTTCCTCATGCATGAGTTCTGATACCACTAGCCTGGCCTTGATTCATTGTTTATCTGGTCTGTGGACCAGCTTGCAGTAATTGCTGTATCCAGAGCACTATACTTGAGGCTAGAAGAGAGATCCATTTCACAGACAGTGGCCCTCAGGCTTTCTCCATATGCCCTCCCCCCTTTCCTACCCAGAAATTAACTCATTAGCTTGCCATTTCATAGACGTATGTTCAGACCCAAGATCACCACATTCTGTACTTTCCCCCTCATCTATTAATGAAGAGCATTATGCTACAGATCTGCACCCTGGGGAAGGAAATGTTCCACTCTAATTACTACTGACAAAAGAAATCTACAGATTGATTAAAAACAATATGCGGGGAATCAAATAGGAAATGCAAAGTGCATAAACCTGCACGGGTGAGATCCACTTCGTCCCCGGCCGGGATGCAATGCGTTAGCCTGCGAGGAGAATTTGGGAGTGTGTTTGTTTGGGAGGTGGCCATCAGGAGAAAGGGCAGCACAAATGACATGAGCGGGCAAAGAGACACAGTGGTTTGGCTCATTGTCTGTGGATCACTGATAAGGTCTGTGGCGTGGTTTCAAAATAAGGAAGAGCCATGGATCTTCTGGGTTTAGTCTATTTGCCAGCACCCTCCCAAGCAGGAGTTGCAGGAGGTTTGGGAAGGATGGACCATGGCTGGTTCATGGTGGAGTGGATTGTCATTGGTGAGACCACATTACCAATGTTGGTGTCAAGCAGGAAGGAAGGAAAAATGTATCTTCTAGAGCATCTTCCCTCTACTATTCCTTGGAAGAGATCAGTTACACCATCTGTCCTATTGCCTGCAGCAAATCCGTACTGTGGCTCAGAAAGATGTGGACTGTGGTATCCTTGCCCATCTTTGATAGCATCTCCCCAGAGCTGTGCCATGGAAATGGTTGGGAAACGCAAAGCTGCTCCAGCTGCGTTCAGGAGGTCACAATATAACAAAGAAACCTCTTTGTATTGACTGTGTTTGGACAGTTTCTACACGTCAAAACGTAATCAAAATTGACCTTTAGAGAAATAACATTAATTCATTATTGCTGGCTCTCCCTACAGCATGGGTATGCAGCTCCTTAATCATAATTATTGTTAAGAGGCTAATTAATCTGATAACAGTGTTTAATTAGATTAGCTGAAGTAGAGTGTGTATATGATTTTGGCCTCCCAGAGTCTGAAATCGCAAGTCTACAAAATGATTTCCAAAAGGCCTGTTTGGTAATATCACTGCTGACGTGGGGGTCATGCCATGGCTGTCCTATTGACAAGCGTCATCTTGGCACATTGACTGGAGCTGGTCGTTCTGGGGAAAGGATTTTAGCTCAGATCCAATATATGCAGTGAGGCTCTTAATTCCCACTGAACTAAATAGGTTCTTAAATTACTTTGTGGAGATAGGCTTTGGGCCTGATTTTGTCTTACCTGTAAAGAACCAGTGTTGTGTCTTAGAGAGATGGGATGATGCAGATGGATGAGCAAGGGGCTGTATTTCAGGATGGAGCATGGTTCTGGTACCCATTTGGTGCAATGGCCACAGTGTCTCAGCTGTGCTGTCCGGGATAGATTATGCTTCTAGGAGGAAGGGTTGCTGGATACATGTACAAACAGGTCTGGACCACCTGGGGAATGGGGAAGATACTGTTGAGTTTCTGTGTCACAAGCTGGATTGATGAGGACGCCGATGCTATGGCATATCCTTCTCCCAAACCCTCTCTGAGCAAGATTAAAAAAGGCAGAGCAAAAGATGGGGTTTCTTCCTGGCCTCTGGGTGAGGGTGATGGGAGGACAGGGCTGATTTCTAACTTGCATACTTGGCAAGAGCTCAGGGCAGCATTCTCCTTAGGAACCAAGACAAGGAACTTCTGTGACAGAGCCTTCAGATAGCTCCATAGCCATTTCTTCTAATGTTTCCTTTGAAGTACCTAGCACATTTCTCTGATCTCTCTGATTTGAAGCTCTTCTTCTAAGAGCCCCTTCTGAATGGTGATGTGGGTGGAGTTTCTTGTTCAGCACGCAGCAGTGGGCATATCTCATTATCTTCTTCGTGCCAGTCATCCAAATGGATCTGAGGGGCAGCTCACAGCTATTCATCGTGGTTTTGGCCACCAGAACCTGGCCAAATTCTTCTGGTTGCTCTGGCAGCTGTCATTTTGCCAAAAGATTGGACAAGTGCAACACAGGAGCAAAGACATATACGTGAGATCCTTTTAGCAATGCACAGTTAGTTGTTGTGGGTTTTTTTTACCTTCACTGTACATTCCTTTCATGTTCTTCAGCATCTAAGCCCCAGTTGCTCTATGGTGACTTATCTTTCCATGTGACTTCTCTTTTCTTTGAAGAATTCCTTACTGTCACACACGTTTTCCAGAAAAGATAGATGCCATCTTGCTCCTTTTTAGCATATCTTTTCCATTCCCAACATGGAGAGATACTGCAGTCAGAGGCAGCAGTAGGAAATTCCTCTTCATCGTTGATACTGTGCCCTTTTTATTCTCCTGGGAAGATTAGTACAGCAGAGTCTGGTGTGGTCACCACCAACCAACACAACTGGTATGCTAAACACAATTCAGTGATCTTCTCATGCCAGTTTACCTCCTTTTCGACTCCTCAGCTGCATTTACATTGTGGCAGATACTTTCTGTATAAGTTGTTAGTGCAGGAATATTATTCAGATATTGGAGGACAAGTATACTACCTGCATAACAAGAGAGGGATCCCAGTGTCCAGGTTACAACAGGTTTAAGACTCTTAATCTAGCGGTTGGCTTTATTAAGTCATTTCCTGGGTACCACTCTGAGCACTGCTCTTTTGGACTTCAACAATAACAAATTTGGTTAATCCACACAAAGTTAGTTTGGGTCTAAGCACTGTTGGGTTGACCCTGTATGAAAAAAGGACTACTATATGCTTCAGAAAGAGTCCTGTCTACTACAAACCTTTTTAACAACTAACTAATAAGCAGAAATTATGAGAGACTGGCTCATTCTTTAGGACGCAAACCTAATCTGTCTTTCTTTTACAGAATGTAAATTTCCTATAATATGCTATACAACCAATAATCCATCTGTTCCTTTTTTGCAAGGTCAGGAGTGAACTGTGGAAGAAAAAAATGTTTTCTTTTTCCTCTTCCCTTGACTTGTTAAGATTTGTGTGGCTGTTTGTTGCCATTGAGGAGTATTGACTAAAACTTTTGATCCTAGTGATATGAAAGCAAAGGAAATTATTTGGAGCTGGATAGGTCAATGGGGAATGGGAGGGGGGGCTTAAAAGTTGTTTCCAGTAGGCCAAAAGAATGTGGATACTGTCTCTTCAAGGTGCAATTTCTTACTTCAACAAACTGTTCATCTATGAGAAACAGGGATAAAAGTGTTCAATTTGGGACCTAAGGAGTTTATATGGAAATTCTTGGATTTCTTCCAAACACACATACATGTTGAAATTAAATTGTGATTCCTACTTTGGAGACTGAGCCTTCCTGCTCAGACAGAAGCGTGCGTGTATGTGTGTGTTTGTGAGTGTGTGTTGATGCTATGTCTCTTTTGGATCTCTTGACACTTTTTGGTGCATTTTTGTACTTCTTTGAATGTGCATATGCGGACTTACCGGTGGTGTATTGACGGCATTCTAAAGGCCCTCAACAGCCTCAGATAGAGCAAAACTCTCTAAATTTCTACCCTGGTTGATACATTTTCTGTGCAGCACACAGAGCATTAGGAGCACGGTCATCTAGAAAGAGGAGCTGCTAGGCTGTGGAGACTGCACTGGGAATTTACCTCCTGGAAGCTGTTTTCTCTGCTCATTTCAGACCTCTAACTTCAACATGGTTGTTGAGCTGGTCCTAGCAAAGGAGAAAGAGCAGGTCATAAGCATCAAGATGTGATTTGTTAAACCAGTGATAACTTGATTACAAAGAACCAAATTAAAGAATCTTTCGTGTTTTCATTTCTTTTTCTGGCCTTCTCCATAATGGGAGAGGATGCCTTCACACATGGCCTTAGAATGCCGTACTGGAGTTAGAATGCAACAACAGTCAAATGAAAATAAGATGTATTGCAGCTTACATAAAGAATGAAAACTGTATCACACAAATGTTTACAAGTCCAAGTAGACAGCGAACCCCTGTACAATATGTAATTTATGCAAGGGATTGCATCTTTCTTTTGTAATGAATGCACTAAGCAACCCTGTATATATTTTACAATGTCTTTACAGAGAAAAAAAAAAAGAATCATTTACTGTAGTGTTGTAAAATAATGCACTTTTCTAATTTTTTCATTAAAAATCCTATGGCACGTTTTCAAATGTATATTGTTTCTTTTATATTGAATGTGGAAATGTTAACTTCCTGTAAAATTGCACTACAGAAGTAAAATCCACTGATGGAACTTATTTTGTTAAAGAAAAGTCCCTTGACAACCAACAGATGTTTATGATTATACGATATATATGTGTGTGCATATATGTGTATATAGTGTATATGTAATGTATATATATGTATATGCACACACATACATATATCTAGTGATATGTGTATATATATAAAATGATATAGGTCCAGATTTATATATGATTGTATTAATATAATATCTATAGATTGATAGATATATAGATATGTATATATATTCATACATACACACAAGAATCACAATGTACAAACCCAGAAAGGATTACTCATTAAATTTAAGGGGGTTGGGGGGGGGGGGGAAAGATGTCATATACAGAAGATATTTTGCATTGCAATAAAAGCTTTTTTGACAAAAGTACGTGCAGAGTGAAGTATGAACCTTCATCAACTACCCAACCATGCTGTTCCCAGAAGACTACAGCACAGAATAAGCAAAAGGAAAGTGCTTAGGGGCGGCATGAGAGCAGAGTCAATGGAGTCAGTGCATGGTGGACTGGAGTTAGCTGTTGAGACTTCCCCCACCTTAACTTTGTGGAGCTGAAGGGCAAGATCTTAGGATACCAAAGTGAACGGCATAACTTCTGACTTGAGGAGATCAGCGTTTCACTCACAAAACTGTTAATCTAGTGCTTCCTAGCAAAAGAGGGGAAGTGGGTCTCAGTGCCTTAGCTGGCAGGTGTTGCTGTGAGGCACAAGCACGATTTCTCATTTGGGATGGTGCGTTGGGCGACTTGTACTGTTGTTGCCATCCAGGTAAGTCACAAGTGAAGTCAGGTACAGGACCTCACTTTGTCCTTACGATGTGATTTCTACACACCGCTGCTCATGGAAGAATTCTAAAAGTTTCCAGAGCTAATATTTCGTATTTGAAAAACATCTTCCCAGTAGGAAGGATCCCCTCTTTTTTCTTTTTTTTTTTTTCCTGATGGTGCTGTGGCCAGAAGCTGATCCCAGCTGCACAGTGACAGAGAATGAGAGGTTTCATATTTCCTTCCAGCAGCCTTGATGAAAGAGAATGTCTGCATGAAGAGTGAGAACAGTTAACCATTAAAATAAAAAAACTGGTTGCAGGAAATTTGCCATGACATGCAGTGATGAAACAGAGACCAACTACCTTGTGCACTCTTACAGGAAGAAACCATTGCCTTAATGCAGAAATGACTTGGTAGAAGTCACTGTTCTGTATTATAACTAGAGTGAGATTAGCTTGTCGCCATAGCCTTCACCTGTTCTTGCTGTGTATGAGACTCACTTACAAATGAGTGAAGAGCCAACATACCCTGTGTGTTGGGACACAGTCAGTGTTATATACTCCCTGTATTTAGTCCCTGGCTAATATTGTTAAAACAACAACAAAAAATGTTTGTAAAAACTTCATTTTCTGACAGTGAAGACAGGAGTTCTTATGGCACAGAAAGGAGAAAAACAGCTTTAACAATAGAGATAAATATACCTGAGCAATCTCACATGTGTTTTCTGTGCTGCATGAGATAACATCTCTGTAAGCAATTAAGATCAACAATTTCTTTCTTTTTGGAGTGGTATTTGCCAGCATATTTTATCATCTCAATTTATCCAGCATGCACAGACAAGTCAAAGTGTCGTTGAACCTCGTCCACCCCTTTTGCAAGCAAAAAACCCTTTTAGAGTAATTAATTAAGCAATCAATAATATAGACTAGAAGACCACATTTTAAAGGGCTCCAGGTAGTGCGGCAGCATGCCCAGGAGAATTTGAAGAACACCTTGTGTGCTGAACTTTTCTTAACTACCACAGGAATGTTAGACTTCAGGGGATGGGGAAAAAAATGCAGGAAAAAAACTCCAATCTTTCATCTATAGGCATATAAATATCTTTATAAATTTGAATCAAAGTCACAGATGCCTGACTGTTCAGGGTTTGGCTGCTGCCATGTGCCTGGGTCCTGTCTCCGAGGACGAAAGAAATTAAGCATCCTGCAGCAAAATGCAAGAGCCTGCTCAGTACACATCAACTGCTTGGTTGACAGCAAACAAAATATTTCAGTTGCTGAAAATGAGTTTGTGTCTGTAATCATGCTGTGACCAAATCTCTACATTTTTCTCACCTAAGGCAATGTCTTCAGTTCAGCTTGCCCGTTGTAAAAACAGTGACTTTTGAGAGGGGACAAATGAGGGAATTGTACTGGAAGTGTACAAAATAATGAGCAGTACAGAAAAGGTAAATGAGCTCTTCCCTGTTGTGCTTTCTCACTCTTCCAGGACAAAGCAATACTCAATTAAACAGAAACCAAAACATTTAGAACCGAGAGAAGGAAATATTTTTATTTCTGTCATTTAAAAAAAAAAAAGTTTCTTAGAAAAAAAGAAAGTCCTATTTCTAGGATCTTCAGAGCCAGTAAAAAAACGTTACTTGATTAAAAGGCAGAAAACAAAAGCTCTGGAAGACCTACAATCAGTGTATCAGTCCAAGTTCAGCCAGTGAAGGAGGTATAAAAGACTAGTTGCTGCTTATATTCAGACTATCCTTGGCTCCAGCATTTTACTGCTGGGAAATTCTGACTGTTGAAGGAGAGGAAGAAAATGTTCCTATAGATGAAGTCAACGTAGTGTGCCACTTACATAGTGGCTATTAATGGAAACTCTTGGCTTTAACACTTGATATGGATTCAGATGAGCTGCTCTGTCTTAGCACTATGGTTATTTGTTCCAGGTCTGGCTGGGGTGGGAGTGTGTCGCTTGGTTTCTAAGAGGGTGGAAATGCTAGAGATAGATAGATAGAAACTACTGACCTATACCACCTCAGACTATATGGACTCTACCTGGAGGTTAATCTTTCCCTTCTACCTCCTAGTCAAGGTTGAGAGGAAGAAAAAACCCCTTTGATAGCCAAATTGCTTCCACATACCTCATACACTGATGGTCTTGTGTCACAACAGACTCCAGTTTCACACCGGAAGTTCAGGTCATATGAATGAACTTGGTGTTTCCAAAAGGAAACAACCCACAGCTGTGACATTAGACTTAGGTTTGAATAAAAGGAGAACATATGGTACGTGTTGATCACGAGGAATTTCACACCTGACCCTTGATCTGTTTCCACTTTGCACTTACCTGCTGGAGAGGACCTGTGAAAAAAGAGATACTAGATCGCTGGTGCCGTAGGGCAGGAAGAGCATCTCCTCAGTGTGTCATACCATAGTCAGCTTAATCTGGTGACCTTCTCTAGACAAAAGCCAGCAGGTGACTTTTCAAGCAAGGAAGAACAGTTTACACCATCCTCTGGTGTCCTGTGCTGCACCGTGCATCATGAGCAACAGCTTTTATCTTGTGTTTCACTGTTGTACTGTCTGATGAGTGTTACCAGCTGCATTTTGAATAGCTGGATGCAGAGACAAACTGCAAGATGCTGACACATCTGTGGAGTTTTAGGACAGAGGTTTGCTGTGTTGTACATAGAAGTGAGAGGAAAAGAGGCCAACTTGCAACGTGTGACCTTGATCTCAAACTATGAGTTATGCCTCTTGATGATGCTCACATTTAGTGCTATCGCTATGCTTTTCTTTCATTATTTCTACTTCATAAAATGTAAGACATTCCACGTACAAAAAGGGGTCTGCTAAGACATTCAATCACCCCACTCCTCTAAGATTTCTTTGGGAATGTTGTCCCTGTCTCTGTCTTTGAAGATGTGAGTTGAAATAATTTTCCCAAGAGGCAAAAGGAAACAAGGAGCAGAGATGGAGCAGGAAGGCAACCTCCCTCCATTCTAGACTCACATTGCCATTGTGAAACACTGCGCAGTGCAAATGATCCCAGCTTGTATTTCCACGTTAGTCTGTCTCTCCCCACACTGCATGGGCTCTGACTATCATGATATGGACTCTGCATTTCAGAATAAATCTGATATCGGCTCGCTGAATTTATATTACTGTAAACAAGAGGAATATTTGGACTGATTGGTTGAATTAATCTGTATTTTGGTGCAAGAGCCTGTGGGATGGTATGAGCCAAACTGTTGGGTGGTAGTGTAAAAGCCAACATCACTGAGATAGGACTCAGCTGAATACAGATGTGGTGAGAAAGAAAGGAGAGGGTAGAGCAGCAATTAATAGAATCTGAATTATTTAACTAGTCAGATTCAATAGGAGAGCTTACCTCAATTTTCCAACATTGCACCAAGCAGTTTAATCTAGGCATAGCCTACACTGGAGCTGAACTTTGCTTATTTGAGTCAGCCCAGCAAATTGGTGCAAGTTATAACACCTCGCTAGTTCTACCTGCATGGTCTTCCTGCCTGGGCTACTTGCACTGAGCAGGTAAATCTCAGCACTGTTCACATCACCGACAGCCTGATTCTGCTCTCCTTGGCTCTGATTTTATGCTCATGGTACACTTCTTTTCCTAATGCTAATACAATTTGCCTATTTTTTTTCCTTCCCGAAATATCTGCAGAAAAGACTTTTCCATTCATGTTGTAAATTTGCCTGCCCAGAAGATGTGGTCACCGAGGAAGAGCCCTCCTGCAACTATAAAACATGTAGATGGTGGATGTGGATGCTAATAGCTCCTGGCTCATTAGCACAAGAGCAAGTATCTGTGGGAGGTAATTGCTGTAAGGGTAATAATGTAGGAAACATCCAAACCATCGATCTCTGTGTGAAGGTGAATCCCCAGGTGCTAAATCACTTAAATTAATCACCCAGTGCTGTTACAGGCAGTGATTAGTGTCTGCTCTCCCGAGGGAGAGGGATGGAGAGAGGGAGAGAAATCTAGAACGCAAATCACGCTGTGTTTGTTGTCCTGCGGACATACTCCACCTCCTTGCCACAGCTTGTAGGCCAATACAGCTTTGCAAGATGTGGTCTTGTCAGGATTCGCAAATGCAAACAAGTCAATCAAGTCTGGCAGATCCACTAACAAGAAGAACAACAGATGACCAGATGCTGTTTTAGTAAAAGGGAGAGCTCTGGGAGCCCACTCGGTAAGTGGAATCCTAAACGCAGTCTGTGGTGATTGCAGTTGGATAATTTCAAGATGATTTTGGCCTGCCTTTGATCATTTAAATCCATGCCATGTTGATACCAGGAGCAAAGGTCTCACCATTGAGTAACCATCTAGTTTCTTCCAGCAGATGAGTTTTCAAATTTGCCATTACTTCCCCGTGCTCCTTGAGATAATCTGATAGGCTCCAGGGCTGAATGAGTTGTAGAGACAGAAGGATTCTGTAGTCTTGAGCTGCAGTAAAAAAAGCATCATCTTTTGTGTGTCTGGGCCTTTAGTGGAACGGCTGAAGGAAGCGATGGTCTGGAGGTGTTCCTGAGCTCTCCTGACTTCACACAGCCAGAGAGCTAGCATAAGGGTTCACATCCGTCATAAAGTTAGTGTCTTAACAAGCTGCCACATAGCAGGTGAGCTGTAAAACCTAGCCTCGGGTCTCTTCTCAGCCCATGGCCATGCTGTGTGGAGTTTTCCAGTCAGTTGTGATGGAGTGTGCGTTTCTGGACAAAGACACAGAGACATTTGTTCTACCTGATATTTACTGGGGAGCTGTCTGGCCTGCTCCACTCCAGTTAAGTCTCTGTAGGAAACTGGTGTACTCCTATATCCAGCCAGAGACCTTTATACAGGGAAGCCAACTCAAACCCCATTCTGGTCAGGATCAGAAACACTTTTTCCATTTCAACTGCTGCTAGCTTTTAAAAAGTTTGGGATGCCCAAAGACAGTTAACGAGCCCATCTGAGGAACCAGCAGAATTAAGGGGCAGCAGAGGGGGAGGTGCTGATCTCCTCTCTCTGGTGACCAGCAACAGGACATGAGGAAATGGAATGAAGCTGCATCAGAGCGAGTTCAGGTTAGACATTAGGAAAAGGTTCTTCACTGAGAGGGTGGTCGGTCACTGGAACAGGCTCCCCAGGGAAGTTGTCAGGCACCAAGCCTGTCAGAGTTCAAGGAGTGTCTGGACGATGCTCTTAGTCATATGGTTTAGTTTTAGGTAGTCCTGCGAGGAGCAGGGAGTTGGACTCGATGATCCTTATGGGTCCCCTCAAACTCGAGATATTCTATGATTCTAAGGTTGTTTTAAACACACGACTCTTCAAGGCAGACTCAGACAGACTGGGAAAAATGCTTCCTATTCTTACTTTGGTCTTATGTTCATGATTACATGTTATTTTGACTGCAGTTGTGCTTAATGCCGAGCAAAAATGGGGCCATTCGGCTTGGAATTGTACACAGACAACACTGAGGCAAATTGCTCCCTTAGAGTGTTTATAATCTAATATGCTGATATGCACCATTCTCTTGGGAGTGTTACCATGAATTAAGGGGGGAAAAAACCCCCCATATTCTGCTGCTCCACTACACCAAGTAGTCATAAGCAGGTAACTCTGCTGCTGCTGATGTGTCGGGGGGGAGTGAACACCACCTTAGGGCTGTTTGTGGTGAAGATCGTAATTCAAAAACTACTCCAAGAAGGGAAGGCACATGTAAGGAAGGTACCACAGGGGTAAAAAGGGTGGGAGAGCAATTGTCCAGAGCAGGTGAAGAGTCAGCACCTGTATTGTGTGTCCATGCTGAGGCCGAAGAGGAGGGCGGGAGGTGCTGCAGGCCCGGAGCAGGGATCCCCTGCGGCCCTGGAGAGACCCCGCTGGAGCAGAGACCCACCCTGCAGCCCGGGGAGGGCCCCAGGCCACCGCAGGGGGATATTTCCTGCAGGAGCCGCGGCCGTGGAGAGCCCAGGAGGGAGCAGGTTGTCCCTGAAGGGCTGCAGCCCGGGGAAGGGCCCGCGCTGGAGCAGGGAGAGGTGTGAGGAGGGAGGAGCGGCCGAGAGGGGCTGGGGTGAAGGTGGGACTGGAAAAAGGTATGGGGGGAAAGGTGTTGTTTCAGTTTGTTTCTCACCATCCAAATTTACTTTAATTGGCAAGAAACTAAATTAATTTTCCCAGGTTTGAGTCTGTTTTTCCCACGACAGTGACTGGTAAGGGATCTCCCTGTCCTTATCTCGAGTCACAAGATTTCTGTTCTTATATTTCTACCCCGTCCTGTTGAGGAGTGGGAGTGAGAGAGCAGCTGAGTGGGTGTTTGTCCCTTAGCCAAGGATAACCCACCACAGCGCTCAAGTGGAAAAAGCCCTGAACAACTTGGTCTGACTTTAGTGTTGGCCCAACTTGAAGCAGGAGGTTGGGCTAGAGACCTCCTGAGGTCCCTCCCAGCCTGAACAAGACTGTGACTCTGTGTTTGAATCAGTGTAACATGGAGACACCTGGAATCAAGACTTGTCCCATAGATATAACAGCAGTGACACAATGGCTACTTAAACATAGTCTCTCAATATGAACAACACTTCTCCAGAGACAATAGATCTGTCACTCCAAATGGACACAGTGGAAGATTTGACCTGATGTCCATGAATTAGGAGGAAGCTTAAATGAAGCATAATCTAAGCACATTTAAAATAAATCTCCTGCAAAACATAGTCTCTTGTGGACATTTTTGTAGCACCCTGGACTTCCCTGGTAATGATCACACATTCATACCCATCTTCCACCGGGCCCAAAACATCGTACATGCAGCTTCACTGCCTCCCAGGGAGAGCTGTGTGCAGGCTCTGGTAGGTAGACATTAATCATTCAGGACGGAGAAGTGATGGATGGCTGGGTGTACAGGGCACAGTGTGCTTTCATTCTCAAAGAAGGCTGTGATAAGCAGGAGCCATGGTTGTAAGGACATGATTATTAGTGTAGCTGTCTGATTACCAGAGAAACAGCAACAGAAAACACAATCTGGTTGCAACTGCTACCCGAACACCTCTCCCCTGTAAGAGCTCAGGCAAAGGTGAAGTCATGCAGGAGACAGATGACCCTGCAATGGTTGCAGCCCCATGAGTTGCCTACGAAGCAGTATTATATGCTGAGCAGAGTGCAAGACAGAGGGAGCTGGGTTGTTCACTCAGCTTCTAGAGGAAGAGGTGACCCTGTACATAGGGACAGTTGCAAGTCAGCCTGTCCTTGCCAACCCGACTCCTGACTGTGGGAATTCATAAAGAGACGTAAGCTCTTTGACCACTGACTTGGGAAAGGGCTGGGGAAATCAGTGGCAAAGAAACAACTGCACTCATCAGTGTTGCCACATCTTGCCTGTGCCCTGGGAAGCTGCCAGAGGCTCAGTGGTGGGTCTGGACTATCTCCTTAAGTCAGGGGAAATTTTCCTGTGTACCACAACACTGATGCTAGTGCAGAGAGCAATACCCCACCTCAGAGAGACAGGTCAGTGACAGGCAAGTGTCTGGGTCATAAAAGCAGCATTCAAAATGATGTCAAAAGTTTTCCTTAGCAGAAATCTCAATACAATGAGAGAGATCAAGGATGTGAAAAGAAATGAACTTCCTTCTAGCCACCTCCTAAGATGGACTTAGGTCTCTGCTGTGGCATATAATTTGAAGAGAGACTGAGATCCTTTACAGACCTCAGCAGGCAGTGGGGAGAAATGGTGCCATACACAGACCCTTTGCCTCCTCCAGCTAGCTGACTTAGATGTTGTAACTACTTATCTCCACCAACTTTATCGAAAACCATGCTCTGGTGCCCCTTATGAGAAGGCAGTCTGAATAAATTACAGTCACATCAGCTGGGAGGCTCGTGCTGCTGCCTCTGCAAACAGAGTACTCAACTCTCCAGTTCAGTGGTGCTTGACTCAATTGATTCACAGAGAAAGTGACCACAGAGGGAAAATTGATGCTGGTGTGTTTGTGAAGACTCTCCTACGCGCCCCTATCATATGTAAAAAATGACCTTTCCCAAAATGTAGCTGGGAGGCTGTGTGACTTATATAGCCTAGATTCTCTTCCAGCAGCTGATCTCATGGCTCTGCTTGTCTCCAGTACATGTTGCCTTCCATTTTGGTTCAGTCTGTTCTTTATCTGTGCCATCCATGGCTGAAGGACAATGATATTTCTCATCTACTTAACTTCTGGACAGGAAGCTACATGAACTCAGGCATCACCTCTAAGGATGCTTCTGAGGGCATACACCGTGGCAGTGATTTAGAGCTCCAGAATAAAGAAAAGAAATATTTGCATTCAATTTTCAATAAGCAGATGGTACACGGCTTGTTTTATACTGCAGTAAATTCTGAAGTCCCTACTGAAAAATAAGAAAAGCAAGTGTATTCGCTTTTATTTCAAACTTTCCCTGTTTCCATGGCAATATCCTAGTGAGGTACCAAGAGTAGATGCTGGGATATGAGGTATTAAATAGTTCTTTTTCTCTGCATCATGAAAGGCAATGCTGAGATCCATGTGTAAAGAAAAGCAAGTCGGGAAATGACGCAGGGACATTGAAGAATTATTACACTGAGGATGAGAAAATTTCAACACTCTGTGAATCCACAGAAGGATAACCTAGATTTGTCCCTTTGTTTTAGCCCAGTGCAGCTCAACTGATTTTCAGTAGAGCTGTACCAGCACTAAAAAGATGGGACCATTCCCACATTATATGGGTGGTTATGGAGAAGGTGGAGCCAGACTCTGGTTGGAGCTGTGCAGCAAAAGGATGAGCAGCAATAGACACAAGCTGCAGCAAGTGAAATTCCCATTAGGTACCAGGGAAAAATGAATCACAATGAGAACGGCCAAACCCTGGAACAGGTTGCCCCAGTACTAACCTTGAAATAATCAAAGCCTGACTGGAAAAGCTCTTTAGCAGCTTGATCTAACTTTGAAGTTGGTTCTGCTTTATTCAGTGGTTAGATAATCAAGTTCCACTTCCAACCTGAATTATTTTGTTATTTTATGATTCCTTGTCGCAAACACTTCAAGAAGCCTCCTTTTTCCTACTGCACTGTATGTTCAGCCTAGTCTGTATTTAAGGTAACTGAAATGATGCTCCTTCTGTGGCATCCTTTTGCAGATCATTCTGCAATTTCATAGATTTTGCTTATAGTGAATAGGTAAGCCAAATTCCCCCGCTGCGCCTTTCTTCTCAGTTTTAGTATTGCCCTTGGCTGACACATTACAGTACACTTGACTGAGCTCTGTATTTACTGTTTACTTCAGTAACTGGAGACCTTTATCATAGAATCATAGAATGATTAAGGTTGGAAAAAACCTCTAAGATCATCGGGTCCAACTGTCAACCCAACACCACCATGCCCACTAAACCATGTCCCTAAGCGCCTCATCTACACATCTTTTAAATACCTCCAGGGATGGGGACTCAACCACTTCCCTGGGCAGCCTGGTCCAAGGTTTCACCACTCTTTCAGTAAAGAAATTTTTCCTCGTGTCCAATCTAAACCTCCCCTGGTGCAACTTGAGGCCATTTCCTCTCGTCCTATCGCTAGTTACTTGGGAGAAGAGACCAACACCCACCTCGCTACAACCTCCTTTCAGGGAGTTGTAGAGAGCGATGAGGTCTCCCCTCAGCCTCCTTTTCTCCAGGCTAAACAACCCCAGTTCCCTCAGCTGCTCCTCATCAGACTTGTTCTCCAGACCCCTCACCAGCCTCGTTGCCCTTCTCTGGACACGCTCCAGCACCTCAATGTCCTTCTTGTAGTGAGGGGCCCAAAACTGAACACAGTTCAACTTTGATACCACAACAGCCAGACAACGAGGCACCTCTTCAGATAAAGTATGTAGCCCAAGCATTATTAGCCAATTGCAACAATATAACAGGATCATATGATAATTCACTTTGGAAGGCACCGCAGGAGATCATCCGGTCCAGCCTCGTGCCTGAAACAGGATGCGAGGGAAGCTGATTTGTACTGACTTATTGATTCAGGGAAGGGTGTGGAGTATTTTAGAAGAGTCAGAGGACCTGAAATTTAACAGGTATTGGATTGCCTTCTCTAATAACAGTGAAAATAATCTGTTGTTGTTGTTGTTATTATTATTATTATTAGTATGCATTGAAGTCCTAACCCTTTAAATGAAACGGTATCTCCTTATTAAAATCTAGATAGGGAAAAAAGACTTAAAAGAAGTATATTAGATTCATTGTTTTACAAACTGACAAATTATATGACATTTCTGAAGGATGCATGCTGATCACACAGCTGGAAAACATACTCACACTCTCCTTGATCCCAGACCAGTTCCTATAGGTAAGACCACACTTCTCTCTAGCGATAGTTTTTGTTCTCTGAGGTCCATGTTTGCCCCAGCAGCATTCGCGAAGGCTTAGGATCCTTCAGCAAGGAAGAGGATAAGAAGAGGATATTGCCTGTGACTTGGGAAAGAAATTGAGATCTCTTTTTTTCCCTGTCTGCATGTGGTAAACCTGAAGCTTATTCTTTAAATTGGTCATATCCATGAATATCTGTTTTTTCCCATTTCCAAGTTGGGCCAAGATTTCAAGTGGCCAAGATTTCAGTAACACTGTCTCTGCTGTTAATGCGGAGGCAAATGAATGAATGAAAATCTTCACAGCACTTTGTAAAGGCATCTGTAGCTCTTTCCTCACTGTAAAGTCGGTGGATCAGACCTTACTCAGCCTCTACAAATTCACCTTTAGTGATAGGCCAGCTTCTGTAATAACCCTGAGCTGGCTACCAAAAGGAAGAGTAGCTGAGTTTCTGAGTTCTGCAAGTCAAAGACTGTCCTGCTACGGGGCCCAAGAAGTCTGGTATATTCCTATCCCTTCGTTCTTTTTCTTACTGTACTTAATTTATTACTTTCATGTTTTTATCATTTTATTCAGTCTTATTTTATTGATATATTTATTACTGATTGATTATAGCCTAAATATGCTTCTCTAACACAGTCTGAATTTTTCTAATGAATATACAGTGTACCACTCCTCCAAACACAGCAGGTATCAGTGTCTTTGTTCAGTTCATAACCTCTTTGCAACCAGTGCAACACCACATCTCTCCTTGTTTCTCTCAGGGTCATACCATCAGTATTTCTCTTGCTTCCCCTTCTTTCCCAGCCCTTCCATCTGCAATCCTGTGACTGCTTCTGTTAACAGAGGTCCTGTGCAGTACCTCTCCCATCAGTCCCTTGTGAAATAGCCACTGGTTTGTGCTTTGAACAGTGACTCTGATCACTGAGCTTGTTTACTTCTTTAGTTAATCCTGGAAGAAAGCTGGTTGTGATGCTCACCACCTTCCCAGTGGTTCTGTCTAAGGCCTGACACAGAAGGCTGTGAATGCTTTCTGTTGGAAGGGGATCCTAAAACAAACAATGGCATTGATTATAGTGAATAGTTTAAGTATAATATGAGCCTGTCTTCCCAGAGAGGGAGGCACTAGCTGGGCTCTCAGGTCCTACTAGCCTTTTAAGCCATCACAGGAAGGGCTAAGGGATCCCCATGGGTCTAATGCTCAGAGAGTGCAAAACAGATTCTTGGCCTAGAGAATAACCCGTCAGAAAAGTGTGAGAGAAACCCACTTGGCACAGCCCCATCTCCTAATGCAGGAACAACGCCTTCTTCTGTAGTGCAAAAGAAACCACAGCTTGTGAGGTGGGCAGTGATCCAGGACACTGGGAATGTCTGAGTTCTGCAAATCGTTTGGTTGAGACCACTTTAGTTGTTGAGAAGAAATTTAGAAAGAGCATGAGTCTTGTTCCGACTCCAGGAAAGGCATTTGTAGATTCAACTGACATCCACTGGCATCCGGCCAGATCCTGAGGCTGGGTGTGTTTTAGCAAAAAGCACGACTGAAAGTGTTTGTTTGGCTAGACAGGTACTGTTTGAACACTGACCACCCTCCAGGAGTACCCCGAACACCAGACAGCACCAACTGTTCAGTAACTATTTAGGAAAAGAAATGCTTTCAACAAGCACTTTCTTCTGTGGCAACAGATGGCTTGAAGCTGCCGCGAGTAAGAATTCCTAATGAGGTCCTTCTAGTGGAGCTCCTGCAAAGGGCAGAGGAGGGAGAGAAATGTGCCCTAGATTCATATGCGCTCATGTTGTCCTTCTCTGATCAGCTGTAAGGGAAGAAGCAGAATCTTACTGCTTCCTTGCAGAGATTAACTTCAGTCAGCAAAGTCAAGCCAATGAGACAAATACAAAACCAAGCAAACAGTTTTAAAAAAAGACATGAGCTGTAAGGTGGCTTGTTTTCAAGGTTCATTGTTAGTAAATTTTTGTGGCGTGTGGAGAACTGGGATGGAGCTTTCATATTTGTGAAAGCAATGACATGTGAGTGGAGTGCTGTGCAGAGAGCGTGAGGCAGAGAGACCCCTTTGCCATCTCTGCTGCAAAAATCTCAGAAAATCAATATTAATAATATTTACATGCAGGGAGGCTGAAATAAAGTGTATGCACCAGGGCTGTGATATTTAAATATGGTCTTTTCAGTGAGCAGTGAAGGATAACAAGATATGACAGGGAGAGCAATTCTCAGATCCAGAACTAATAAGGAACTTAGACCCCTGAAGTTACTTTCTGTGATATCTAATTTTCACTCTTCTGGCTTTAAGAGTAGAACTGAGGTGTCCTGCATGAGATTTCAGGGTGTTCTATATTATGTACAGAACACAAAGCTGGGAGGCCTATTTGAGAGACCAGAGGGTTGTGCTGCCTTTCAAAAGGACCTCAACAGGCTGGAGAAATGGGCTGACAGAACTTCATGAAGTTCAACAAAGGGAAACGCCAAGTCCTACCCCTGGGGAGGAATAACGCCAGGCACCAGTAAAGGCTGGGGAGCAAGTGGCTGGAAAGCAGCTTTGCAGGAAAAGACATG
The DNA here is from genome assembly GCF_000699145.1 of Aptenodytes forsteri. NCBI lineage: Eukaryota > Metazoa > Chordata > Aves > Sphenisciformes > Spheniscidae > Aptenodytes > Aptenodytes forsteri. The sequence continues at coordinate 2,450,890 of NW_008795932.1, forward strand.
GAGATCCTGGTGGACAAGTTGCACATGAGCTGGCAATGTGCCCTTGTAGCAAAAAAAGGCCAACAGACTCCTGGGCTGTATTAGGCAGAGTGTTGCCAGCAGATCAAGGGAGGTGATCCTTCACCTCTACCCAGCGCTGGTGAGACCCATCAGGAGTGCTGTTCTGGTGCTGGGCTCCTCAGTACAAGAGAGGCATGGGCATTCTGGAGTGAGTCCAGTGAAGGACCACAAAGATGGTTCAGGTATTGGAGCATCTGACACATGAGGGGAGGCTGAGAGAGCTGGGACCATTCAGCCTTGAGAAAAGAAGGTTCAGGGGGATCTTATCCATGTGTAAAAATATCTGATGGGGTGAAGTAAACACGATGGAGCCATCTTGCGATGTCTGAGATGTCCTCGGTGGTGCCCAGTGACAGAACAAAAGGAAGTGACAGAAATTGAAATAGAGGAAATTCCATTTAAGCATAAGAGAAAACATTTCTATTGGAAGGGGGGAGATTGGGGGGGCAGACTCTGGAATAGGTCAACCAGAGAGTTTGTGGAGTCTCCATCCTTGGAGGTATTCAAAACCTGAATGGATATGGCCCTGAGCAAACTCCTCTAGTTGATGCACAGTCCTATTGACAGATTAAACAAATGAGCTTTTGAAAATAGGAAAGGACAGTAAAGTCCAAGACTTTCGAGAATAAAGACTCTTTAAAAGCGAGATATAAGAAGGTATTCATTGGCAAATTATGTGCCAAAGAAGGAATAATGCCCACAGAGCCAGTAATGGGCTGCTCTGCACTCCATGTTCAAAGAACTGAATGTCTCTGTCCAATTAGACTCCAGGGCTGAATCTCTCTTCAGACCCAATTTTTTCTAAGGGCATTCTCATATTTGCCATAAAGAACCTCTCCAACTGGGGTGCCGTGTGATTAGGAGTAGGGTGGGACTAGCATGGTTCTGCTGATGTTTCCCTCAAAAACCAGAATTCATGGGTCGTTTAATCACAAATTCCTTAACAGCCCAGTATAGTCTTGATCAAAATCCAACAGTAGGCCATCAGTACCATTTATTTAGCTGGATAAATTGTGGTTGTCAATTTACATGGCTCTGTGGAATCTGCAGATGAATAACGAGGCTTCACTCTGGCATTTGACTATAGCCGTTGCAGGGAGGAAGATCATGTGCTTTTACAGGAACTTAATAATTTATCCCCTGACCACAGGAATATTCATTAAATGTCTTTATTGACCATCTGGGCAAGCAGAAATTGCACTAGGCTACATCCAAAAGACATTACTCTTTTGAATGCTTGTGGGGCCAGGCCATGGTGTGGGGATAGGATGCTGCAACACTCTTCTTGATTGAGTAGGAAATCTTTGGATCTGAAGAAACTGCAAACTTCAATTATAAAAGAGCGAAGGGCTCTATGCACGGGTTGCCTTTTGTGAAGCAGCCAGATGGTGAATGGGTTGTGCGAGTCCTTGAATAAGAAAGCTGAGAAGCATCTTTCAGCTTATTAGCTGAATCACAGAGTGTGAAAGAAACTTTGAAACCTGCTAGACTAGAAAGTAACATATTTATAGAAACGCCTTTGTGAACTGTATTATCTATTCTTACACTGTGTACTCTATCTGGTATTACTACTATTTGCTCTTACCTTAGCCCAGTTTGAAATAAAGTGATTTAGAGATAATGGGCTAATACCAAGTCTTTTCATCCTTTTCGCATGCCAGTCCTTAAAATGAAGTTGCTGAGATACTCCAACAACACTCAATTCCTGGAAAATCCTGAGAAAATGGGAATGTACATCCTCTCACACCCCACAGGATGCCTGGCAGCATGGTACTTGGGAGCAAGGAGAATCTTCTCATGGCCACTGTTAAGCCAGAATGTCTTTGATGTGCAGCAGACCCAGGAGCTTTGTGCTGAGACCATTGAGTTTGCAAGGGCTCTAAGGTAACACTGCAGAGATGTAAGCAACAGGCTGATACGGTAGGAACAGACTCATTCCACTAAGACTTTGTCCTGAGAAGATGGTCCTCTTCCTGGAAGAATTGCTTGACCCAGAGCCCAGCTGCTTGGGTTACGGGTGTAGCCCGTGAATAGTCTGGGTTTGGGGAGGCTACAGTTCATTTATTTTAATTTGCCTGAGAACCAGCATCAGTGAGTGCAGCACCTGCCTCAGAGATAGTCCTGCTTTTTTCATAATGCAGTTTTGTAGCGGATATTGTTACCAGTAAAACAAAAGTAGCTGGGCTTATCAGGCCTGATTATGGAGGTATATGCTGTTGGGTTTTTAGATCTTTCCCTGAGTGTCTCGGTACTTTTCTTGATGCCAAGGTTAAGAAGGTTAGTGTTAGTGTGAGAAACAGTTACATCCTTAATCAATCAAAGCCTATTCAGTGAGAAACAGATCAGTGTAATGAAGAGGATTAGTCCTAGCAAAGGTCCACACCACTGCAGAATAGTAAAACCAATTCCCATGGTCCTCAGGGGATGTGCAGCTAACTATCCCTATAGTGAGCCGAATGTCCTGGCAGAGAGATTAATTCACTTGAGCAATATCCCCCAGCGAAACAGAGCACCTGAAATGTTAAGAACTGGAGGGGGCACCGTCTCCATTTCTCCTTACACATGGAGTGGTGGGAGACTCAGCGCACAATGTGATGAGCGGGGCTGAGGGGTGTGTGTGTGGGGGGTGTTAGACAAGAGAGGGATGTACCACTGCTCAGAGAGCATCCCCTTACTGGGAGAACAGTCTGCCAGGGTGGGGGCCAGCTCAGTGCCTGTGCAGCTGAGGGGGACCCTCCCCATGGGAAGACACTGTTAGGGAGCTCCTTGGTGGACAACCCAGCCTTGCTGTGCACTGCCGGGATGGAGGAAGAAGGAACAAGGGAGAGGAGCCCTTCGTGTGGCCCCTGGCACAGCAGCATCCTGGTTCTACAAACACAAACCCAAGCTGGAAATCCATCTGCTGTTTCCTAAAGAGTAACATCTAGTGAAGTTCCCAGTGGCTGTCACAAGACAGACACACAAACTCACAGTCCATAGCAGACATAGAGAAGGGCACATGTAAGCACAGATAATGCCCCAGGAAAAGCTCCAGAAGCCAGCCACGGGGAGGGGCCCAGTGTCACTCTCCTTGACTGACTAATGTCTCAACCACTCCTGGAGCTGGGGTGAGAGAAGACTCTAGAAACCTTGGGCTGGAGCCAATAAATAGGGGCGCACGTGAGCCTCCTTGGGGCACTCTCCACACTGACACCCCCCGTTGGCAGGTCCGACGCTGGATCCAGGATTGGTGATTTCTTTATCTCTCTCTACCTCTCTCCTGCTTCCCAGCTCTCTCTCTTTCTCTTTCTCTCTCCTCCTTCTCCTTCTTGCTCTCTGCTTTTGATGTTGCTAAGTAATACAAGGCCTACCTCAACTCCTCACAAAGCCGCTTAGCTTGTGTTATATATTAAGACATAGAGGGTTGATGCTTATAGAAGTGTTCGTGCCATTAAAGTTGGAGTTTGTTTTTGGACCTTGAGTGTTATTTCACCTTAATCCACACCGAGGGGACTTGCAGATCTTAGTCACTCTCCCCTTCTCCTAGGTGGGACATGACAGCACAGTATAGGACAGTAGAAAGGCCAGAAGGAGCAGTGAGAAGCAGCTGGTTGGGAAGACACAGCAGGATGGCCGAGAGGGATTGGCATCAAACAGGGAGATGGGGATACCTTGCGAGGAAGAGGAGGCACTGTTTATCGCTGCAAAGTCTTTATCTCAAGCCTTTTTTTAGTGTGTGGTATCAATTAACACTTATCTCTGCCCTGTAGCAAGATGGTTCCTGCTTTTCTCCCCATTCCTACAGACCAGCTGCTTTTAAAGTCACCTTTTTCCCCAACGAATTGCTGCTGAGTGGAGGACGTAGTCAGCATATCACATATAACCTTTGTAGATGTTTTAAATCAGGTCTATCTTGTGGCCAGATCTTGGTATGGGTGGAATTTGGGGTTGGGGGATTACGATGTTTTAGCACAGCAGTATGTTGTAACGCCATGGTATAACGAGTGATTGCTTGGGGTGGTGGGTCAGTGCATTACTGCTCTCTTCTGCCAGGTGATCACCACTCAGGGCCAGAGTACGCTGTTTATAAACAGGAATTGAGAACTGCTATGAAAGTAGGAGTGACCTGGTTACTGCAGAGAATTATTACCTTTTGGTTTTTTTTTGAGATTTGTTCCCTTAAAAGCAGTCGTGATGTTTAAAATCAAGAACAAAGCTACTGCTTTGTGGAAAAAGGCTAGAAAAAATAAACAAGTTGAAAACCCAGAATTGAGGGACTAAATCTCTCCCTTGCAGGCATCCCCTGAAACCACATGGGATCCTGGGCGTTTGGTTTTGAATATCTGTACTCTGCCAAAGGCAAAAGACAAAGCCAGATCTCCTGGGGCTTGGGCAATGCTTGTGTTCCCTCGTACCTAACCCAGCACTGCTGAGCAAAGGGTCTCCATCCATCCTAAACACCAGCTGCAGGTTCAACAGAAAGAGGTATACCTTGATGTCAGGAAACTTCCAAGTCACAAATTCTAGGTCTGACATGATTTTTGTAGGTCTCTACAGGGACTAACATCTTCTGATCTGGCCCTTTGTTTCAATTCACCTGCACCCATGCAAACGGCAGAGGAGATTCAGCAGTCTGTTCCCTGGGGTCGTGTCTGGCTCCAGACTTTTGAAAGTCAGGGTTGGCAGTATCGGATACTATCTCTTCTCAGTTTCCCTGCCTTATTTTGCAGTGTCAAGAGGGTTTGGAGACGTGTTTGACCTTCAGTGCTTGCCTCACCAACCTACTGAAGCAGCTGAGGTTTAGCTGCCTGAGAGGAGTGAAATGTGAAACTCAAAATCATTAAAGCAATTTAGTTGAATAATTCAAGCAGCAATGTAAGCAAGGATGAACAAAAGCCAAGACCTCACATCCAAAGCCAGATTTTGGGTGTCTGGGGATGCAGAAGTCTGAACTATGTTGGATTTTGCTCCCTCAGTGAGTGTGTTTTGGGCAGGGATGGGCTTTCTGCCTCAAAAGTATTTTTTACACAGCCAGGATGTGGCCTAGTTCTTTAAATGCAGTACAGTTTGTCCAAGGAGTCATCAGTACCATGTCTCTCACTCAGACTTGTGCATTTGCAACTTGTTTAACTCCCTTCTGCAAGATAGACATTCAGCTTTTGCAACAGGTGGTGGCTAAATTTCCCCCAGAGAGCCAAACTCAGCTCTGGGAAATGAGCTTGCAGCAACATCCCTGCATAGGGCTGACGGGGGGGAACAGGACATTTCCGACTGAGTAGGTGTTTGAGTTACTGAGGAATTTAATTTTTTTTTCCTGAGGACTCCCTTCCCTTCTGTGGAAGTTATTTTTTCATTTGCACTCTTAGCGTGCTGTTCAAACCGATGCAAAGTGCCTTACACAGATAGCAGTGTCCACGTCTGCTGGAGGTATTAACGGATAATTGAAGCAGTAATGCAAGTGAATGGTGAGCATCCTCCAGCGTGTAATTGACTGATGTCCTCACTTCTTCAGAAACTCACAGATCACCAGCTGATCCCAGGTCTATTGGGGAGGAGGAAAAAACTCATCTCCATACACAAACATAGATTCTACCTTGTTTTAAGACTTCCTGAAGCTTACAGTGAGATTTGAATGAAAAACATTATCTCTGAAAATAATAACTTCAGTAGTTAAAAAGAAATATAGGAAGGCAATGCAATCTCTCTGCAGCTGCAGATAACCTTCCAGGACTTACACCTGGGACAGGGAAGGTAAAGCATTACTCACAGACAATGGAGAAAGGATGAAAAAAAATCTCTGAAAAGCTTTCATCAAAGAAAATTAAATTTAGGGGATGAATTTGCCCCATAAATCTAGGAGTAAAAATAGCCAAGGCTGGCTGATAGTGGTCTGAAAAATGAGTTCAGTTAGAACAGTCACAGCTGTGATGGATAGGGGAGCTGCTTCTTATCAGGTCAGGCCAGTAATGGAAAGGCAATGGGATAATCATCAAATAATTCTTTTTACTACCTATCAGTTACACATAAGTGGTTGCCTTACAGAACCAGTTAACTGGTGACAGTAAATCTGAGCAGAGCCTGTACGCTCCAAATGAGGATAGCCCTGTGCTCCTCCCTTACTTGTTCGAGTGCATTTTGTTTTTCCATCTCTGGTGTTGCCCATGTAAGCTCTGACTAAGTGCTGTTGCCATCTGATAGTGTCTTGGTACCTATGGGAAATGTGCTAGAGTTGCCATACTAGTCTCAAGCAGACATGCATCACCAGCAAGCCCCCCTCCCCAGAATTAACTGGTTTCGCCAGTGTGACTAAGCTGAGATGCTTTAAGAGATTTATTTTTCAGATAAGAGTAATGCTGAAGTCATGACTATGGCTCCTAAAAATAATGCTCTTGTAACTATTGTTATTGCTACTGCTACTACTAATACTATTGCTAATACAGGTGATATAGCATACCTAGTAGTGCTAATGAAAAAAGCAACAAGGAATAATAACAATGAAGACATTTCCCTCACTCTTCCTGAGCCCTATAACTTCCCTGGCAAGATTAAGAATAATAGCACTAACTCCCTGGTACCATCTGACCTTGGATAGCTGCAGTTTATCCATGCAGGAGTTTCCTGGGGAGTCACTTTGGAGCTGGTGTTCTTTAAGTTTGCTGACCCTGTGGGGAATTTTGGTGTGTGCTGCAGGGGTGCCTTTAAACTGGGGGGGTGAAGAGGGTGGGTGGATGTATGTGTGAAGATAAATAGGCCAGTGGGAGAGGCTATAATGGGGCTATAAGCAATTACAAGCATGTTATTAGAGTCCAGTGATAAAATTGTGACCATGGCCATGTTCACATGGATGTGCGATATGTCTCTGAAGCTCATTTACAATTTTCAGAGCAGAAATTACAGAATCATAGAATCATAGAATCATTAAGGTTGGAAAAGACCTCTAAGATCATCGAGTCCAACCATCAACCCAACGCCACCATGCCCACTAAACCATGTCCCTAAGCGCCTCATCTACACGTCTTTTAAATACCTCCAGGGA
>NW_008795932.1:2458941-2470884 GCF_000699145.1 Aptenodytes forsteri
TCTAAGCCGTGAGCCGCCAGCTTCTCTAGGAGAATGCTGTGGGAGACGGTGTCAAAGGCCTTGCTGAAGTCCAGGTAGACCACATCCACAGCCTTTCCCTCATCCACTAGGCAGGTCACCTGGTCGTAGGAGGAGATCAGGTTGGTCAAGCAGGACCTGCCTCTCATGAACCCATGCTGGCTGGGCCTGATCCCCTGGTTGTCCCGCTCATGCCTTGTGAGCGCCCTCAAGATGAACCGCTCCATAATCTTCCCCGGCACCGAGGTCAGGCTGACAGGCCTGTAGTTCCCCGGATCCTCCTTCCAGCCCTTCTTGTAGATGGGGCAAGCCTAATTATGCCCATATAGCCAGATACCTGGTTGCTCCCTGCACTTCCAAGTTGAAACACTCTCCTGTTTTGTAAAACATTGACCCTTATAGTATTCTGGGTCAGCTATTGTGCTGAGGCATGGTGTATACATTGAATAGCCAGGTCAAGAATCTTGTCTGGCCCCTGACACTTATTGTTTTCAGTTTAAAGGAGTTAACCCCAGAACTGGGCAGAAAGGGTGGCTACCAGCATGGCACAGTCACAGTTGTTTCTGTTACTTAAGATGGTTTTTAGAAAATAAACTATCTTTTAGCCTAATGGCATATTCTTGGTCATGACAGAGTTGCATCCGCCAAAGAAGTTACCAAGCATCTGTGAAGCAAATGGCTTGCAGCCATGCTCTGCGCTCCCTGCTCTCCTCAGCTGCAGAGTAGAAGACATTGACCTTTCTACTGAACAGGAGCTGTCTTTTACTTTACTGCTTAATAACTTGTTCAGTGGAGTCCTAATTTTATTTGGGGTTTGCATGCTGTTTTATTTTTGATACAATAATTGTTCGTAAAATGGGAATGTTCACTTCTTCGTGCACCTCCTTCTCTTTTTAACACACAAAAAAAATCTGCTGAAAGAAAAATACTCACCATTTGATTGCTAGTGATGTTGTCTTTGTAGTTTTCATCAGTAAATCCTCATCTTCAGAGCTTCAGCTATTCCCAAAGCTTTGCAGCTTTCCTTCCAAAGCACCACACTATTCAGTGAAGCTTGAGCCAACTCACGAGTTTAATTAGTTATGTGACTTAAAGGAAAACATGGTTGCAGTTTCCTACATGCCATGTCATGCTGCGCATCTGTCAAATAGGCTGTGGGAGTCTTCCAAGAAGCGCTTGCCCTATTATTCAGAAGCCAAGGCCTTTTGTTCCCTTCAGTGGCAGCTTGACTTAATAATTAATACTAGCACTGTGTAAACATGAGTTAATGAATCCTCATACTACCCCAAGGTTAAGGATTAGTGCTTCCCTTACATGAAGGGGGAGACTGGGCCACAGCAAACCCTGTTGTGTCGTCTTCTCCAGTTACGATGGCCCAGGAAACTTCAGGACTGTGATGCCCCTATAAAAGAAACTGACTGTAGACAATGAACTGAAACAGGAGGGTTTTTTACTCAGAGACAGTAGGAAGAAACACTGAGTATGGTGGATCTGTGCTTCTGGACCTTGATCTTCTTGCTGGTGCAGCAGAAGGCCATGATACCCACCTTTTCCAGATATAGGCAGGAACTCATGCTGTTGTGAGTGGGGCTGGCTAATATAAATTCAGCTTCCATGTCAAAAGTATTCTTAAGGGACCATGATTCTCATGGCAGCTCCTCCTTGACCTTTTTGAGAGTTTGATGTCATAGACTGAGATGCATAGTGATTAGTCAGGCTTGTCACTCTCTGGTCTCATAAATCAAGAGAAGTGGTGGATCTTTGCAAAATTCAATAGTTAAGTGCAGGTGCCAGAGTAAAATACAATATAGAACTCAGGACAAGGAGAAAGAATCTAGTTTCAAATAAAGAAAAAACTCATTCAGATAATAATCCCTTGAGCATTTCCTCTTAGGAATACAAGAGACCACCTGGAGTCTCCTGCTCCACACAGTAACTATGTGGAATTTAGAAAGATACAGATAATGCCAACAATATGTTCCTCTTCTCTGTCCTTTCCCACACACCACAAACTCCTAAACATTCACCAGTGTTCCTGTGCCATAAGACTTTCAAAGCGCAAATGCCATACCCAGAATTCAGACCTACTGATAAGATAAGCAGGACAAATCTGGTCTCAGACACCTCCTCCATAGTCTTGCTTTGGGCTAGCTCTATGAATGGCTCATCAGCTGAAGTTGGTGGACAAATACTGGGCTTTTTTGAGCATGTCTCTGGAGGAAACTTATGTTCCCAAGGTACATAGGTTAGGTGAGGCCTGATCAGTGGTTTTCAGTATGCTGCTGATGCCTAAGCAATGGCTTGAAGTGCCTGCATGGATAGGAGAAAAACTGGGTGTCAGTGGTTTAACCAATTCACTCAAAGCTCTGGCAGATCAAATAACTGGATCCAAATCTTCTAATATCTTCCCGTGTCCGCACACCTAGCTGGACATAAAACTAAACAACAGTTGTGAGTCTGTGCACTTTCATCCTTTTTTTCAATGGCATCAAAGGCTAAGACACTGTAACCAAAACTCTGCTTTCTTATCAGGCTGTGGATGACTTTAACCTCTTGCAGGTCAATGAAAAGCTTGGCAAGGAAGGGACTCCAGGGGAAGGGAAGGCCTCTTCTTCAAAGCAGCTTAATCCTACTAGGGAATTCTGAGCCCACTGCTGAATGTCATCCTCCCCTGCCCGCCTCAGCACTCTGGTGAGGAGTAACTCGATGGTTTAAGCTTCTCCCTGTGACTCGGGCTTCTCCCCAGTGATTGCAGTGATGACGCAGCAACAGCAGCTCATCACTGACTCACTCCATCGACGTCTCTGAGAGATGCAGGGGCAGGAGGGAGACCTGCGTTTCCCTCATTTAAATTCCGGATTTTCTGTGAAGCTGGCAAAGCATGCCTGAGACCGTCTGCATGCCGTGCTAGAGAAACCCTCACACTCGCTTCCTCTGGGAAGCTGCCTGTGGCATCCAGCACCCCTCTGAGTCAGAGCTGGCGGCTCTTCTGCTTGTTTGTTTCGCTGGACATAGAAAAATGCATCACGTGGGAAAATGGGAAATGAAAATACATTCAAAGGATGGTCACTGGCACAGCGGTGAATGCCATAACTTTTCACACAACACAAGGGAAAATAAGACTTAACAATAGCGGCATTAATAATGTATATGCGTGCCAAAGCACCACAAGCAACCAGAAACAGCTGCATGTTGCACAGTCTGCCCCAGTTCTTTGTGGCAATTGCCTTGGGATGGCTGATAAATCACCTTTGTCTCAAGCTGAATTAAAAAAGGCCTCTTCTGTCAGTGCATGTGCTATTACAATGTTCCCAATATTCTGGTTCCTTGTCTGCAAAGCTACCATGCAGTGGAGCCTCCTGGAATCCTTATCTTGGTGTCTGACAGAGTTTTGCCCTGAACATGTTGTGCCTTTGCAAATTATAATCCGATTTGAAAGTGATACTTATCTAAAGTGGACTAAATGACTTACAGTTCATAATCCTGGACTTCAATAAAAGTCTAGGCATCAGACAAAAAATATCTCCCTGTCCAGAATGTAGTGTTATAATCTGTCAAGGGCCCTTCTTTGGGAGAAGGGATTGAATTCCTTGTGTGTTGCACAGGCATCATCACTTGCATGATCGCCTAGCTTTCAAGTCATTACACCACTGACTGCTCCATTTCTCAAGCGACTTCTACAACTTCGTTTCTGTGTCTGATCCCAGGAGTTTTATTTCTCTGGTTCACAGAGCATCACAGCAGCAGTCTTCGTCATCAAACCATTGGTGATATCGATGTCTCAGAGTTCAAAGCCTTATCCAGCTCAGGTGTCTCTGCAAACAAACTTCAGCCAAGGGTTTTTTGAATAGAAAGGATATTGTCACACTCATCAAAACAGAAGGCTTCTCTATTACAGTTTTTTTTCAGTATTTTCTGCAAAATGGTGTTCTTATCCATTAATGGGAGTTGTGCAGACCTCCATACATGCACTGTTGTTAGTACAGTGGACAAGCATTTGGAAGACGACCTCGGTGTGCCGGTGTCCTGATGCTCTGCACCAGCTCTTGTTGTCACCTGTTGGATGATACAGTCCCTGGGAGCAAAAACGTTGCTGGTGGGGTGTTGCTGGTAATTGGCCCTTGCTAGTGTACAAGCTCCTGTGATAACAACAGTGACCCTGGGAAGAATCCGGAAGGGCAGCAGATAACTTGTGGCTAAGTCTGTCTACACAACCATGCCTAGCACTGCACACATTGCAGCTCTCAAAAGTATTTGCTCCAGGGCAAGGAAATGCAAAAACTGTATTGTGAAAAGAAAGCTATGTTTAGCATTGGAAGGCAACACCCAATATGTTTGGCTATAAAGACCCTGCAAATATAAAGCAGAGGGAGAGCAATATGAGGCAGGAGCAGACAGATGAAGAATGATTGAGGTGGATCTGGAGATTTGGTTTGAATCTGTGCCTTGCTGTGTCCAGGCAGTCTCGGACTGAGTGAGGACCTGCTTGGCTGGAGATCAGGGTCCCATCACCTTATTGAGTGCAGTCACCTGCAGACACTGCTGAGTTTAGCTCAGTGCGTGCCTAAGCTTCAGTTAGACACTGGATTAGCTTGTGAGTACATTGCAACATTTTGCTCTAAAGCAATACCCTTCTCCAAATCTGGACAACCTTGAATAACCTTTCCCAGGCAGCTCTCTGCCTGCTTTTGAGTCTTTTCTTTTGCAATCTAAAAAGAAGACAAGTGTTTCTAGTTCTAGGCTGACACTGTCCAGACACATAATGGAAACAATGATGTGCTTTGTTTCAGCTCCTCTGGTTGTGGCACATAAGACATATTGAAACAGGTCTCAGAAAAGCTGCACTGAGGAGGAGAGGAACAGAATGAGTTTTTTTGCCTCGAGTGGCTCCTGAAATGAATTTGTCTTCCTTTACTTTGCGAACTGCCCTTGTGGTATTAACAGGGTATATACTCCACTGCCTTAGGACATGGCAATGACCTATTCTGCTTCTGAGACCAATTTTATCCATATTCTTCACCACTATATGAATCCCTGCAGGGATGGCTTCCTCACCTCCCACAGATCCCACCTCTATTTTCTAGTGTTACCACCATGCAAGACATCAGACTTCAAACTAGCTGTTGGGAAAAGTCTTGTCCAATAACTAGGTAAGAGTGAGGGGTTTATGGGGTTTAATTTTTATGGCAAGAAGGTTTGATTCCTCCAAGGACATTTGCTTGACACCGTTAAATCCGAATTTTGGAAATAAACTAGCTGGAGATTAGCTCATGGTTTGAAGACAAAATGAGGTGCCATTACCAAAAATGCAGTATAGGCAGTCTCTAGAGATGGGAGATGTCAGCTCTGTATCTGGAGGGAGATTTGGAGTTTCTTTTTAACCCATTAAAGGTTTCATGACAAAGCTTAGGACAGCTGTATTATTCATGAGTGGCTCGTATACTCCTGGTTTGTTTATGCCACAGATTCTTACAGAAATATTATGAGTTAGAGAGTTATAAAACATTTTATGGTCTGCACATCCCGCTATAAAACCAGGTTGCCTTAGTTACCATCTGGATAACTGCACAGGTGAGGGGAGAGAGAGAGAGATCGAGAGGGAAAGAGAGAGATTAGTACTAATACATTTTTAAAATCTTGAAAGATCTTGTGAGTTGTAATGTTGTGATACGATAGAAAGCTTTCAAGACCTGCACAATACAAGAGGACTATGAAAGCAAAGATTCAGACTGGCAGCTCTCTGACAAGACAGTGAACACATTTATGGGTCTTTTTATTGAGAAATTCATTAATCTGAGCCTGAATATTGCCAAATCAAAAGCTTTAGCAAAGCTAATACTTAGTCCGTTCTTGAACACTTTCTGTATTTGTCCTGGAGAGCTGTGTCTTCCCTGGTAATAAAATGTGCTTCAGCCTCTGATTGTGAGAGCAGATGGCATGGCACAACTTATATCCATATGATTAAATTGTCTTCCCAACCCTCTTATCCAAACTGTGTATTGGGACCAGTCTAATCTATGCTACCTCCTGACCCTAATGGTTAGGCTGCACTGTCCTGTGAAGCAGGCACAGGCACCGCCCATATTAGTTATTATGGACCAAAATCATGCTATGAGGTAACCTGATGACTAAACAGTAAAGACTGGATGCAGGATAGCATGCTCTGGTCCATGCTTTAGTCTGATTTAGTGTAAATGTAGGCACAGGGAGAAAAGACATCTTCCAAATACCTTCAAAAGTGGTATGGCTCCTTGAACAAAGCAGGCTGGAAGGGTGGCACTGGTATTCCTGTGAAGTTTTGTGACACAGTTGTGAAGTCACATAATATTTGATGTTCTTCTTAGAGCAAGTCCCAGCTGCCAGAATCAACAGCAAAGACTTGATATTCTCAGCCTTCATTCAAAAAGACAAAGGAGAAGATTAAATCATATAATTCTAGCACACCCTGTCGTGAAGGAAAGCTTGCATGAATGGAGGTTCCCCGTGGGCAGAGAGGTCAGCATTTTGTAAAAGCTGTTATTTTAAGCCAAGCTCGTAATCTTCTGAAAACAGTCTAATTTCTTTGTGAGAAGAGCAGTACTGCTAGCAGATTAGATTCCTCTGACTCCTAATGCTTTCTTCATTCAGCTGCCCTCTGCGTCCATGGTAAACCAAATTTTCGGGGTTTTTTTGTGAGGCAAAATACACCTACGAAGTTTGGAAACAAAACCAGAAGTGTCTGTCCCGTGTCTGTTATCTGCACACAATCTGGAAAGTTAGTTATGGCTCGTTAGACCCATGGATTGGCTTTTTGGTTAACTGCTACTGAATAATATGATCATATAGGTTGAGAGCTGTGTATTGACTCACATGGGAGTCTAAGCCTCCAGGGAAGCTGAATACAGATGTTTGCAGTCACTCTTCTCTAAATGATACCCTGGGGACCTTGGATATTAGTGATAATAGCTCTTAACTGTGTCCTGACAAAAATAGTTTTTCTAAACTAGGATGAGGAGAATGGGTAGAAATCATGACACATTTATTTTATTTTTAGTCTGAATTCATACTGAAATGAGTAGGAAATGTGGTTGTGTGGACGCACTGGCTGTTTGTTAGTCAATATCCCCTAATCCCTTGTAAGTTTTAACCTGAAGGCCAGTTTCAGCCAAATCTAAAAGAAAGTTTGAGATGTCAGATCTCAATTTTCCATGTGTTTAGGATAAAAGCTTCTAGCAATGCTCTGACAGAAAGGTCGTAGGCATGATAACTCCTACTAGAGGTAGGAGAATTCACACAGGAATACAACATTAGGATATTGGACCCACACCTATTGGCTTCCCGCTCAAGGGCCTACTAGTTTCTAAATGAGGTAGCAGAGGGTAGGATCCCAGACACCAAAATGGATGTTGGGGATAAGTGGAAGAATTTGTTCGAAAAAATTATGCATTTTGGGGTAGGAGTGAGCTGCAGTATTTCAAAAGAAGCCGTATCTTCTTACCTTAACATGTTCAAAGGAGTGCCTATACTATTTTACGTCAGAGGTATGAAACATTTGGTCACCTAGATCAGGTTCTAGCTCGTGTGTTGCATCTCACTAAGGTTTTTTTGACTGTTCATGCTCAACCAATATTTGTTGACTCATTGTGGTGGGTTAACCCCAGTAGGCAGCTAAGCACCACACAGCCGCTCGCTCACTCCCCTCCACAGGGATGGGGGAGGGAATAAGACGGGGAAAATGTTAAAAATACGAAGACAACCATTAAAGTGAAAAGTGTAACATTAGTCCATATCTCTACATTCTGAGAAAAATTTTAATAGTCAGCTACTGACTAATAAAATGTGTTTCCCCCCCATTTACTCCCATGCTTGCTAAAACATACATGACTGGCAAAGGCTGACACTCCTTATTTTCAACAGTACTCCAAATCCTAAAATTAAGTCTTAAGAGTATTCCAAACAAAATAAAACTCTTAGGCCAGTGTCATGGTTTAACCCCAGCCTGCAACTAAGCACCACACAGCTGCTCACTCACTTCCCCCTTGTGGGATAGGGAAGAAGACTGAAAGAGTAAAAGTGAGAAAATTTGTGGGTTGAGATAAAGACAGTTTAATAGGTAAAGCAAAAGCTGTGCACACAAGCAAAACAATATAAGGTGTTTATTCACTACTTCCCATTGGCACGCAGATTTTTAGCCCTTTCCATTACGTGGGATCCATCACGCGTAATGGTTACCTGGGAAGACAAACGCCATAACTCCCAATGTCCTCCCTTCCTTCTTCTTCCCCCCAGTGCTGATTGCTGAGCACAACAACATATGGTATGGAATATCCCTTTGGTCAGTTGGGGTCAGCTGTCGTAGCAGCGTCCCCTCCCAACTTCTTGTGCACCCCCAGCTTACTCGCTGGTGGGGCAGCGTGAGAAGCAGAAAAGGCCTTCATGCTGTGTAAGCACTGCTCAGCAATAGCTAAAACATTAGTGTGTTTTCAACACTGTTCTCATCACAAATCCAAAACATACCACCATATGAGCTACTAGGAAGAAAATTTACTCAATCCTAGCCAAAACCAATACATTTACTAAGGAACTTAAGTATTATACGTCTCGATTAATAAATGCCCCAAATCTCTTTCTTCAATGGTAGTCATAGTAATGAACCATAATAGGCAAGAAAATCAGGAATGCTAAGTTGATGTGCTTCTTGGAAGGAAGCAGGATACTCCATTCGGGTGAAGGTGAAGGGGGGACCCAGGCAGGCACTTGGTCTTCCGGCAGTACTCTGGCTGGCTGGCGGTATTAGCTTTCCTCATAATGTAATGACCGGCTTTCATGAAACCTGCACTCAGGCAAGCATGTGCTTCTTGGGATAATAAGACCAAACCAACTCTTTTGACAACTGTGCATGTTGAAGGCAGAGTTATTGAGGTTCACCTGCAGACAGAAGACTTGGACATCAATCTTTATTCTCAATTCTGTCATTGAAGATGTGGTTCCTCAGGGCTTCTTTTTACCCTTCCCCATCATGAATGCATTCATAACTTACCTGTCTTATATGTTGAGACTTTCCTAAAGAGATTATAACATAAAAGTAGCTTTCAAAGTGTAACTAAGAAATATTTATTCTCACTGATCACTGAACTAGGTGGGACCAAATATTGGATTGGAATACAGAGTTGAGTACAAAATAGTCCCCAGTACTTTCTCCATGGCCCCCTATTTCCTTTGCTGACTTGATGTCTGAAATATACTGGACAGATATCTTTTCTAGCAGTGTTAAACATATACGAGTAATTCTTACTGTCTTTAAAAATAGTTCAGGCAAAGAACTACCCGTCTGCACAACTAATGCACTTATAACCAGCACATCTTGAAATTGCCTGGCTTGCTTTAAGGGCTCCTTGTTCCAGCAATTGAAGCTTACTGAAACAATAAATATGGCAACGCTGTCATTTCTGATGGGGTGAGGAGCTCAGAACTGGTTAGTGTTAATTTACTCCTTGAGGTGGTTTGAATTTTGACAAAAATATAGTGTTTTGCTGTTTCAGTTTGCTGGCTGAGCATTTCTTTAAATGCTTACTGCCTCTGCTCAACAATATAAAAGCAAGATTGCTTTTTATTGCCATTCTCTCCAGCACAAGATTGTGTCTGGGTCTCTTACAGACTTAGCTAAGCTTGTCAATCTAAGAACTTCATTTGTAATTTGCCAGGAGCCCTCAGGCCATATTTCTTGCAGTAGTCCTCTGTCTCCCAGGAGAGGCGATAGATTCACCTTAGGAGTGTGAGATGACAAAAGACCAGCATGCATCTGCCTGTGCAGGTTCTATGGGGGCTTTGTGATGCTGTGGTAGGTGGGCTGCATGCTTTCCCTTGTGTCCCATTCGCAGTGGGACTAAGACAGCAAGCTCCAGGATCCCAGGGCAGTGGTACAGCTGAGGGAATTGTATTTGCTGTTCTGGGGACTGTTCTGCCTAGACATTGTCCGCCGCTCATTCCTGTGCTGTTCCCTTCCCCTACCTATGGTCCTCCATTCCCCAGGCTCTGCATAATATTTCCACTCACAGCCTGGTTCTTGTCCCTTCTGCTCCTCTTGGCTGCCTGGGTGTCAGACACCCTGCTTTCAGTCCCATAACTGTCCCTACCAGCCAAAAGAAGCAACTGCAGGAAAAACTTGGCCCGTTCTTCCAAAACCTGGGCTGGAGCATGCTGGCTAGACTGAGAGTTTTAGAAGGACCTAGAGACTCTGTGCAACATATTGTGATGAAACTGCAGCTCATCAGGCATGAGGAGAGTGGACAGGACACTGCTGATAAGTGAGGCGTGGAGGTGAGCATGAAGGTGTTAGAGAATCATCATGAAAAGAGTGAAATAATTACATTAAATCTATGGAAGACTTACTTCCCTAGAGTTACTTTAAATTACTTTAAATCTGCTTCTTTCCTTTGCCTCATTCCTTCAAACAGAAGCAATTTTGCTGATATTTTCTAAGGACCCTGCTTTTTCCACAATCAAAACATTTAAGGGAAAATGTTTCAGCCTTCCAACCTCCAGGCTTGCTGTTTGTAAATAACAGTTAGGGTGAGATAAGAAACTTTCTGTTGATCTCAATGGAAGTTGAGGACAAAGAGAGAAGGCTGAGACAGAAACACAAGGGACAAAGAGGAGAGATCAGTCAAAATGTGTCAGATCAGTGAACGCATGCAGTCCTGCCTTGACAGCTCACTTTTGCTTGTTTTCCTCCAGCGAAAGAAGTGCCTTTTTGTGCTCTGAAAGTACAGCCTATGTCTCACTGAAGATGCTGAGAGGGGGAAGGGAAGGCTCAGAGAGGAGCTGAAAAGTGAAGGGAAAATTCCACTCATGATTCATTTCTGTGCTTGGAACTTGAAATTCAAGGTTCAAACTTCATTGAAGGGGATATGATTAAAGCTTGGGGAGTTTCCTAAGGGATTTCTGCATACAGAGATGGATAAGGGTGCCTCACAGCACCTCCAAAAGGACCTAAGCAGAGTGGGTACCTAATCCTCTACAATTTCCTTCTTACGCTCTTTTATAGATCATACTGAGTTTCTATCTCACATCTTAATATGCCTTTGTAAACTTTATGTAATCTCGTATTCACCAAATTCCTTTGCTTGGTTATAAAGCAGGCAGTTATTTGCAGCAATACCCTATGAGAACAGCAGATGCTTTCAAGCAGCATTTCCCCAGAATAATTTCCTTTCCATAAACTGTTTTATCCTCCCAGTAATAACAGCAGCCCTCTAGAAAAAGCAGAGTACCCGGGCATTGCTGATACTGTGCATTCCCTGTATTTGTGCTGTACTGGGGCCAGTATGGTATGAGCTGGCTCTCACTTTACCCAACATAACTCCAACCTGGTATTCATTCACCAGCCACTGAAGTCTCTTACTATGACATTTTCTCATCATGCCATTTCTCTTTCTCACTTCCCTCAAAAAACAAGCACTTCAGCATCCAGCTGTTCTCTACTTTTAGTAAGTCTGAACCCAGAAATTATATAGGTGCATCTTTTTTTCCCCTAGATTCATTGTTTGAAATGGCAGAATAATTTTTGCTGAAACTTTAAAGAGAGAGATATATATATCTATTGATATATTTATATCTCTCCCCATTTTGTGGCCTATTTTTAGATGCTACTGCTGAGTACCATGAGCTACTGCACGTGAACCATGCATTACAGGTTGATATATATTGCCTTTCCCTTGTTTCTCATCTTCTACTGCAACTGTAAAGAAGAATATGGCTTGAAATGAAGTAAATCTGAGTAACTCACTTTATGATTACTTGGAAGAGTCAATCAGTTTTTAAAAAAAGTTGTAATAGATTTTATATAAGAAAGCAATTCCCTAGCTAGAGGACTAAGTAGAAAGAAGTCAGTTTTATAAGAGTATTATCGTAGCATCATAGAATGGTTTGGGTTGGAAGGGACCT
>NW_008795932.1:2471173-2471832 GCF_000699145.1 Aptenodytes forsteri
TCAGGTACTGGAAGGCTGCTAGAAGGTCTCCCTGGAGCCTTCTCCTCTCCAGGCTGAACAACCCCATCTCTCTCAGCCTGTCTTCATAGGAGAGGTGCTTCAGCCCTCTGATCATCTTTGTGGCCCTCCTCTGGACCCGCTCCAACAGGTCCATGTCCTTCTTATGTCCTTATGTTGTATTTGTCTGAATCTCTTTATAGATCTGCCTGAGTCTCAGGCAAAAAACCCCCAAGCAAAATAATGGAAAACAATGCCAAAAAAGGTTTTGAGAAGCTACCTAATTACCCCTTTGTCCTGGTTTTGGCTGGCATAAAGTTAATTTTCTTCCTACTAGCTGGTGTAGTGTTGTGTTTTGGATTTCGGATGAGAATAATGTTGATAACACACCGATGTTTTAGTTGTTGCTAAGCAGTGCTTACACTAGTCAAGGACTTTTCAGCTTCCCATGCTCTACCGACTGAGAAGGCTGGAGGTGCACAAGAAGCTGGGAGGGGGCACAGCCAGGACAGCTGACCCAAACTGGCCAAAGGGACATTCCATACCATGTGATGTCATGCTCAGTACATAAACTGGGGAAAGCTGGCCGGAGGGGGCCGCTGCTTGGGGACTGGCTGGGCATCGGTCGGTGGGTGGTGAGCAATTGCATTGTGCATCACTTG
>NW_008795932.1:2471894-2473274 GCF_000699145.1 Aptenodytes forsteri
GAGTGAGCGAGCGGCTGTGTGGTGCTCAGTTGCCAGCTGAGGTTAAACCATGACACCCTTTGAGAAAAAGCCAAAGCTTAATAGATGTTTCTTTAGCCTAACAATTCTCAAGCATTAGGTTACAAGCAAAGGGCCTGGTCCCTCTTGTGCTCTACGAAATGTGTAGGGGCCTTCGGCAGCAGCCCTCACTGATGAAATTTCATGTGGTTTTTTTTATTTTTACTGCCCCTTTTTCCTGTTTACCTCTCAAAGATTCTTCCTCTTCCACACCCATGAAATAGCTGTGACACTTATTGGGGGAGATAGGCTGAAACCTCCTTATTCTACTCTGTACTGATTTTGGCTGGGATGGAGTTAAATTTCTTCACAGTAGCTGGTATAACGTTATGTTTTGGATTTGTGATGAAAACAGTGTTGGCAACACACTAATGTTGTAGCTATTACGTTGCTAGGACAGCTGGACCCAACTGACCAAAGGGATATCTCATACCATATGATGTCATGCTCAGCAGTAAAAGCTGGAGGGAGGGAGGAAGGGGGGACATTTGGAGTTATGGCATTTGTCTCCCTGCGTCACCGTTACACATGACGAAGACCTGCTTTCCTAGAAATGGCTAAAAATCTGCCTGTCGATGGGAATTAGTGAACGAATTCCTTATTTTGCTTTGCTTGCGCACACAGCTTTCGTCTGTCTGTCTATTAAGCTGTCTTTATCTCAACCCACGAGCCTTCTCACTTTCACCCTTTGGATTCTCTCCTCCATCCCACTGGAGGGGAGTGAGTGAGTGGCTGTGTGGTGCTTAGCTGCCTATTGGGGTTAGCCCATGACATACTCCCCATTTTCACATGCTTTTACCGCTGTGCAGCTGTGAGCAAGCTCAGCTTGGTAGAAGTGCTGTGATGGCTGCGAAGGTGTGAAGTGAGGAGAGGCTGGACAGGTGTTGGGAGAGTGAAGGGTCAAGGGAATCCTTGCTGGATGTTAGACTGTGACTTGATTGTGGCTGTGCTGAGCATGACCAGAAGCTACTTCGAAAGAAGGTGGGATGAAAGTCTTTTTTTGGGGGAAATAGACAATTCACATTGCCAGAAGAAGATAGATGGTTGAAGGGCAGAAGGTCTGGGATGACAAAAGGGTGTAAGTTATTTGTGTGGAATAAGGTGGGACTGGATGGTCCCAAGTTATAACCAACAAGGCCAAGTGCCGGGTCCTGCACTTCGGCCACAACAACCCCATGCAGCGCTCCAGGCTTGGGGAAGAGTGGCTGGAAAGCTGCCTGGCGGAAAAGGACCTGGGGGTGCTGGTTGACAGCCGGCTGAACATGAGCTGGCAGTGTGCCCAGGTGGCCAAGAAGGCCAATGGCATCCTGGCCTGTATCAGAA
>NW_008795932.1:2473718-2478025 GCF_000699145.1 Aptenodytes forsteri
GGCATGGTGGTGTTGGGTTGACGGTTGGACTCGATGATCTTAGAGGTCTTTTCCAACCTCAATGATTCTATGATTCTATGATTCTAAGTTATTACTGGGTGGCAGATTTTGATCTGAAGCAGGGATGAAAGAAGGGATGATGAGTCCTGATCTAACCTGCACAGAAGCCTCTCCTGACACCCACCACCACCCTAGACATTCTCTTGCACTGTTTCTCCATGTCATATCTGTCAGCCTTGTGTGGTTATCCTAGAATACTTCAAGTGGCTCTACACATTTACTTTTTGGCAACTGAATTGCTTGCTTAGTCAAAAAGAACAATTCAGTTCATCCTAAAGTAGCCACTTACTGGTCAGGCAAATTGCTTTTTTGAGTCCGTTCACTGTACTGACTAGATGGGACTAGATTATAATGAGAGTCTGGGCCTCTACCATAGCTGTAGACATGTCTTTCTCAACTGGGGCTTGGTCCCATCTGAGATGTCAGAGGACAATGGAACAACAAAGGACCCTGCGGTTAGCACTTCTTGGTGTCGTCTCATCACACTGGGTTTAGATTTCCACTGGCGTGTCTTTCCAAAGCTGCACTAAACCAATGACTTCTAAATATGTCCCTGTTGCAAGCAGCCAGCATCCTCTGTCCCTGCATTAAGGCCAGCTTTCCCATTCTTAGTCTGCAGGAAATTCTTCGCTTAGAGTTTCTTAAGGAATAAGGATGGAGGTCACAGCTCCAAATCGTAATCCTTATTACTTGTTTTCACAACACTCTCCAGCCTGATTCCTGAGCTGGCTGATTTTGGGATTTGGCTGTTCACCACAGGTCAGGTTAGATGCCCCCATAGAGAATGTTTTCATAGCCTCTTAACCTTCTCATCAAACACCCCTGGCATCTTTTAGTAAGGCATGTTTGCCATGCTCCAAACAAATCTTTCAGCTCTCCACTAAGTCCCTTCTATTTTTTTAACTTTTTTTTTTTTTTTAAAGTATGGACATGAAAACTGCACACAGCACTGAAGTCGTGGTTTCTCCAGTGTTCTATGTAAAAAGTAGGTAATTCTTCTCTCCTACTGCTATTTACGTTCTTCTGCTTATACATCTTATGCCTGAGTGAAAAAAAAAAAAGAGACACTGATCACACCAATGTAATCTCTCAGCAAAGTTCTTAATGAGTGTTCCTTGCAAAGAAACAAAGAAATGGAAAACATTATGTTTTCTTCTTTTGGTTCCTTCTGCAATGTGCCAAGAAACGTTGCTCTACACATTATCAGCAGTATAAATCTAATCCTGCTTAGAAACACTTGTTTAAGAGATAAGAACCAGACACCAAAATACGTAAAAATTTGATGCTGGGTCTGCAACTATTGCTTTACAACAAATGATAAGAGGGATTTATTTTTCCTTATTTCTCCTCTCAGGGAATTCATAGCTTTTGCTTTATGACAGATAAAAATATTTTTAATAACCTTCCAATAAGGAATTCGGGGTGTGATTCTTAAAACTAATGCAAGACAAACAAAACCTTCTCTGCTTCAGGAGTATGAGTGATCAAAGAGTGTATCTATCTGAAACACCTCCGGTGTTGCCTGGTACAATTCATTGGTGGCTCACTCTTTTCATATGAGTGTAAAAAACCAGCGACATTTAATGCATTCATATCCAGTCCCTTTTTTACACTTCATTTCCTGTTCTTATTATGAAGCATTGTCAGACAACTAGATCTCTGTACTTTATGGTTCATTAGCACCCTTGCCAAAACGCTCACAGGATTACCAAGTGCTGAGGCAGACTCACTATTTGCACAAACACACATACACACACAGGCTATTTAGATTGAATTATTATTCATAAATTAGTCTTAATTAGACTGTTCATCAGTCTGAGAGATTATGCTCCCCTGTTACAAGTAGCATTAAATTACTTCTTAAAATTCATTACCATAGCTTGTTTTTCATGTGTGTTTTTCCCCACAGTTTCAAAATAACATCCTCTTATTGCTGAAACAGTTGAGAAGATTTTGACATTGCCCAGCTTGGCGTTAACTCCATAATCCTGGCTGCTCCTCCAGGCAGGGTTCCTCACCTTGCATAAGAGGGGAACAGTTATGGGACAAGATCTTATCGAGCAAAACCGGCTGACAGGAAAATGAAGCAATCAGGATCTGGCCTGGCTTACATTCCCAAAGGTTTCATACATGTGATTCTCAGCCCACAACTTCTACATCCTAGGCAGACCCTCGCACTTCCAGTGGTCTCTGAAAGGTAGCTCCTATCTTAAGGAGAGGGTTTAAATGAATATTGTACTAAGACACTTAGATCCTGAAGAGGAGGAGGATTAATCTGTCCTCAGCATTTCTTATTTCCTAGCATGGGTGCTCTTGGCTTTCAGGCGTGACTTTTATAGATCCTTTTCAGAAAAATCTAAATCTCCTTCCCCGCTTAGGGACCCTGAGCACTTATCCCAAGTGCAAGGTTTCTACTGTAAAACCACATACCAAAATAGGATTTGCCATCCTGAGCCTCACAGTGGCTGACTGAACCTTTGGGAGGTCTTGGCTGGACAAAGAGGGTCAGTGCACAGGGTGGGGGGAGCCATTTCTTTTTCCTGTGGGCTGTCTCATATAATTTAATGCCAGCTCTTCACTTCACTTCACAGTGCAGCTGTTTGTCTGCAAGCAGTCCAGGCTCCTGTGTCTGGAAATGGGTCTTTGGATTGGCATCTGCAGAGGCAGCTGGATCTTTCCCACCTTTTTCACTAGAAAGTTTCTGCTTGTGATACCTTCAGCTGGGCAATAAGTTTGCCCTCTTCTCCATGTTCCTTAACAGACAGCACCGTCAAATGTTTTTTCATTTTGCTTGTGACACGGTAAGGCAAGAAAGCTCAGAAAAAAATAATACTCACAAGCAGCCAAGAAGAATAAAAGACAAAACAAATCCTCCCACCGAGGTAGAGATCTCAGAGCTCATTTATTTCAACTTCCAACTTACGCTGAGATTTTCCAATTTGCTGACGTTGAAAAGTACATCGAATCTTGGCTGAGGTACAAGATCTCAAACTCCTTTTTTTTTTTTTTTAAAGCAGAATTTACATCTACAGCTGCACAGGAGAAAGATAAAAGAGCGGGCAGATGAAGCCTGCCCTTTCCAGGACGGGGAATTTGCAAGCACTGTGATAAATTTCAGAGAAGGAGAGTTGTTTCCTTTGAGTTTCAGTTGTGTTGTGGTATTGAAAACCATCAAAGCTAATTTCCTTGTTGTCAGAACTGTGAGGAAGGAAAGAGACCTTGCTGGGTTATTTACTTCATTGCTACCTTTTCTTCCCCTGGGATTTCAGCATCTGTGATCTTTCTTGATGATGTCCAGCTTGTCTAACTATGGTATTAAAGCGTCCTGCCAATGTATTGCCTCTCTTTAAACAGGGCTTCCAGGTACAAGGAGGACCAAAAATCTACTGTCAAAGTGTGTTAAACTTGCTTTTTCTCCACTTGAGAACTACTTTAGCAACTTGTCGTGCATCCAATTCAACTGAACCCCAGCAGTACAGCAGGAACCAAACAGTGGGTAAACCAAATTAAGGATCTGACTCACAGTTGCTCTCGGGAGCCAGCTGAGCTGTTATGACTGATCCTTGCTGCTTTGTTCAAGCAGTCCTTGTCCACATGCAGAAGAGAAGGACTTGCTGTGCAGTGGTTGACTGCCTTGCCTCATTGCCATACCCATGTAACAGGCTTCAGGGGGTTAGCAAAGGGCAGCAGGCTTATTTCCTAGCTAAGAAGCAAACTTGTACTTATTTATGTTTTCTCCAGGCTTGTACGGCTTTTGCTGACCTTAACCTGCTGAAGATCATAAGAGCCCTGTGACTCTGAGCTACCTACTCAACAAGGAACCTCTAGAGTTTATCTATCTATCTGAGCCCACAGTTTGATGAGGTGAGACTAAACCTGCCTCTCAGACATGACTTCAAATATCCCAAGTTCTGAATCTCCTGTAAGATCCAAGAAATGTAAATTTCCTCTAATTATATAATTTTCCTTCAATTTGTTCAGCTAGTATCATATCCTTATAATTGATTTTTAAGCTAAAACACATTTATAATCTTTCTTAAACTTGAAATGCCTTAGTCCTAGTGTAAGACTTTTCTCCTCCTGTATATTGTGTATCCATGCCAGACATTGGCAGCGGGGGCTGCAGTGCAGCTGAGCCCCCAGCCAAGCTGGGGGCGCCTGGGGGAAAAGAGGTGCCAGAAAGGGCAAAAAGCGGCAGAGGAGGAGGAAGCCAAGGAGGGAGCAGCAGCAGAGGGAGAGGGAGGCCG
>NW_008795932.1:2483168-2488295 GCF_000699145.1 Aptenodytes forsteri
TGGGGGGGGCAGCGATCACTGCTCGGGGACTGACTGGGCATCGGTCGGCGGGTGGTGAGCTGTTGCATCACTTGTTTTTCCTGGGTTTTGTTTCTCTCTCTGTTTTTGTTGTTTTCCTTTTAATTACATCATTATTATTATTATTATTACTACTACTACTATTATTTCATTTCAATCATTAAACTGTTTGTATCTCAACCCACGAGTTTTCTTACTTTTGCCCTTCGGGTTCTCTCCCCCATCCCACCAGGGTGGGGGGAGGGTGAGTGAGCGGCTGTGTGGTGCTTGGTTGCCCACTGGGGTTAAACCACAGCACCTGGGTGTGGCACTGCACCAGCACAGCTACACATCTTCGCCTGGAAACTGATTCATGCCAAGATAACTGTGAGCAGGACAGAGCAAATTCAGTTTACTAGTGCATGCTGAAAGGGACTGACTGTTTCATTTGGGTTGACAAATTGTCTAGGTCAAGTTTTAAGAGACAGCATGAAGGGATGGTGACAAGACTCCACTTGTAATTCACTTAGTGCCCACTGCATAAACATAAGTACTTAGCACCATCTTAGGCCTTTTGGCACATCCCACCTAGTCTCTATTGGGTCATGAATCTTCCACAGGACCCATGTCATATCTGTGGATGTCCAGGATATGGTAGGGCATTTCATGATGTTTACGGAACTAAATGAAACCTTAAGGTCCGTGGAAACATTACCAAAAAACTTCACTGTGCTTTGGAGCCGACTTTCAAATGACTGGGGGATTTGTGACCCAGGAAAATTTTCCACTGAGGAAGAGGTTTCTATAACCCTCTCTTGACTGCAGATTTCTGCTTGCATGGGGAAGAAGAAAGTGCTGGCTTCCTGCTCTGGGAGCCAGTGTGGAGCAGCTCCCTCGTGCATCTCAGGAATCAACCAACAACAGCCCCCGTGGATACCTTTTGCGGTTTCCAGCCTGTCTGTTTTGAGACTGGTTGTGGCAGCGGTGGACGTTTAATTAAAAATAGCCACCATTCAGTTTATACGGAGTTAACTATTAAGTTGAAAAAAAAAAGTGCTTATGCTTTAATAAGTGGCGGCCTTCAGATTCACTGCTGACAAGAAAAGCAGTACCATGCCGATGCCTTGCAATTTTTGTTCAGTGTTCCTGTTTCAGCTAATGTCTACTCTCATTCATCATATCTTTTCAACATTTTGGCTTTCCTCCCAGGCAGGATATGTTTGATTTTTTTTCTAAAAGGAATAGAATATAATAGGAACCATTTTTGTTTAGTTGCAGTGAAATATACAAGGAGATAAATAGTACCTGAATCAATAAAGGGTGAGACCACAGGTCTTACTCTTTAAAGATTTAAACACCACTTATTTCTCCATTCTTTCAAAGTGAAAAAATTGTGATTCTTTAATCATTTGAAAATGGTTATAGACCTATGTTCAGATAAGGCCTTTGTTTGTTTATCAGTGTCTCTAGTGTGTTGTGTTCCTCTTGTCTTCACTTGTTTAATACAAAGCCTTTCAAGATCTTTTCTCTCAGCTATTTTGTTGAGGAGTGCATGGATTACTTAATACAGTATAATGCTCAAAATGCCACTGACATCTCACTTATGCAGTTATAAATGAAGAACTTTGATTTTTTTGCTTAGGTAAACAAAGGAAAGCAAGATGGAAAGCAGGGTGTAAGGATAGGTAATAATTTCCTCTAGCAGAGCAAGGTTAAGAGCAGATTTGGCAGGTCTTCACAGCTTTGGCTCCAGCAATTCTGGATCCTCGTTGACTTCAAACCCTGCTGAGAAATCTTCTTACCACCTGACTCGCACTCTGGGCTTCTGCTGTTGACCACCCAAGAGGAAGACAAGGGAGGAGCATGAGAAAGATGTTCCTGAGAACAAGGTTTTGGCACTAAAAGAGTATAAGAAAAGTTAGGCTGGCTCATGTAACCTTGTGCTCTGTCTGCTCCTTAATAATTTCTGTTTTCTGGTGAAGTGAACTACAGCTCATTTTAATAATGCTGTGGACTCAAACCTTCCACTGCAGACTCCAGGCATTGCCCAGGTATTAACCCAGTATCTTAACACAAAGGGTCAAAATGAGTGTAATAGCCCTAGCAGGAAACAAGGACAAATCCTGGTATATTCATTACCATTTCCCCTCCACAATCTAGAAAGAGTGGGAGTATTTAGAAACAGAAGTGTCTTTCATTCTTACAAACTGGTTTGTTTTTATGACAGCTTGGTGGTGGGTATAGTTATGGGCTATTTCATAGTGGAGAAAAATAGAAATGAAAGAGACTAAGAGACTTGTCATGGTATCACACATGGGGCAAAAGTAAGGCCATTATCCAAAGTGTTGGACCTTTAGCATTAGGGAACCCATAGAAATTCAGAGATCTTCTCGCAGAATGAGTCTGAAAACACCAAAGCAGCTGGAAGTGACCACTGGGCCAGGCCAGATCCAGCTGTGCTGCAAATTCAGCAAGTCAGATGAGCAGCTAGAGTTGCGCCACAGCCAGGAGTAAGGATGCTTTCTAAGGCAGCAATTTCCCCTTTCCACCCAGTAAATCTAAGCCTGGCTGCTTAATTAGTTTCCTACATTTTGATGTATCTGAGCAAAGTGCTAGTCACATCATTCCCTGGTGCTCTGTTAGCTGTAAAACGTGGGGAGGCCTTAACTGCATTATCCCAGTGTCCTGTTTGTCTTGGAAATCCTTGCAAATCCAGCCATCATAATCCCAGTCATCTCAAATAATTATTCTCGAGTTTGTGTTTAAATGCTTCCCTGCAATGGGTTTGTTTCCTCAACTGGGCTCAAGTGGCTTATCTAAATGCAGACTGTACTGCAAGTTCACCACTTCAACAACTGGTTAAAACTTGGACTAGTCTAGATTGTTGTAGTCTTTACACACAAAGGAGTTCAGCAATAATTAAAAATCAATTGCATAAGGAGATTTGAAAAATCCATTGAAAGAGTTTGGCTGATTAAAGAACTGGTCACACCGAAGTGAACATACAAACACTGGACTGGATTACTTGGTTCAACAAGTTCAATTCCTTACAATTATAAACAAATGTATAATAAATGCGTAGTACAGGGTCTATAAAACATTTATTCCACCTGCCTTCACAGGCCAATAAACCATTTATAACAGCCTGTGCCAAGACTTATAATCAAAAAATCAAATGCCACCACTATAGCATGGCATGCAAAGGAGACCAAGGGCTTTGCCATGACATCCTCCAGTACTCATAGGAGGCAGGCAGTGCAAAATGCTATAGAAAAAGGCAAAAATCCATCTCCAGAACTCTACACCATTCTGACCTGAGGGGCATATGCCCTCCCCCAAGGATGTGAGCGTGTCCGTGAGACTCACCAGCAAAGAGACAACTTATCACCTATGCCTGTCTGTAGCAATCTGCTGTGGTTCAGAGAGAGGTACAATCTTCCTCTAAAGCATCCCAGGAGACAAATTGTACCTAAGAAGGAAACAGTTCCTCCATCATCCCTCTAGGCAGCTGGCAGAAACCCTGAAGAATAACAATGGTATTATATTCAATGATTTAGGCTTCCTTGTCAAACCAATGGCATCACCTGAAAGCATCAGCTGCTTCAAGGGACATTGAAAGGAATGAAGTTGGCATCTCAAAAGAAATGAGAGGATAAGAGGGGTGGGGGGTGGGGAAAGCTACATTTGACATGTAGGTCCAGATCATCTCCAGTCCTTCTATAATATGAGTATACTGTGGACAGATGCTCCATGAAATAGGGAGGAAATAAAGGAAAGAAAAAGACAACATACTCTCTGGCTTATGAGGAAATAAAACTACCCCATGGTCCTGCAGAGGTAAGAGTATTGCATGGACGTTTGAAATGTTCACATATATGTATGAATGTTTGCTCAAATGTAATTGGAAATATGCACCAAAGATTTAATCAAGGCAGAGACAGTCTCAGAAAGTTCCCATCAGTGAAGTATCTTCTGATTGCAGAGGTTTATAATGAAGTTAATGAGAATAACACTTTAATCATAGATAGCTGCTGTTGTGGGGAGTATAAAAGCCACATTATTTAGGCTGGATTTTTGCTCTGACAAACACAGATTTAGATCATAATGGTCAGATGTTTGGTTCCCAATTCTCAACTGAGTCAATTAAAAGTAGAGAGAGTAGGAGAGTTCTTGCTGAGAGATGAAGGGACCCAAACTCTTTTGAAAGACAAATCTTTTTTGTTCACATCTCTACATATTGATTCAGGAACGTAACATTGGCTACTGAATTTAAATTAGGAGCCAAAAGATACTGCTCTGCTTTATGAACACAGTTAATGAATTAAGCTTCCCAGTATGCCCTCAAGGTAAGTAACAACCATTACTTGAATTTTAGAAATGCAGAAAGCTAAGGCCAAGTAATCTCTGAAGTATCCATCAATATGCCTAGTTTGGGATACCTACCTTTTGGCTTTCCAGAGGCTTGTTCAGCATTCTGCTGACAGTAGGTACAAAAATTAAGCCAAAGGACAAGAACTGGAAAAACACCGTAAGCACTTCCAATTTAGGTGTCAGAGGATGAAAAGCTGGATATTTGTGCCCCCTGCCCAGCTACCCTGCATGGTGAGAAAAAGGAAGAGTGTGGTATCTAAGATCATGGGGTTACCACCCCATGGGGCAGACAGTCACACACAGCCTGGCATTAAACAACCAAGTTAGGGAGTGTTTCGATTGTATAGAGCTCAACGATTGTGATGATGGTATGGTTGAGTGTTTATGGGTAAGGATGAGGGGGAAGGCCAACGAGGCAGATATCCTCCTGGGAGTCTGTTATAGACCACCCAACCAGGATGAAGGGGCGGATGAAGCGTTCTACAAGCGGCTGGCAGAAGTCTCTCAATCACTAACCCTTGTTCTCGTGGGGGACTTCAACTTCCCGGACGTCTGCTGGAAATACAACACGGCAGAGAGGAAGCAGTCTAGGAGGTTCCTGGAGTGTGTGGAAGACAACTTCCTGACACAGCTGGTAAGTGAGCCTACCAGGGGAGGTGCCTCGCTCAACCTGCTGTTTACAAACAGAGAAGGACTGGTGGGAGATGTGGTGGTCGGAGGCCGTCTTGGGCTTAGCGACCATGAAATGACAGAATTCTC
>NW_008795932.1:2490310-2495142 GCF_000699145.1 Aptenodytes forsteri
GAGACATGGTTTAGTGGACATGG
This sequence comes from Aptenodytes forsteri, assembly GCF_000699145.1. Taxonomy (NCBI): domain Eukaryota; kingdom Metazoa; phylum Chordata; class Aves; order Sphenisciformes; family Spheniscidae; genus Aptenodytes; species Aptenodytes forsteri. Next base: position 2,490,334 of record NW_008795932.1, read on the forward strand.
TGGTGTTGGGTTGACGGTTGGACTTGATGATCTTAGAGGTCTTTTCCAACCTCAATGATTCTATGATTCTAAGTAGTGTTTGAGCAGAGGAGAGTGCTCAAGTGCCCTCTGTAGAGTGCATATGTCTGAATCAAGCATGTAGCTTAGATGCCTCCATCCCCTTGGGGTCCCTGGCTGAGGGAAAGGTTGCAATGCAACGAGGTCTTTCCCTCTTTGAAAGCGATACTATGATGAATATGTATGTGATGAACTAGTGGTCAGTTTGAGCAGAGGAGAGTGCTCAAGTGCCCTCTGTAGAGTGCATATGTCTGAATCAAGCATGTAGCTTAGATGCCTCCATCCCCTTGGGGTCCCTGGCTGAGGGAAAGGTTGCAATGCAACGAGGTCTTTCCCTCTTTGAAAGCGATACTATGATGAATATGTATGTGATGAACTAGTGGTCAGAACCTTGTCCAGAGCACCGTCCATGTTGCTTTTAGGCCTTCCCCATCTTCAAATATCACGTCACTGAAAAGAAAATCTTAATCATATCTTTTACTGAAGCTAGTTTACTGTTCAGTCAAAGATACAAGAGGTGCTGGAATAAAAGTTGAACAAAGGGGTCCTAGTCCTACCTCTGTTTACATACTTTTAATCAAGGATTATCTAATGTGACATGCGCAGAGCAAGGGCTGGAGAGAACCTTCCTTTCGACACAGTTGATTCTTCCAAACAACGCAGCCAGGAGGCCAGCCAATGTGGAAGAACTGATATACCCCCAGGTCTGAGGTTGGTGTTGGTCCTACTCACATGTTTAGGAATTAAACCTGAAGCTGCAACAGTTATGTCTTGCACCAGAAATCTGTGCCAAGAAGAAATGCAACGAAGATGCTGAGCTGGTAGAAGAGGGTCACCTTGCAAGTGCAAACTTATTTTCTGATAACTATGAATATATATTCTGAATGTTATGTATGGTATCCACATTTCTAGGAGTGTGGAAGCAAGGAAAATTGAAGTTGTAACAGGAAAATCTGAGGGGAAGTTGAAAAAACTTGGAAGCATGCACACTCAACTCTCTTCCTCTTAAACGAGTCAGCAGCTGTTGTCGACACAGCCCAGTACTCATTTGAATGATATCCACAGAGCACGGTTTCAAAGGAGAACTGTTTAAAAATCTAACAAAAGAAAACACTGGGAACAAACATTTTCCTGCTATTCATAAGGTAGATGGAAGACATGGAAGTGCTTATGCCACAACTTGTTTCAATAACAGCAGCTGGTGGTTTTCCCTTGCTTCAGTGATGATACCGATCTACTGCACAGGAAAGAGTTATCTTTCCAGGGACCGTAAGTCCCTGCTAAGGTTAACAGCAGTCCTTTGGTAGCACAGACCGTTCTAAGGACAGCAAATTTCATCCCTGTCAGATTCCATTACTTACATTTTTAAAATGATCTTTTAATAGTGCACATTACAGCTGCCTACCTTCTCCACACAATAGTGCAACAGAAAAGGAAAAACACTGAAAAGATTTCAAAACCGTCTTCCAGAAATATGCCACTTCTTGGATGAGAGAGGTAAGCAGTATGAAGAATTCAGTGGTCCTCCACAGCTGTCTGGTTTGACTTTCACTGTTGAGCTGACATCCAAACTTAAAGACCTTAATCTTGAAATTCAAGGTGAAGGGAAAACTGACACAAATTATTTCATCAGTAAGTGCTTTCAGAATGAAGCTTGAGCTTAGATAACCTAGTCCTACACAGACTTCTTTTCTCTACCTTTCAAAAGAAAGCAAAGAAGAAATAAACTTTCCTAAGATGGTGTAGTCAGTGTATTTGGAAAATGTTAAGGAGATTTTCTGTCTTCAGCTGCAACATGCACCTCTTCGCTAGCTTCTTGCTTGCTAGACTTATATGCAGAATTTCTAATCAGATTGGAAGTGCCTTGAAAGTAAATGTCAGTGACCTGGAATGGGAACTATAACCTTGCAAACAGATGTGCAATTAAATGCACAGCCACGTCAACTATATTTTTAGCCATTACTAGAAAAATAACCTGAGCTTTCTCTTTCTGAGTGGAGTTCCCTTTTGATTAGCTGCATGTTTCAGGTCAACACATCTGAGTGAAGCTGAAATTTCCATGATGAAAATATTGAAGTCCAAGTTCAGGTCTGTCTTGTCAGATGACCTTAATGACTGCAGACAAGTAGCAGTGATACGTTACGTATCCTGAAAGTTGGCTGAGAATATGCAATGCTGGAGTTCTCATTATTGCTTCTCTGTGAGCAATTTTTATGACACTCATGGCAATAATATACCTTTAGGTCTATGACTGCATTGCATTTCTTAATATAGTGTTATGAGAAATTTAAAATTATGTAAAAATGAGTTAATTATTAGTTACATGTTATTTTAACCTCCCATTTTTGTGCAAAGTGCAGGTCTTACTGAGAAATCTCACCCTGGCATTGGCCCTGAAGGAGGGCACAGTGGAGGCACACCCCAGCCACACAATGCAAGTCATAGAAGAAATTTAGAGGTATCCACAGATATCAGCGTTGAAACAGAATTATTGGTGCTGGACCTGAACTTACATTTCTATATACCCATGCTGGGGTTTGTGAATGTACTGGATTGCTTGGGGATCTTTTTTCTGCACTTCGTTGTGTGCTGTAGTTGCACCCAGGTCTGAAATGCGTAGTCACATTGGTCAATAAATGTTTATCCTTCTAGTCCAGTTCTATGGCTGGATGCAGTCAATGGGGGGAAAAAAGCCCCCCAAAAAACCCATGAAAACCTGTGGTGTGGAGAGTGGATAATGTGTCAGTCAAGTGAGCAATGCTGCCTCCCTGGAGCAAGCTGTTAGAGCTGGCCATCAGCAGTCAGGTGGTGCATTTTGTGGACATCCTTGAAAAGGTGAGTCTTGAGGGAAGGATCTGGAGAAGACAGAAATGGTGACTGCACACTTCAAGATGATGTTCTCTTTAGTAGCAAAATGTGATTTAGGAGGAGAAACAGATGTGACTTGATTGGTGAGTAGATGCGTACAGTACAAGTACCTATGGCTTGATCACAGTGGCTGTACCCCTTTGCTTTTTTCCATGGCCTGGGGGTGTAGCCCTCTAAATTCTTCAGAACAATTGGTCTTTGTAACCCAGCTCATTTTTGCTGAGGTAGGTTGAGGTGCACTGATACCATCTGCCCTGCTGACAGGTCTGAGGAACCAGTAGCATCTACAGAGGGGGAAGCCTGAGCCTGTAGGGATGGTAATCTCTACCTGTATCTGGGAGAGGATGTCATTGAAGGCCCCAGGAGGACAGCAAAAACCTAAACTCCTTCTGACCTTCTTTGTCCAGGAGAGTGACTCAAAAATCTCATTTTTTTCTGTAAACAGGCATTTATATCTGTATCAACATCACCAGAACAAAAGCAAAGCAGCTTGAAATAAGACTCATTCTGTCTCCTGAATGCAAAGGCTCCACAGTCTGTTGTCAATGGCCCCGCCAGTTTGACAGCATCTATTGTTCTCATGTAAGTATTCTATTAACTCAAATTTCTATCAAAATAGGTTAGTCACTCCTGGCTTCTCCTTTATGAGCTGTACCAGATTAAAAATGCCTCATTAATAAACACCTGAGCTTAACCTCAGTGCTGCAATAATGTATTGTGACCATACATTAGAAACTATTGGATAATGCATTCTACAGCACAAAGCAACTTTGCAATAAATTATGAAACAGCCCCATCATAAAACACATAAATGATGATTCTTCAGATGAATATGCCATCGATATTTTGTCATTGTTTATTATGCTTCATAGCACAATACGTGGCCATAAATATTGCTCAAATGACTAGCACATGACAGGCTGTACCTTAATACTTTACCTCACCTCTGTGCGGATGTAGATGCAATCATAGCTTTAGACCACCTTTGAGTAGGGTCTGTGGCTGGCCCTGCTATAAGGCAGAGTAGCCTCCACCCACTGCACTCTACATCCAGTGCATATAGAGCTGAAGAGATTGATGTATTTCAAGGATCTCTACTGTTCTTCAATCTACAGGGAGCTCTTATTTTTATTACTATCCTGGATTTTTGCATGTTTGTTCTAGATCCTGGATTTCTCCTTTTAGATCTTAATTTTTTTTTTCCCTTAATCCTTTCATTGATTTTGGTGGAGCTACTCTTGGCCACAAGACATCAGGATCTCACCAGAGAACCAAAATATTAATCCTAGCTCTGGTAAAATATGTCTTGTGATGTTTCTCAAAGAGGGAGAGTAGGAGCACTGACTACAATTCTAATTTTCTGTGAGAGTGGAGCCAGCTGGCTGCTTTTGGTCAGGATTGGTCAAGTGTATTTTCTTCACAGTATAGCAGAAAGACACATTGTAAATGTGAACATATAATGATGGATATTTTATTATCGTGCAGTGTCTGGAAGAGTTGAGTACTGGGAACATAACCTGGGAGATTACTCTTTTGTTTGTTTACTCTCTCTCCAAGGAAGAGCAAGCAACAATTGTTGGAAGGCGAGGTTCCATGTAATCTAGTACTGTACAACACCTCAGAATGTATTAGCCATTTCATAAAGAATGTCCTAAAATATAGCCACTGCCCCAAAAGAATTGCAGTGAAAATAGCCTACATACAACATTACTGCTGTTGTCATTATCAATAACTGATGTGGTCTTTTCACAGCAGGGCTGATTCAGCTGCTCTGCCTGTTCAGAGAGAGGAAGGCAGGTAGAGCTGCCTGGGCTTGTCCTGGAAGCTGGTAAAGTGTTGACCCACACTCATTTATTCTGGGGGGGGGGGGGACCAAAAATTTGT
>NW_008795932.1:2495167-2501311 GCF_000699145.1 Aptenodytes forsteri
GGGGGGGGGAAACAAAATTGCTTTTAAGGTAAGTAAACACCTTTTATTCATTCATCCTTATCCCACACCCCTTATGAAGGAGGAGAAGTGGAGCTTGAGAAGAGTTATCAAATGTCATAGCATCTTCCTGGCTTTGCACTTTCTGCAGTGCAAACAGTCTGGCCATGCTTTTCACCATCCTAAGCATTCCTGGGTGATCTCATTGATATAATTCTTTTCCTGTATGTGGATTAGAAAATGTAATTTAGAAGCACTTGATCTTGCAGAAGGACAGTCCAAATAGGCTGGTCAGTCTTATGCGAACAGGGATTCAGATAGATGCATGCTGAATGGGAAATTGCTGTGGGACAAAGACCCTTGAAAGATGTTATATGACTGCCTGTTTTTCCTGAGTCAGATCTAATGCAGTGCTCCAATTATATGGTAATGGTGAATGCACATCACTGTACAAGTGTGACCCTGTTGTATGCAACAGGCAAAGCTAAGGTCAAGGCCGCAAAATCCCTTGTGTATTCTGCAGGAATAGTGTTCTTGGCTGTTCTGTGCTGATGAAATTCCAAGGTTTTCTTACAGGAAAACAAACAAGAGGAATGGAAAGTAGTTTGTCCAGCTTCCTAGTATTAAAGCATGCCTGTCCCCGGTATGACTCTCCCTAGGTGCTGGCATGTCTTCCTTCTGGTGCAGCGTGCTCTGCATTATTAAAAGGCTTCTTGTTTGACCTCATCATTAGGTTTTTATTTTACTTTTTGATTGTAGTGACTAAATATAACAATAAATGATTTATAGAGGAGACAGAAATAAGTGTTAGAGAAAACAAACAGCCTCCCCCCTGCCAAAATGCTGAGTGGCGTAGCAGCGAATGGTTGAAAGAATCAGATTTAATTAGGGTTCCTTTCAGCACTGAAAATTCCATTTATGCACACTATTAAAATAATCTTCTGCATTAATACTAATTTCAATCATCAAAATAGCACTTCATCTATTATTCATACGGCATTGTAATTTCTCCCGACTGAGAGGGTGAAGCGTGGTAAGACTCTTCTGCTAAATATTGCACAGGTATTAAGATATCAGTACTGGCTTAGATTTTTTTTCTACCAAATTAGATAGCCCACACGGTTTCCTCTCTTCTCTGGATCTGTGTAATGACCACTGAAAAGACCGTAATAATTATTACACTCTTTCTATGCCCCTTATGGCCAAAGGGTCTCCTTTTCGCAGGCATTCTTGTAAAATCAGTCTCCCTTTGCCTGCTGTCCGACTGCAGCCTCGTTCAGGGGAGGGTGCAGGAGCTGTTTAAGCAAGAGAGTAGCTCTTGAAGGAGAGCAAAGAAAAATCTCCTTTCTTCTCAAGTTTGAAGGGCGATAGGTAGAGTTGATGTGCAGAGCGCAACACAGCTGGAATTTCACGCAGTCTTGTCTTGGAGATGGCAAATTCTTGCTTTCTGTACAAAAGCAAACGACTGATGATAGTTGGCAGCTTTCACTCTCTGTGGCTGGTTCTCCATGTGTGTGCCTGTGTGTGTGTGTAGGATGTTGGTGTAGCTCCCTGTTCCCAACGGGCATCATGGCACGCATCTACCTCACGCTACACTACATGCCAGGCTGGAGCCTCTGGCTTTTTGAGGAGCTAATGGACATCGTGATGTTTTTTTATTTCTGAGCCTGACTCTCATTATGCTAAGAAGACAGACCAAAGTTGTCTTTAGACTGCTCTGGCAGCATAGAAGGGTCTTTCAACAGTGTAGTTTTCATCTACTTGAAATCACAGTTCCCTGAATTGTTTACTGGGCAGATTCTTTCATCATCTACACATTTCTGAAGTGAAAATAAAAACTTCTAAATCACCAGTTAAGGAGAAACTTCCCTGATAACTTATCTATTAGGCTGAAAAAGAGTAGGTAGAGATATCTGAGCATTGACTGCACTGAACATCAGCTTACATCTCCTGCTTCAGTGGAGGGAAGGGCAGATGACCTAGCAGGACTTTCATGTTCTGTGGTGGAGTGAGTCACTCTGCTCCTACTGATTAATACAAAGGAAGAAATAATTGTCTACAAAGACTGCTGCTAATCACTGAATAACAAGCTGGAGGGAGCAAGGGAGGTACGTGGGATGTAATTTTACTTTTGACAAAGAAAGAGGTCTAAACAGAAGTTTCATGTGTCAATTGAAGATGAAAAAAAGACCTCATATGGTATTTCTTGGCTTTGGGACTCTAGTGGCCTTTCTACTGCTTGTTGGTTTAGAGTCTGCAGAAAGCACAGTATGACTGCAATGTTTAAAGAGCAATAATCATGTAGACTTGGAAATCAATATCTAAGACAAAGTCATTCCAGCCTCAATAACCCTAAATATCAGGAAAAAAAAAAGGATTTTTTTTTTTCCATGAGTTGAAAGGTCTTGCTTTATTACCCTTGTAGTTTTATTAATCTCTATAAAGCTTTTTTTTTTTCACCTAGACTGTTTAATAATTACTGTTTGTCGTATTCTTGGCTTTTTAGAATATATTAAGCACTGTAGAGAAGATGTACAGTAAAGTGTGACTAAGCCTCACCGGTCATCTTGAAACTGCCTGTGGGAAGGATACTTTGATAAAGACTTAAGTATGGAGGCACCATAAATTTGTGGAAGCAGATTGAGTTTAGAATGCACTTAGAAAACCGTTAACTAACATGGGTTATGGATAGATTTCCATCACTGATTTCTTGCTGCTACATGTGATCATAATAACATAATAAAAGACCTCTGACAGAGTAAAAATTAAGCTTCAGAGTGGATTTATATGATTTAAATGAATATTTAAAAAAAAGGATATTTTAATTTACTCTGCATTATCTCTCACAGTGTGAGTTCTGTGAACTTCATGAGTTCTTTGCTAATTTATTGATGCATGGCACTATAGTAACAATTAAATCAGGGTCTTCACCATAAGGTACTCTGCATTGGTTTATTGATTAATTGGTCTTTATAGCCAAGACCTTACCACTTCAATAGAGAAGATAAGCAGGTAAAAGATGTGTGAAATGAGTTTAGCTAAACAGCTGTGTATTTGTAGCAGAAGATATACAATGACCTTTTACTCAAGGTCTCAGAGGATGTCTGTGGAAAGCAGAAGTGGATATTTGGGAAAAGAGATACAAATCAGGCGGTAAAGATTGGTTAAGGAGCTGGGTTTCACAAGGTTTGGTCGGCTCAGAGCTGTAATGACTGGACAGAAGGGAGCTGTTTTGGAAAAGCGGAGCTGCCTTTAGCGAATGTCAGTATCTAGGACAGAGAAAGCTTCAACAGGTGGTTAAGCTTTCCCTAGCCTATTTTGAGAACTTTCAATGAGAAGCTGAAGGACCATGACCTCACGTTATACCCAAGATTCTCTGTGAAATGAAGGATTCTACTTTCCAGCCTTTCCAAAAGTTTCAACATCAGGTTGCTAATGTAAAATAGGCCCAAACAGTGATACATCTATATATATACACATACTGGAAACAGTAAAAATGACAGAATTTACAAGTCACTGTCACATGAGGTACTCTGACCACAGGGACACCCAGATCATCCACTCAGGTGTTAAGCAGGAAAATGCTGCATGCTAATCCTCAAATCCCAGTTATGACTCTCAGATGTGTTGCTGTTTTCCTAGTGTAGCAGCTTTTAAAGCCAGAAGGAACTATAATAGTTATCCAGGGTGAAATGCATAGACCGAGCCATAGGACATGCTCTAACTGATTTCTTTTTCAAGCCCATTCTCTCTCCTTGAGTTGCGATGTAACTTTCAGAAAAAATATCCAATATTGATTTAAAATTTTCCAGTGATAGGAAATCCATCGTAGCTGTTGGTAAGTTGTTCTAATGGTTAATTACCTTGCCTGTTGAAAGTTCATGACTTATTTCTTGTCTGAGCTTGTCTAGACTAGGCTAGATCTTTCTGTGTGATTGCCTGTGAGATAGAGGAATGTTTAATTCACTTTTCAGTTCTGTATGTGATAACTGGTGGGCAGCTTAAGTTACCCATGTGATCTTCCTAATATTTTGATACCCATCCTGAAGTGTAGAGACCAGAACTAGGAGTAATCCTACAGCTGTGATACCTTATCGAATTGCGAGGCTGTATAATTTCTGTTCATACACTCAGAAATCCTCAAATTTGTGTATCCAGGAGTCATCTTAGCCCTTCTGACTACATTACACTCAGAAGTCATGATTTTTTCCAAAGTCACTAATTTCCACGAGGGAAGGGGCTAATACATTATCCTTTATTCCTTCATGTATAACTTGACAGTTGATAAAAGCATACTTTTTGTGTGTCTACTTTATTAGGTAGCTCTGTCTCAGTGACCTCTCTTTTCAGTATTGTCTGCTTAGAAACCCAGCTAAATATACACTCTGTTTGCAATTACATGTCAAAGACTATCAGTCAACCAGTTGTAAAAAGTTCAACATCTACATATTCATTTTGTATCTTCCTAGTTCTTGTACAAGTTGTTTCTGGTGTAAAGTCAAATACTATAGTGATTTCTGCTGTTTTGACATTATTGTCTTTTTCATCCAAGCCTGCAATCTCAGGAAAAAATACACTATATTATTTTAGCAAGATCTGTTCTTACACTTGAATTCTGAATTAGTTGTAAAAAGTTCAACATCTACATATTCATTTTGTATCTTCCTAGTTCTTGTACAAGTTGTTTCTGGTGTAAAGTCAAATACTATAGTGATTTCTGCTGTTTTGACATTATTGTCTTTTTCATCCAAGCCTGCAATCTCAGGAAAAAATACACTATATTATTTTAGCAAGATCTGTTCTTACACTTGAATTCTGAATTACATATTGCCATCTCTTTTTTGCACAGGATAGATGTCAGACAGGAATTTAGTCCCATAATTACCCACATTTTTCTTTTAAAATTTTGGGTCATATGCATTTTACGCCAGTTCCCTGGAATTTTCCTAGTACTCTAAAATATTTTGAAAATAAATAGAACACCACCTGACTAAACACCTTCTCTTTTAAGAAGCTTGGAGGCAACAAATGTGGACCAAGGGATTAAAAGTGTCCTAATTTCATAGCTAGCATTCCAAAATCCACCAAAACCAATAGTGGTTTTTCTTATTACTTATAGAAAGAACTCGACCATGCATAGCTTTTTAGCATAATAACTTTGGATAGTTGAATTAACATACATATCATTCTTTAATGCCAAGGAGGATGGTTCATTATGGCATTAATAGTTCTTAATGGTTATGGCTTAATGATCAGGTGCTCTGTTATATTTCTCTTGTGTTCCTAATACTTTGTTCATCAGGAGTAGGCTGCAATTTGATGTACCTTCATACAGTAGTGATGGTAAAAAGGAACTGTGGTTAATAGGAAGTTAATAGATATTTCCGTATTTTTTCATTGTTAATGTACTTTTTATTTTATTGATCAAGTATAAATCAGAATAAGGTAATAAGGTTTTAAATGGTAGGTGATGAATGTCTAGTTTGCATGATGTAAGCTTTAATTCCTGAAAGAACAAGGGAAACAGAGGTCAGCTGGTCTAGGCACTAGCCTGAGTTTTTAATGGTTTGTATGTACTACCTGCTATGAGATGGAGGTCAAATGCTCCTAACTGTAATATTTGGTTTTTACTTCAGCAGATGTGCTCAATCATTTGTTTTCTCCTCAGTTGCTTAGTACCTTGCGGACAGTCATCGCCTGGTATAAGCAAAGACAGATACATCCTTGATCAGAACAGGACAAATGTGAAACTCCCACATGACATGACAGGGAATGTGTTTGCTGAAGAGAAAATAAATAGGCACCATTAGACAAGTTCCTCTGACTGATTTAGACCAACTGAGCATTTGTCCTTGATTGCATCTTTACAAACTAGGTTCCCTTCCCTTCCCTTCCCTTCCCTTCCCTTCCCTTCCCTTCCCTTCCTCTTTTCTTTCTCTTTTGGATCCAAATATCAAAAGGACTTAAGCATAATGAAACATCACATGTTATGGAAGCGGTCAGTTACAGTGGCTAAAGTTACAGCTGTCATGATTAAATTGTAAAATAATATTACAGAGCCATTAGAGACTTGTGAACTCAAGATACGACACTGGTATTTCAGGTGAAAAGGGATGTGTTTTCCCATCTGTTCTTTCAGTCCCAGTA
>NW_008795932.1:2501329-2502464 GCF_000699145.1 Aptenodytes forsteri
CTGGCATGATTCCCGCACCTTAGGGGTTTATATGCCTGATTTTTTTTTTTTTTTGTATGTTATTGAAGGACTGAGATGAAGCCTATAGTATTTTTAAAATAAAAAGCACTAACCTGTAAGCTCTAGAGAACGTGTTTCAAATCTGCCTTAATTTACTATACCTTCACTGTCTGAAGCATGTCCTTGATGGGCATTTACCAGTGTTACAAAATCACCAGAAGATGATCTGTTGCAATGCTCAGAAACTCCTGAGGGCTGTAACAAGGCAGAGGGCTGCCAGCCAGGTTACAGCGCAGACATTTTGCTTTCTCACTATTGCTGTCTTCTAGTAAGAGAATTCAACTGAGGCATACACAAAAAATAAGCAACATCTCCAGGCTACGCTGAAGACTTTACAAAGGCACATTTGAGTCATACGTGTTTAAACACGGGGACTGTCACAACGTTCAGAGGAGTTCTGGCACTGGTTGTCCCATGCCCTGGCTAATATTGTCTCACCAAATTTGGGACCCAGCCTACGCAGCCTGGTGGAGGAGCATACCTCTGACTTCTGGATTTCCCTTGATCTGGTATGGGGTGAAGGAATCACCCCTGTTTCTGTTTTTGCAGATCCCCTTGGAACACTTTCTCAGCCAGAGAAAGTTCTTGCAAGCACTCAAATCCAGACAGCTATTATGGTAAAAGTAGAGGATGTAGGTACCGATGCAATTCATAATTTACATAGCAACAATGTAAGAAATGAAGGTGTCCTTCTATGACTGTGTATATTTATTCACCTTGAAGAGATTCACTCTATTTCAGCCCACTTGCTCAGCTCTCCCAGCTGTGATGAAATCCTTCGGCAAGGCTCTAGTATACAGAATTGCTTTCATTGATTGGGGTCTTGATCTTGTTTGTCTTTGGAGACAAACATTTCCCTAGAGACTCATTTTGTGCTTGGGATTCTGCTCAAGTTCAAACCTTGCCCCTTGAGCACTTTCTATCACTCATAAAATTGATATATAATGGAGATATTATGTATTCACTTTTCTTCTGAAGGGTCTTTCCGGCACATGTGTCATGGTTTAACCCCAGCTGGCGACAGCACAACACAGCAAAAAAAATAAAATAAAATAAAATAAAATAAAATAAAATA
>NW_008795932.1:2502869-2504333 GCF_000699145.1 Aptenodytes forsteri
GTAGAGCATGGGAAGCTGAAAAGTCCTTGACTAGTGTAAGCACGACTTAGCAACAACTAAAACATGAGTGTGTTATCAACATTATTCTCATCCTAAGTCCAAAACACAGCACTGTACCAGCTACTAGGAAGAAAATTAACTCTATCCCAGCCAAAACCAGGACAGTATAAGTAAGCCTATTTTCAGAGGTGCTGGTGTCTTTTGAGTATAGATGGCCAAGTGAATGGATCTCCTGGCAGACTGTAAACAAAATTTACTAATCGCAGCTAACAGTAATATACTCTGTGAAGGAGACTCTGAATGGACAATGGGGTGCAAACACACTACTAGGCTCTATAAAATACTGAAAAGTGTCATACATGGAAACATTGGTTGAGAACTACACTTATGAAAGCATGCAAGTGGTTATTTTGATTGTGACTGTATACTACAGAAGCTAAGTATAATTTTGATCATAGTAGAATTGAGATAAATAACCCATCAACTCATCTTTGAAAGATACCACAAGGTGGACACGCCGCATAGACTCGGTGGCTAAGTTAGGATAAAGGCTGTATCTTGATCTATGTTTTCTCAAAACAAACAGGATATTGAAATATTGCCACAGTTTCATTTTTATTGTTTGATGACTTGATGCACTCAGGGGTTTTCAGCCATGACAAGCCACAGAGGTAAGGATGCAAGGAGAAGGAACTGACAACATCAGAACATATATTGAAACCTGTTGCATTAAACAAGAAAACAGAATGGAGCAGGCAGTGAGCAGAAAATCTTTAAACAGTATAGATGTCATGGGAAGAACACACCTGGTTTTTGTCATTTGCCAGTCTGGGAACCAAAAATCAGACAAGGGTGGAAGAATCAATGATGTGGGAACCAAACAGGTAGAACTGAAATAAAACTTTCTTACCTCTAAATTGGAGAGATATGGGTTTGATGGATGGACTGTTAAATGGATAAGGAACTGGCTGGATGGCAGCATCCAAAAGGTTATAGTCAATGGCTCAATGTCCAAGTGGAAACCAGTAGTGAGTGGTGTCCCTCAGGGGTCCATATTGGGACTGATACTACTTAATATCTTCATCAATGACAGACAGTGGGACTGAGTGCACCCTCAGCAAGTTTGCAGACGACACCAAGCCGAGTGGTGCGGTCGATTCGTTTGAGGGAAGGGATGCCATCCAGAGGGACCTTGACAGGCTTGAGGAGTGGGCATACGCGAACCTCATGAACTTCAACAAGGCCAAGTGCAAGGTCGGGGCAATCCCCAATATCAATACAGACTGAGGGCTGAATGGATTGAGAGCAGCCCTGCAGAGAAGGACTTGGGGATACTTGTGAATGAAAAATTGGACATGAGCCAGCAATGTGCGCTCGCAGCCCAGAAAGCCAATCGTATCCTGGGCTGCATCAAAAGAAGTGTGGCCAGCCGGTCAAGGGAAACTCCACTCTTGTGAGGCCCCA
>NW_008795932.1:2504759-2516111 GCF_000699145.1 Aptenodytes forsteri
TTGGGGTTGTTCAGCCTGGAGAAGAGAAGGCTTCAGGGAGACCTTATTGCGGCCTTTCAATACATAAAGGGGGCTTATAAGAAAGACAGGGAGAGACTTTTTGCCAAAGCCTGTAGTGACAGGACAAGGGGCAATGGTTTTAAACAGAAAGAAGGTAGATTTAGAGATAAGGAAGACATATTTTACGATGAGGGTGGTGAGACACTGGAACAGGTTGCCCAGAATTGTGGATGCTGCATTATTGGAAGTGTTCAAGGCCAGGTTGGATGGCACTTTGAGCATCCTGATCTAGTGAAAGATGTCCCTGCCCATGGCAGGGGGGTTGGACTAGATGATCTTTAAAGATCCCTTCCAACCCAGACCATTCTATGATTCTATGAAATATAGTTTGGGTAAATTGTATAGGTTTCTTCTAATACAGCAGAACAGTTGCTCTCTCGTCTCCTTCAGGCCCTTGCCTGACTACTTTTTATTTTATATTTGCAAGTAACCTGTATTTGATCTTTTCTTTCCCTTCACATCCATTACTGGAAAATACTTAATCTTTAAGCTAGCCACATTGGTATAAATGATCAGTCAGTTACGGGAAATCACAAGGCCTAAGGTGAATGAAGCAGAATTTATCAAACACTTGCAGTAATGTCACTGCCAAACTGTGAGTTTTGGCAGCTCTTCTAAACTAGGCAAGGTCGAGCTAAATCAGTACCAAGATGAGAGACCACCAAATAAAACCTGACTCCGTAAGCAGCACTTCATCTTTTCAAGCAATTTAGTTCAGCTCTTCCAAAACAATGACATTAGATGTCATGCTTTCTTTGAATGAAGAGCTATTGGAAAATAATCATGCTCAATTCCTTGTTGTCTTTCTTTTGAGTTTGTTTTTATAGAAAGGAGTCTTTTTAGTTTCAGGAAAATTAAGAGCTGCTTCAATATCCCCAATTCGATGAGTATGTTAGCTGTTACTGTCCCTACGATGCTGAAGTGGAGTTTTATGTCTAGAGTGACTGTTAAGCACTGTCTCTTATTTACTGCTTATGAATACCTTCTTCCTAAGATAAATGTAATTTGCAAGAAGAGAGTTAACTTCAGCTTGAACCCAAATGAAAACCTGGTTTAAAGACATATTTTTTCTTGAGCTGAAGCTGAACTGAATTGGTCAGTATGAAATCTTTTTTCAAACTGAATCACTTTGGTTTTCTTTTTTTTTTTCTTCTTCTTTTCCCCTTGAAATGGAGCTAAAGCTAAACTTTTCCTTTGAAAAACGTTGAATTTAAATCTGTACTAAAACAGAACAGCTCAGTTCGTGCTTGAAACAAGATAAGAGTTGAGTAAAAAAGTTTCCTTGTGTGACTCCTTGTTTACAAGTAAAAAGGCCTCCAAAACACAAAGCCCTGAAAAATATAGGTGTATGCCAGCTCTGCAAAAGCAATCAGAGATGACACGGGATTTTCTTTGCTTATGTACCAACACTAGAATCATAATTCCTTGTGCAAAGAGAGTCTCCCTTTACCTCGTGTCCCTACATCAGTGACTTGCCACCTCTCTGCAAGTTAAATAATGAGGCGACTCAAGTGTGGAGAGCCTTGTTGAAAGCCTGCTCAAGTGACACTGTTCATTGACATCTCTGATGTTTGGATCAGGCTCTGAGACCACAAGAGCATCCAAACTTTCCTGAAGGGTTTGGGCTAACTCGGTGGATTCAGAGGCCCCAAGGGCAGTACAGTTTGTGTTCCCGCTGATTTTATCCAAAAAAGTTAAAACATTGTCCTCAAACCAAATGTTTGGATATTTAAGCATCACAGCAATCGAGAGTACCACATCCCTCACTTATTGTAGCTACTCCTGGGGAAACTTTGCTAATAGGATTTAACAGTCTGTTGCACAAGGAAGCCAGTGGCATTTAAAAAAACCTTTGTTCCTCTCCTCTCTCTCCTTTTTTCAAAGCTGTCACATTGAAGTTTACTCAGTAAATATACAGAGACTTAAAATTACCTTTCAGTTAGCATGGACTGAAATGGGAAAAATCCCCTTCTGTCTAATCTAATTTACTGCCAATATCAAGAGTGTCAATAGAAAAGAGTCATCAATATGACGTGCACATGGAAAATAATTCATTTCTCAGTGTTCCCAGGTGGTTGTGGTGCAGATGCAGTGATTGCTTGCGTCCCATAATTAAGCCCCAACAGCTTTGCAACTGTATTGTCTGTTACATACATTATCCTCATATCGTCTCCCTTCCAATGATGTGTCTCACTGATACACTGTGCCGCTAAACAGCTGACATGAGGATGATGATGCAGCACTAGCAAAATGAACCTTTCGATGCAAGCGCTGGGATGATGTACAACGCTATAATGGCTCTGTTTTAAGCTGGGGAGAAAGCATCCAGGTGGGACAGGATGACACAGGTGGAGGCTTTTGGGGAGCTGGGAACAATCTCCCCTTTAGGCTCTCTTTCCAGTGCAGTTTCTGCTGGTTTTGTAACAGTGGATTTCTAAACCTGCCTAACTTCCCTCCCTCCCTCTGTGTTTAGATAACAATATTTAACTTTTTATAGCACTGCAGTGGCAGGGATAAACTGTGACAATTGTTGCTGAAAACGGAGAGAAAGTACAATACAACCCTGTTCAACAGAAGATGGCTGTTGGCTCCTGATTCACCAATGCATCACATTAAACCTTCTTGTCACTCTATTCAAAGCTCTGCATAACTCTTCCCTTCCCTGCTTCTCCCCCATCGCCAGACTCTGAGTCCTCCTCACCCCCATGACCGCTCTCACTCTGCCAATGCTTCTGGCTTTGTCAGGTTGTTGATCAACAACTCCTACTGTTGCCCATGAGCCCTACCACATATAACCCTCTATGTAAATGGCCCAATCTTCATCCCCATCTTAAAAACGCCTTTGTGCTGTATTACTTACAATGAATTGATTTGAACATACTTTGCCCAGGCAGAGGCTTCAAAGACTGACAAAGTAGATGATTTTCTAACTAAGATATTACGTGCAGCAAGTATTTATTATTTGGTAGCAAATATACCTCATTAAAATTCGCTAGAGTGAAAAGTCTGATCCTATTCATATTTGATGGGGAGTTAGTCCAAAAACTTGGCAAAAAGTACTGCTGCCTGCTCTCAAAAGTAGGCTAAAACTGGCTGGGTGCCTGGTTCTCTTTCCTTTAAACTACATCCATCCTCAGATCATGCGCTCCCGGGCATAAAATACCCCCATCCTGAACCAAGCAAAAATCCGGCATAACTTTAAAGAAAAAACCAATCTTTTATACAAATGATATCTCATAATGCTTTACTGGTTTAAGGGAAGCCAACTGGTATTAAAAAAAGAAGTAAAAGATAGGGCAATTTAGAGTAGTGGTGGAAAGTATTCGTAGCTAAGGTTTGAATTGAGATCTCACACAGGACACATGGAAGAGGTCTATATGGAATGGAAGTTCAGGTTGCTACAATGACAAGAGCTATTGTATTACAGAAGTCAAAATTGTAGTGAGGAGGAAAGGCTCTGAGTGAAAGGGTTGCTGGGGCAAGTGATGAATGATTTTAAATTCTAAAAAGAAGTGATTGAGATGGAAATGTCCAGTTACAGGAAAAGCTACTGTGAGGAGGTTAGGAAAACATTGTCTAAGGTAACTTTCTAAGAGAGGGACAGTGATGGTCTTCATGATACAATATGGAGAGGTGCAATGAAATTAAAAACCAAAAAAGGAAGCTCAAATAAGATTGTACATTTCGAGGAAAATACATGAAAGCTGTTGATAGATTTCTAGATCTGAAAGCTGGGAAAGAAACAGGATTAAAAATTACAGAGTGTGAGTAGACACTGCAAACACCACGGTTATTCTAGATGATACGGGATTAACCTGTCTATAGACTTTTTGTGCACATGGTTCAAACCAAGTCAGCATAGTTTGCCATTGCCAAAAAAACATCTACGTGACAGTTACAAGGAGAGGTGGGTTGTTCCGAGATGTCCGGTTGCATCTTATTTTTCTCATAGCAACACTGATTAGAGACTGCAGTGGAAATTATACTGGAACTGCTTTACCCTTCTCTTAGTCAGGTCTTTGGGCTTTTTTTCTTGGTTGATCTTCATCTAGCTGTTCCATGCTGCCTTTGGGCCCAATCCAAAACAATGAAAAATCAAATTAGGCCTTCCTACCCGTTCAATAGATTTTTAGGTCATGCCTTCAAAGTCATTAAAAGGGGACTTGGGATCACCTCCGTTGTTAGTTCAGGGGACAAGGCTGAGAGACCAGCAGATTTTTTACTGTGTCCCCAAGGTCAGACTGCAAGACACTTGCTCAAATGGAGCTTAAGTGCCCCAGTACCAGGACTTTGGTTTCCATGCTTTTGTTTTGTTTTGTTTTTTTTTCTCTCCAGGTTAAAAGGAGCTGCAGGAAACTTAGGAGAAGTCATTAAAAATGAAATGACTCATCCAATAAGGCAGTAAGGGATTTAATTTGATCCCAAAATGAGTAAATCTGGTTGGTCCACAGCAGTATGGAGCAGGTGCCAAGCACGACAAGCATCTTTGTGAGGGTGGAAAGCCCTGACTGTTAGTACAGAACAAGGGGGAGTGGTGGAGGGTGCCAAATATCTGTCAATAACTCCATACAGGGAATACATAAGGGGAGGCAGAGACATGCCATCAATAAGCTCTACAGCTCACTGTGTCTGCCATGATCCCTGGAGCAGAAACTTATTGTGAAAGTCCCAGCATGCAGTGTACTATGGGATCCTGCTCCAGGGCTAGTCATTTATTTTTCTCTGTGGCAACCAGGCGAAAAAGAAATGAAAATTTTTAAACAATGACAAGTGGAAAATTCAGAAAACTGGAATGCCTGACAAATATCAGTTCAAAGACATTTAATGAACTGTAATTAAATTTTTCATGTTCCAATTAGGGCCTAACTGAAAGTCAGTTCAGGTCCACACAAAAGCTACCAGTGACTTCAGTTCTGGCCCCTACCTTAATGTTTAGGTTTTATCTATAACGTCTATTGTGTAGGAAAACTTCACACTGGGGTCTAGTCTGGAGGTCTGCTAACTTTGTTTTGTGTATCAGTGTTAAAGGAAGCTGAAGAAGGATGGTTGTGTGGTGCCCTTCAGGCACTCTCTCTTGGTGTGAAGAAGAGGGCTCCCAGGGTTTGCTCACACCAGGTCCTTCATCACCCCTGAAGCAAGTCATGCATGAGTACTGTAGAAACAGCAGGTTAATGTCCTAATAAAAAATACAGTGATCAGATGCAGGGCAACTCAACGGGGACCCCGAACAATCATTTCTGCAGGAGGGGAGAGATACAGTTCTGTAAACATAAACACACTTATGGTCCACTTAACTCTTGCTATTATGAGAGGAGTGAATAACTCCCCATTTCATATACCTTGGTTAACTGCACATTTACGACAGGGGCCACTTGAGGCTCCTTGGACTCAGATGCTTTTGCTTTGTTCCTCCTCCTGCCACAGCACTAAGGTGTATTCAATGACTGCTTTATTTCCATTACAGAGTTGATCAGCCTTTCACTTCCTTAAACAGCTGCCACCAGTTAAAATGAAATATTTGCACATATCATGCCTTTTAAAATTTAGTCTTCTTCAGTTTGCAGTCTATTCTTTTCCAAAAAGCTGTACTTTCAAAAATTACATATTTGAAAGTAGAAGATATAAAGTGATTGTAAAGGGAAAGTGATTTAAAGATTTCAGTATAATTTAATGTAATTCCAAACACTATTCTGTATCATTTTACCTGTAACAGCTTCTCTTTGATGATGGAAAGTTTTCTAGAACTCTATCCTACTCTCTGGCTATTATTTATATCCTAGTTGAAAGGCTTTACATTCCTATAACCGTAATCTTTTATACTAATGATTTGCACATCACCTCGCCAGTAATATTTTATAGAGATATCTTTCTCAGTCTACAAAATTCCTTCCTGCCTTTTATAACTATTCAGAAACCAAAGAGCATAAAATGTGCCATTTGGAAAGGAACTTGTTGATACCCTTTACTCACTAGAGATTGTCATCTGGAAGTTCCCCAAAACTGACAACAGTCTTCATTTCATAATACTGCATTAGCTTCAACCACAAAGATACTGAAATCAGGATACAGCTAATTTTTCCATGGAGTCAAAGATTGCAAAAGTAGACTCTTGGATAGTTAGTTGTTCACAAATATTTTGAAACTAGTTGGAAGCCGTTTGGGACACCTACACTAATAAGAAGGACAAAAGGCCAAAAAAGGCCACTTGTACTGCTTTGGTTGTTGTCACTAATGAGAAATTTTTCCTCTTTCAAAAGAACTTTGCACTGATTGAAAAACAGAGTTAAAGAGAAACAATAACTGAGCTTCGGATGAACCACTGGATCCACATAACCTCAAAACCTGTCAGGCAGAGTGAACAGTGTATCTAGATGCTGCTTGGTGATCATCTTATTATCACTGTTGGAGAGGACAACAGTGTACAGTGTTTAGAGATGTTCCATCCATGGCAGTTTCAAAACATTTGTTAGAGGACCCATTTATTTCTCCTGCCTGAGGGGATTTTAATCTAATTGTGGAGCCCACCTTGGCTTTGATCTCATGAAATTATTTTTATTTGGAGAGACTGAGTACCTGGGGTGGAGGTGAAGCTTCATACAACTTGAAGTTCTGTGTCCTTTATGGGACCATGCGGGTAAGTTGAACCTAGAAATGCTTGGAGAATACCACAAGTGAAAACAGTTATTCTAAACATAGAATCATAGAATGGTTTGGGTTGGAAGGGACCTTAAAGATCATCTAGTTCCAACCCCCCTGCCATGGGCAGGGAAATCTTCCACTAGACCAGGTTGCTCAAAGCCCCGTCCAACCTGGCCTTGAACACTTCCAGGGATGGGGCATCCACAGCTTCTCTGGGCAACCTGTTCCAGTGCCTCACCTCCCTCACAGTGAAGAATTTCTTCCTTATATCTAATCTAAATCTACCCTCTTTCAGTTTAAAGCCATTACCCCTTGTCCTATCAGTACAAGCCCTTGTAAAAAGTCCGTCTCCAGCTTTCTTGTAGGCCCCCTTCAGGAACTGGAAGGCAGGTCTAAGGTCTCCCCAGAGCCTTGTCTTCTCTAGGTTGAACAACCCCAACTCTCTGACAAATCTAAGTTATTAATTCTGTGAGTCTGTGTCCTAGAAGTTCCTCTTCCAACAAATTAATCAAACTGGATGAAAAAAGGAATTTTAACACTTCAGAGGGTTGCTGTTGAAGTAATAACATCATAGTGTAACCAATTATAATCACTTGTATTTAAAATAAAGTAACATCCTTCCTGTAAATGGCAGCTCATTTTTTCAGTCTCTCATACTCAGTGGAAGACAAATTCATGCCACTATTGTAGCAATTCTGTCAAACAGTAATTCAGGTTGGCTTTATCTTTCAGGACAAAAAGGGATATCAAATATCAACTGCAAATTGGAGTCAGTTCAATTTACCAAGGAAAGAGAACAGGACAATACGCTGCTTCTAGAGGAGTCCTAACTTAATTTTTCCTCATTCACATTTGTATTCTTGGAAAAAGTGATTCAAGTTGTGAAATAATCAACAAAAGATTCAGAGTAAATTCCAGTTATTGATATTCCTGGTAGCTGAGAACATCTCATCTTTCTCTTACCACACATCTAATCTCACAGGCTGAGTTTTCTTCCCTTCCAGTACCACAGCTGCATGCAGCATAACTGGAATTTCTGATTTAATCATACACTGTAGTTTTGCAAAGAGCTAAATTTATGCTTGGAGATACAGTATCAACTACAGGCTCACAGATTCCAGGACTAAAGTATCCAAAGGAACCACTGTAGTCGGATAGTCTGACCTGTTGCATAACACATCTGGGGACCTCCCTGTTTTTATCTGTGTTAGAACAAGAGGATAGAGTTTCCAGCTCACTGTGATTTGACTGGAAGTGCTGTAGAATCCTCTGCAATTGCTATTCCAATCTTTCTGTGCTAAAATTGTGGGTCTCAGTCTAGCTTGGTTGTCGAACTACAGACACTTGTCTATAACTTCTGTCTACATGATTGAAGAGCTCATTATCCATGAATATTTTCAACTCCTACCCATCTCTACAGGTGTGAAAGATTAGTACTGAGCTGGAGAAAAGGAATATTTGAAATATTAGGCATGCAGTATTTATTCCAATATTGCAAGTAAAATATTGTGACTCCCCAAAGCAGCCACAACTATGAATTTTACTGGGTGTTCACAAACTTCTTAATTCATAATTTTTAAGGCTAAAAAAGACAATTATGATTACCTAATTTGCCCATTTCCCTAAATAGTGTGAATTGCAATTAAATGATTTGTACACACATGCATTTGTGTAACAGCATTTCTGTTGAAGACATCCATTGTTGAGTGAAAAAAAGTGCAGAAGAGAGCCATCTGGATGCTGGGAAATGGGAGAAGTAAAGCAGAACTCCCATGTCCTGTAGCATGAGGGTCTGGAAGCGGTTATGTGAGAGGAAAAAAAAAAGAAAGTTCTTTAAAATGCTTTAAATATATCACTTTCAACACTGAGGTCGTCAGCAAAGTAAGTCATGTTATTCCCCATTGAAGCTCTATTTAAGTTTTACAACATTTCACATTCTAATGAAAAATAAAAAGATAATGCTCATGTGTTTATCTGGACTGAGCTTCTCTTTAAAGTTTTGGCATCTTGGTTCGAAGTAATTTTCTTCTGTCGGTGGAACACCCTAATGTTTCCAAAGGACAAGAGGTAGAAGGCAATGCAAGCAATAAGTGGACAAGCATCCTCCTCCTTCTACTTCTGTGTAAGTCAGTTTTCTATTACAGTTTGAAACAGGCAAGGATGGTAGAATAGGAAAAACTGACACCTGTTTATTGCCATTAGGAAGCTGAGAAGTACATGTGCCTGTCCTGGAGAGCTGGTTATCACCTGGCACCCAGGACTGTGGTTGAATTGCAGGTTGTGCTTTCTAAACAGAGTAAATATGAAATGAACCACAACCCTATTTTATGTCAGAAAAGCAAAAAATATTTGGGCTCTGTATCACCAGTTACACATCAAAACTCATATTTATACTTTCCAATGCAAGTCAAAATTTTAAAGGGGAATAAAGATTTTTAGTATTCAGAAAAAAAAAAAAAAGAATCTCTGAAGACTCAAGCTGGAAAGTGTTTAGCTTTGGTCCTGTGCCAGCTAGCAAACAGAGGATGTTATTTTCATTTACAGTGAGCTTATAATTTTAAACTACAATAACAACAATATCAAATTAAAAGTTCATACAATATTAACTCTTGCTTTCAGGTCTTGATTACATCTCATAATGCTCAAAAGCATGTAACTCAGAAAAATATCTTCAGGCATATGGTTTTTCAAAATTTGTAAAAGGCCATAAAAGTGTCAATTCAAATTCCCCATAAATCATGTGTAGCCTGGGATGAACCATTGATGCTTGATGTTAGATGTTCATCTCTGTCCCTAGTGAGCTGGGGATACATATTCCTTTCTGGTTTTCATTCCAGCAAAAGCGTATGCTCAATGGTCTGCAGCATGCAAAACTGTTCTATGGATTTGGGTTAAAATACCACTGAAGCATCATGTCTAGACCTCCTTTTGCTGCTAGTTGTACAAATGCTATATGTATATTATACCTTAGAAAAGAAATGAGCAGATATTTATGCTGAGTTAGTCCTTAGGTGCTCCAATCATATCAGGGCACTATTAGGAAGGGTGCTGTACAACCACTGACCAGAATGGTTGAACCATCAAGAGCTCAGGTGGCCAAGAAGGCCAATGGTATCCTGGCCTGTATCAGAAACAGTGTGGCCAGCAGGAGTAGGGAAGTGATCGTGTCCCTGTACTCGGCACTGGTGAGGCCGCACCTCAAATACTGTGTTCAGTTTTGGGCCCCTCACTACAAGAAGGACGTTGAGGTGCTGGAGCGTGTCCAGAGAAGGGCAACGAGGCTGGTGAGGGGTCTGGAGAAGAAGTCTTCTGAGGAGCGGCTGAGGGAACTGGGGCTGTTTAGCCTGGAGAAAAAGAGGCTGAGGGGAGACCTCATCGCTCTCTACAACTCCCTGAAAGGAGGTTGTAGCGAGGTGGGTGTCGGTCTCTTCTCCCAAGTAACTAGCGATAGGACGAGAGGAAATGGCCTCAAGTTGCGCCAGGGGAGGTTTAGATTGGACATGAGGAAAAATGTCTTTACTGAAAGAGTGGTTAAACCTTGGAACAGGCTGCCCAGGGAAGTGGTGGAGTCCCCATCCCTGGAGGTATTTAAAAGACGTGTAGATGAGGCACTTAGGGACATGGTTTAGTGGGCATGGTGGTGTTGGGTTGACGGTTGGACTCGATGATCTTAGAGGTCTTTTCCAACCTCAATGATTCTATGATTCTATGATTCAAAAATTAGATGTAAGTCAAGACACAAGAGGTGGTTTTACACAGAGGCAGGAGGAGCATTACAGAAATTTGTTTCTGCCTCTGGAGTCTCACATGAATCTTGGCATTTGCATTTTGTGGGTACTATTAGGATACCACATGGTTATGGGCTTTCTCCAGAAAGCTCTGTTATCCTATTTCTGGCATTAGCCGGACGTGTTTATTGAATAACCATAGGTTCCAGAATTTCAAAGATGTATGGAAATAAAACAAAACCACCAACAACAGGAAAAAAAACCAGCAAATGCTTATTCCAATGTTTTCACAGTTGAGAAGAATGGGGTAGGAGGGAGTGCATTTATATAGGAATTATGTGTTGAAGGCAAGCTGTCTTAATAGATTTTTGGAACATTTCTCTGAGAAATATATAGTGTTACTGTGTTTCAAGGATTTCTGCTGTATTGCTGTCTAAGATGTTTGTGGTGGGACAGATTCTGTGTGCCCGGTTCCTTTTTCAGGCAGCGCATGAGCCACTCCACTGGCGGCTGTGGTGTTGCACCAGTTATTGTTTGTGCAAATAAGATGGGAAACTACCTCCCCTTAATGAGTTTAAGGTGATGAACCAGTAAAATACAAACTAGAAACACTTTTGCAGCAGCATTTTTATTTTCCTTATCCAACCACCTATGGTAAAGCTGGGTGGAACTCTCTTCACTAATTGCCTTTCATTGCAGACCAAACTTACCTCCAGCTGGGAGTGCTGCGGGGGCCAACAAACATGAGCCGGCAGTGTGCCCACGTGGCCAAGAAGGCCAATGGCATCCTGGCCTGTATCAGAAATCGTGTGGCCAGCAGGAGTAGGGAAGTGATCGTGCCCCTGTACTCGGTCCTGGTGAGGCCGCACCTCGAATACTGTGTTCAGTTTTGGGCCCCTCACTACAAGAAGGACGTCGAGGTGCT
>NW_008795932.1:2516428-2550523 GCF_000699145.1 Aptenodytes forsteri
GTGTAGATGTGGCACTTAGGGACATGGTTTAGTAGTGGGCATGGTGTTGGGTCAATGGTTGGACTTGATGATTTTAGAGGTCTTTTCCAACCTCAATGATTCTATGATTCTATGATTCTAAACCTTTAGGCATCTCATCAGAGGAAGTCTGATAGAGCACACATCATGGTCACGGTGTTGAGCAGGAAATTGGATAAGCAAGGAGTATCTGGGATCAATGAAAAGATCTTTCAAACTATCAAGTTATGCAACAGCTTTTACTGAAGTACGACGCATGGATATATTCCCAGGAGGAGCTGCTGGGGAGTCTAAGCTGGGCATGAAAGGGAAGATCTCTGGAGATTGTGTGGAAGTACTGGGGCTCGTCTGAAATATTCAGTGATGCTGCTACCAGAAAGCCATTTAAACTACATCAAACAGGGATGGACAGGGAGAAAAAGTGGGACAACATCGGTCATGAGACTGTTGTGGTTGTTTGATGGATTTGTGAAATACTAGTGTAGCACCCAGATGCTCTGCTTTTGACATGAAAAGGAGCCTTTCGAAGGGATGAATGGCAAACCTGCTTATCTCCAAAATCATAGCTATTAAGGTAAACCTGGAGTGAGGCAGTTGAGGCACTGGTTGTTATCATATATGTTCCTCTCTTGCAGCACACATTGTCTCAAAGACCCCTTTGAAACTCATGTACTGTGATGAGGGAAGGGTAGGAGGAAAATGAAGGCTTGGCTGTAAAATAAAAATCATGCTTCACAATGTGTCAAGGATCTCTTGACTTTCTTTTCGCTAGTCTTTTGCAAACTAGCCTTTTATAAATTTTTCTCAGAGGAACATATGAAAGAGATGCATCTTGGAACATCAGCTTGGATACAGCAGTACATTGCAGCTTCATACACATTTACAGTGAATTTCCTACTCACCAGGCAATTACTTATCTGATAATGTTTCCCTTTTGTCTCATTTGTACCCTGATACGATACCTTTGTGTTTACTCATTGACTCACAGCTGAGGCCTGGGAAACCTTATTGAATAGTAACTGTGCAAAACATACCATTGAGAAAATCCTGACCAGTTCTTGCACATCCATTTATACGTGTCAAACACTCCTTTCATCCTCCTCTGTACACTGTTGTGTAGAAGGTCTTCCAAGATGCCCTCTTTTGAAGAGTAAGGAGTTAATTTATTCGTTTCTTTTTGGCTTGATAGAAAAGAATTAGTTGTGATAGTGATGCATAGAAACCTTGTGTCGAAACACCAATACAGGCAGGAGTAAATGTAGTAGCAGCAGTATTTTCCATGTACTTTTTCATTCCAAGTGTGTGTGCATGGGGAAGGTTGGTTGTATCTTCAGGTGATATGCAAAATATATTGGACTTCATTCTTCTTTGTTCTCCAGTTTGTGACATCATTCTTCACTGTAAGGTCCGTGTGAAAAGCTACAAACAAGTGTGATAACATATTACACCTGGCAAGTATGATAACATATTACATCTGGTTTAAACTGGTATGAATGAATTTACGATAAGGAAAGCAAAGATGAGCTCCAAAAACTTTGGTTTCAACTCGTCTTGCAATTTTGG
This sequence comes from Aptenodytes forsteri, assembly GCF_000699145.1. Taxonomy (NCBI): domain Eukaryota; kingdom Metazoa; phylum Chordata; class Aves; order Sphenisciformes; family Spheniscidae; genus Aptenodytes; species Aptenodytes forsteri. Next base: position 2,518,010 of record NW_008795932.1, read on the forward strand.
GTTGGGCCCATTTTTTTATACAGGTCTTATATCTCCTTGCACCTGCATAAAAGATGGGGTAAAATAAGACAAATGGCTTTACCATATTGCACCAATATGTGTTTTAACCTTCCCCTAGGAGAGATTACTTGGTTACATGGAATACCATGCCTTTGGCTTTACTGTCCCCAACAAAGCCCATGCTGAATCCAAACTTAGGGTTTAGGATTATAAATATTGTATTTTAGGACAAAACATGAAGTATGACGTATACCTAACAAGGAGCTATCAAATTAAAAAATCAAACTGAGGGATAAAGAGGATAGGAAAGGTTGAGGGAGAGGAAAAAAGGGATATTTTTGATGAAGAGAAATAACTTCCTTGTCCTCCTTAGCATTGAATTCTCCTTCTCCCTTGGGTGTGTCCTCTTCCATTCTAGTATCATCAATCCACTGTATTAATATGATGTTTGCTCCTTCTTCTAGATTATTAATGAAAGTGTTCAATCTTCAGTTCACTAATTAAAACTGACCTTGATAAGGACAGCTTAGATGGACATTAGGGAATGGAAAGCAAGTAGAAGGAAATCCTACTTGGTGAGGATTTCCACGTAGGAGAGTTTTAGGAGATAAAAACTGAATACCTGAAATCAGAGAAAGTGCTGAAGTTCCTGAAAATTTGGTAATGTGTCACAATTCACCAGAAACAAAACAGCTTAGCCTATGTCTAGTCAAGAATATGTGGACACCTTGTCGTCCAGTAATTACCAGACAGAAGGAGGATCTGGGATTCTGTATCCTGCATCTGGCAGCAGAACTGATTGCAAGTTTTACAGTAAATCTCAGTTTACCTGAAAGCATGGTCTATACAGACTATTTGTGAGTAATGATTAAAAGGGGCTTCATTTTGACAACCATATTCATGAAAGCAAAACAGAATTTGTGAATAAAGCAGGATGTTTGCCCAGAAAGTCAGACAAATAGATCGCATTCACCATTTGATACTTGCTCATCTGAAATTTTCATTACATAGACATGAAAGTATATAATTTATAAACAGACCAAGAGTAAACAGAGTAATGCTGAAATAAAATAATTTATTTGAAGGATGCCATGAGCAAAAAAAGCATCATATTTATCAGGTAACATACTGATGAGGAAGGATATGAGCTGTTTAGCCCATACATGCAACCTTACGTAGAGAATGTCTTTTATAACAGGTTGTCTTCAGATACTGTCTCAGAAGTTAAAATAAAGAAGGGAAAGTGGATATTTTTAAATTTATTTCTTTCTTTCTATACACAAAATTGTTTGTTAGAAATATGCTCTGCAAGAAAAAGTCCAGTTAATATTCTATTAAAAGATAACTACTCTGAATAAATAAACAAAAATTAACTTTCCTCCATTAGTTGTTGGTACAGCAACTTCTAAATCATCCGATATATCTTCTAAGCTGTGGGTACAATTCTAGTTGGTTAGAGGGAGCTTGCTCCTCATTTGTCTTTTCAGTCTGCTATCTGTCTCCCATGACTTTGCAAATTCTACCTGCTGTTCTCAGAAGCAAAAATACATAATAAAGCTTAATATCTTGCAGCAAGTTATTAGAAGATTTGAACTCCGAAAGCCGATATACCAGCACCAGGAGAGAACCAGGTGAGAAAGTGAACAGAGAGTGTCTGGATTAAGTGATAATAATTAAAAAAAAAAAAAAAATCTTAAAAATTAACCAGGTGATTATGTGGCAATGAGATAACGCAATCAATCTCCAGTAAAACCTCTGCAGTGTGCCGACATAGGTTCTGTAGCCTCGGGTCAGCCTTGGTTTGTTCAGTTGCAGATCCATCTGGCTAGCAAGTTTGCTAGCTTGAATCATAAATCATTAAAAAGGTATTCTGTTATTCCAGGCACTGATGCTCCAGTTTGTTGATGCTCTTCTCATTCAGGGGCACAGCACAGCTAAACAGGTCGTTGTTTCACTTATGCAGTACTTCTAAGAGAGGTTGGTAAAATGTTCAGAATTGCTAATGCCCATTATGTGTCCACTGGCAATGACCTTTCTGTGAGATACCCAGAAAAGCACAAGCTTGCGCTGAGATTTACCGCTAGGAGAAGCTGGAAGCTCTGTTGTTGCCAGGCAGATGTTATGGATGAAGGCAATGTTAGCTGTTAGTTAAGCAAGCAATGTTCAGGATATCTCTATATCTCTGATATTTTATCTTTTCCACCCCTTCCCGATATGCATTGCAGATGTGTGTGCTGGAATTTCCTGGACACATACTGTATTCTTGCAGCCCTCCTTCTCTGGTAAGCACTTATTGTGGTCTCCATTGTAATGGTCCCTGTACTCCCTACCACCAGTGATGGCTTCGAAACTGCGCCTCATAGAAATTCCCATGTATGTATGAAGGAATACAAGTGGAGCAAGGGAAAAAGGAACAGTGACACTGTCTGTAACAGCATCATGAAAAGCAGTCATGAACGTATCAGATCTCTGACCAGTGTTCATTACTGGAGAACCCTGCTACCAGGTTCTCATGCTGTGCTGGAGGTTCATCAAGACAGCTTTGGTCCTGGGATGGAAGATGAGGGAAGTGAGCACACACGTTGTCATGTACATTGACCTTCACAATGTTCCTACCTAATTTGCTAGACCTTTACTTCCAATTGTTGATGTTAACTGATGCTGTTTCTACAGATGATTCAATGAGCTATTGTTCAGGGCAAGCAGCTGCCTATGCTGGGGACACGGAGGGATGAGAAGGTAATGTCAGGGTTACACGTGTCAGAGAATAAGAAAGGTCTGATGTCCTAAAAACAGGTCCAACCAAATAAAGACCTCTACCTCCATTGGCCCGCCTAATGAAAACGGTGCCAGTCGTGAGTTGTTTAATATGGTTGAGCTGTAGAAGGCAGCAGAAAAATCATGCACATATATCAGTAATGGGTAGTTTCCTATATAAGGGGAATGGAGGGACTTCTAGCCATGACGTATTTGGAGAAGTGACTAATGGATGAGTAACTGTGCATGCTGACTTAATTGCAGTGCCTGGATTTGTGCGTGTTGAGTATTTGTGGAGACCTTAAATATGTATCTTCAGTTTTCAACCTACTTCTGAGACTTCCATTTGACTGTTCAGATCCTCCCCCCACCTCTAGTCCCCTGAAGTACGCATGCAAATAGCATGCTTCTCCAGCAAATACCCTGGGCCACGAGAGAGGCAAGCTTTGCTAAATCTGTAAAAATCTCCCTCTATAAAATCCAGTGTAAGTGACTTCGTCAAGCTCTCTTCTCCTTCTGCCTTTGTTCCAAACACACCGCACCACCTACAGCACAGCTTCATTTCACATAGTGTCTCTGGGGCAAGCTGCATCCTTAAGTTGCTGCCCAGAGATGAAGAACGAGCAATGCCACAAAGACAGCAATCATCATACCAGGCATGTGCAGGAAGCTGGGGCTGCAGAGAAAATCTGCAAATAAATGGAAAAAGTAAATGGGTGACTGCAGAACTGCAGTACCTGCTTCAAGTGTGGGACATGAGCCAGAGCTGAAATACCCCGACTCGGAGTGGTACTGCTGTCTGCCTGAGCACTTCAGAAGGCCAGTTTTCTCTTGGTTCATATTTTTCATCAGTAAATCACAGTATATAAAGCTGACTCTGCCATTAAATCAAGAGTCAGATAATCTGGCTATTCACTTGGAAGGAAACTTCCTTGTTAATTAACATAAATAAAGCCTTTGGGGCTCGTAGGTGTCAGAGCCAAGGCACAAGGGAGAAAGTGATAAAAGCAGGCAACTGTGGATGGCAAAATGGGAGTATCATTAAAAGGGTTGGAAATGGACCTGTCACATTTAGTTTTGCTGGTAATTTGATTATTAAAAGAATTAGAATTTGATGACCTTAGAGAATAAATGGCTTGTTTTACAGGGCTGGAAGGGAAATGCAAAGCGGAGTGAACGGAGCTGCAGACTCCAGTATATCATATTAATCTCTTTTTCAGAAAACTGGAGGAAAAGATCTCTTACTGGTGATTACAGGAATGCTCACTAGGCTTCATCTTTGGAAGAAGAAAATTGTCTTATCAATGGCTCAGCTTTTTTTGTTCTTCCTCCATCACACTACTTCTGTATCATAAAAATAACATCTGGGGCTAGTTCAAGCACCAGTGAAATGCCCTGTCTAGGAATATGATCAGTGATGTTTTCTTGGGGAAAAAAGTCATACAGCAGGTTATAGAGACTGACTCCTCAGTGGTAAAGGGTATTGTGGCAGCACAGGCTCCAGGTGCAGCTGAACCAATGAGAGGAAAAGCGGAGTTGTCCCCCTTTGGTTCCTCACTCAGCCCCATTGGCCTCTCCTCTCCACTTGTAAAGTGACGGTGGTGTACACAACCAGGATCTGGGCGAGATGCATATACTCTGGATTGGGAAGCCCTGTTTGGATGATACCAGCCTGCAACAGCAGCTCTGATCAGGAAGGGCATTTGTGAATTCCTCCTGCAGCTCCAGCATTGCAATGACAGGAGCAGCAGCTATTTCAGTCCCTCTGAGGACTTTTGCTCCTGTATAACCCTCTCAATGGGAATACCTAAGATGGTTGTTTTTTGTGGGGTCCTTGGAGACACCATAGATAGAGCAAGGTGCTACTGTGACCTTCAAAAAGCATATGAGGAACTCAGCCCAAATTGACATTCTTGTGCTTTTAAATATTGCCTGAAGATTTGTGAGCCCTAGCTGGGAGAGAAGGCGGCATTTCCTTCTCCTTGAAAGTGTAAAGCATCACCCGGGGCTTCTGGATCTACTCAAGAAACAAGCCGGACAGAGGAGTTAATGCAGCTAAGTGTGACCAGCCTTAGTAGCCTGAAAGAAAATCCATGAAGAAGGGCTCCACCTCACAGGTGTCTGACAGTTTCCAGGCTCTGTCTCATCTGGCTTTGGAAGTAAGCCTATTCAAGAACAAAACTGGCACAATGTGCTTGGAAAGTTACGCAGAACCAAACAGCCTGGTGCCGGCAGGAGTACTAGCATCAAGGCATGGCAGTCAGATATCAGGCTAAGCTGAGGCACAATTGCACGAGTGAGGATCAGACAAAAGTTTGCATGGCTCCGCTTTTACTTTTTTCCCTTCACTCCTTTGTTTTCATCAAAAGAACTCCTAGGGATCATTTAAAAAAAAAAAAAAAAATCTCTTGACCTGAAATCCCAGAGTGGACTGATTTTTTTCTTGCCTTAAGAGAGATTGCTGGTGCTCGCAAGTGACTCATTAAACAAAAGACATCCCTCTGAAGCACCTCTGTGTGTGTGAGAGGAATAAAGGGGAGTTTTCCTACAAGAAAAGTAATTTGACTTTTTCACTCAAAATATTTTCAATTTCCTTGCTTTCATTTTTTTCTTGGTGTATTTCAAACTGTTTAAATAGATTGCTGTACAGCAGCTGCTATGGGAGAAATTAGTCTTTTTTTCAGTCATCAGTTAAGTATTTAATATTTTAACAATGGAAAGAACTTATCTTTTAGTGAGAAGCACCCTTTTTTTTTGTTAAGTTTTTTTTTGTTAAACCTCTGAAGATGGACAGAAGATGAAAAACTTGGAATCAAAAAGATCACATATGAAACAAGGGAAAGTTTTGCAGTTTATTTCAGGGTTAAAACACCTCAATTTTCTTCTCCATGATATATATCACTGGAAATGGTGTGTTTTTGCTTGAGACAACTCAGTTAATTCACAGCGACAGCTTCCCAGAGCTTTAAGTTCAGCTGGTTCCTTGACAGATTCTGGATGACCTCTCCTTTCATAAACCCGAAGCTACTTGAAGTGAAGGTAGTTTTGCAGTTTATTTCAGGGTTAAAATACCTCAATTTTCTTCTCCATGATATATATCACTGGAAATGGTGTGTTTTTGCTTGAGACAACTCAGTTAATTCACAGCGACAGCTTCCCAGAGCTTTAAGTTCAGCTGGTTCCTTGACAGATTCTGGATGACCTCTCCTTTCATAAACCCGAAGCTACTTGAAGTGAAGGTCTGTCAAACTGTCCTTCATTCAGAAACAGGCATTCAGAAGGATCTATCATTACTCTCCACAGTGTAAGAACTGACACCTTCATTACAAGGTGGCAGTAACCACTAGGTAACCTTGTCAGAAAAGTCAATTAATAAATCCTCTCATAATGGTAACAAACTTTAACGTTTCACATTGCTGAATGCTCCAGATCACTGAATGGGGAAAGATTTGAAAATTGTTTTCAGTCTAAGATTTCACTCTGCCAGGGAAGCCTTTTCCAGGACAAGAGAGTTCTTTACAATCCTGAAACTATAAACAGCAAAAACCTGAAGTGTAATATAAGCAAAATATAAGGGAAACATCTTTTTATGAACTAAAGGGGTTATTTAATTACTGCTTGGAAAAGCCCCTATCTCTTTGGGTGGGTAACCTGTTTGGGGCATGACTTACGCTCCGAGTTCCTCAGCTTAGGAAGTTCCTGGTGTGCTCCCAGAAGAAGAGGGAGACACTAGGTGTTAAGGTCCTCCCCAGGCACTGGGTCAGAAAACAAGAGACATTGTCCTCTCAACGTCTGTCTGGAAAGGCACTGGTCTGATGTAGATGGTCTCGGTCCCACTTAAGCCCTTGCGCTTAGTGTTTTCTCCCAGCTTGATGTATCTGAAAGCCTGGATTCAGCCCATGGGAAGCATTAAGCCCAAGGCCATAGGTGGGGCTTGGGCACATGAATCAAGGCTGGCAGACACCAGCCCTTGTGCAACTGTGTGTGGGGAAAGTAACTGAAGATTCAGTCCACCAAATGCCATAACCCGTATGGGACAGAGCATATAAGAACTGCTCTTCTAACTTGAGCTGCCTTGATGGGAAACTATCACAGAAGGAATTTCACCGTGGACCCCAAAATCAGTGGCAATGACATGAAAAAATAAGCCAATCATTGAACTGCAAGTTGCCATACAGGCTCCAGGGATATGTGCATCATCATAAATGCATGGACCTCTTCTCACATAAAGCACTATGGTGCTTGCAATGGCAAAAATGGAAAATTGAGTTAGGCTAGCATGAAACAGCATCAGCAATTGCAGCATCAATTAGATGCAATTGTATCAATGCAATCTTCTTAGCCTGAAGGATGTCTTATTTCTAAACACAGAGATGGAGGTGGCCGTGCCCCACCTAGGTGAGGGAGGAGGGGGACAGGTCTAGGCAGGTTGCTAGTGTTGAAGATCAGAAGCTTCCATGTACACAATAAATGATTGCGGTATGAAGTCTGCTAATTCAGGGGGAGAAGTTCAGGTATTTCCATAGCAACAAAATTAAAGAAACAATTCCTGATGGATCCTTTGACACCATAAATGAAGACCTGATTTGCTCCAGCCACTCTGTATGAGCTAAACTGGTATTACTAAAAGGTCTCCAACAGAGATTTCACAGAGTTGCCTCTATGCAGTGAAGGGCAGTGACATGAACAACTTTTGCACTCTGGAGGTAGATGCAGGAAAGAGAGGGTAGACTCTCATTTGGAGTGGGAGTTTGGTTCAGAGTAATCTTTAAAATGAAGAAAGACTTTTAAAAGTCTTTTAGTCATAGAAGGTGGGGTAGAGAAAGCAAATAAATATTGATGAAGAATGAAGCTGAGCATATAACACCACATTCATTAGCTTGTTCTCTCCTGAGGTCCTGTGATGTTTTATGCATTTTAAATTAACCAGTTTAGCAGAGGCCAGGTTAATTCCCACCACCTGGAAATGTACATGTATATATATATATACATATACATTTTGAAGGTGTTTCTGGAAGCAGGAGGTATTCATCAAATGTAAGATTTGCTCTGCAAATTTTCATTTTAAATTGAAGAATGTCTCATAAATAATGATCTGAAGCCTCAAGAACATGAAGCCAACAGTAATATAAAAAACCCTAAGGCAAATATACATACTCACATGCAGAGACAGATGACCACAACCAGGTCTATAGAATGCATTAAGGCAATTTTATGGCAACCTTGTTGTACTGTTTGTGCCCCAGACTGCAGAGAAATGAATCTATTCAAAGTTTTCTGTTGAGTGCTTGGAGAATTTTTATGGCAAATTTGTGTTAAAAATTCTAGTCATTTTTTCACAGATATGCTTCCTTACTCTTATCCCAGTTCTGACACCGAGTCCTTCTGTTGCCTTAGGTAAATTCCGTACATTGATTAAAACTTTGAGTTTTTCTAGAGTTGGTTTGCTGCCTTTGTGAAGAAATTAATGAGTGATAAGGTACTGTTCATCACATGTGAGGTCAAAAACTTTCCTCCTGGTTGGATTTGAGACATAACCTTGAGATGGGACTTTGCTCTTTGATCTCCTTCTCACGTAGCAGAGATTGCATAAGCAAATATTTTATCCAGGTGAAAATGTAACAGAAATTTAGGGAGGCAGATTCGGATGGCTAAAATGCTGAATACTTCTGTTTCGTTGTGGTTGACAGGATCTTCCCAGTCCAGATATGCATAATGGCAATTCAATCTGTTTTACTGTAATGTGTGAGGAGAGCCCCATTTTCTATTTCTAGAAAATGCCTGTTGCAGAGGATGGATAGTTGAATTGTCATTTCTTGGCATCATTTTCAGTGAGGAGCAGCAAAAATAGTTGCTGATCTTGTACAATGAGAGAAGGCAGGGGGGTTACTCATATTTTACTGGGGAACTCCTTCATTTCATCCAACTCGAATACTGTGTCAGTTCCAGAGATGAATCAGACTTTTAAAAAAAAGAAAAAAACCCAACCAAACAAAAAAACCATCACGAATGCTTGGGTATGCACAATTGATAGTACACATTTACAGTTTGCGATATCATCAAAATCTGTGTAAAAATTGGAGGATTTTCTGATCAGCTTTACAGTAAGAAATAATTGGGGCTCTAGATGCAAGCTCTGACAACCTTAGGAGTCCTTGAACTCTTTATCAGTTTTACTGCTAGTGTTCCCCTTGCCACATCAGTCCCCACATCATTGTGAAACTAAACTGAAGTCAGTTCTGACAGCCCAATTCATTGCTTTCACCTTGAAATGAAAGTCAAGCTGGTAAACTGCTGAAACGAGCTGTTTGTTGCAGCTTTCGGATGGTGCCTGATTGTTTACCAGCATGTCCGTGATGGTAGAGTCGGCGTGTTGGCCTGATCCTGCCTCCTCAGCACCGGGTCTGGGGGGGAGTACAGCAGAATTAAACATGAAAGAGATAGCACCATTTACATCTTGTGGTATCTCAGGTTGTTGCTTGCCTTCATTCATCTATTTTTCAATCTCAGTGGTCTGTTTCAAGCAATGGAGCAATCCCTAAAATTAGACGAACCTTGTATGTACCCAGAATTGCTGCCCGTAGCAGTGCTATCACGGCTGGCACCTGGCATTGCCTCCAAGTTCATGTAGCCTGAGGAAAGCCAGGCTACACGAACCTGTACTGCGTACTGCTCTTTACTCTGATTTGTTTCCTTTTGTTGGGGCTTAGAAAATCCATGCTTTCCATTACAAGAAATGTGGTGTTAGATACCAGATGCGGGGGGTATCCTGCCTTGTACAATCACTCTCACTTCCCACATATTATACATAAAAAGAAATTCAACCTTTGGCATTAATTTTTTACATTTAGTTGCTACACCGAGCACCATCTTGAGAAACAGAGACCCAGCAGAGTTAAAGGTACAACCAATTAAGGAGATGCTAGCCCAAAACCTTCATGTATTGAAGTCTCATTTTAATTCAGAAATGTTTCCTGACTTTCATGAATATCTGTGTTATTTATAAGCTTTTGCTAAATACCATTGATGAAAACTTTTCAATCTGTGCACTGTTTGCAAACTGTTCACTTCAAATCATCACTATTCATCATATGTGTTAGCTCACGTGGCCTGCTTGGATGCCTGAGACACATTCATAGGAAAATAATGAGTAGTACTTCTTCAGTACAATCTGTTTAACATTCAGAAATGTTTTCCAGAGTGGGAAACAGTTCTCCAATTCACAAGTATGCAGACTATGAAGAGTGTGACCTGTTGAATAGAAGAGCTCTAAATTAGAATCTAAATTAGATTTGATTATTCTGAAATATATTCATGAATATTTTACTTAGTCAAACGTACGCAGTAAAATATTAAAAAAGGTAGGCCTGACCCACGCTAGAAATATCTTCAATGTTCACTATGAATAATGACAGGCACTTTATGCAATAGAATTTCTCTCTGCATTCATATTATGCCTATGTACAATACTAGCATTTTTCATTACTGTAATACGTGACACCACAGAAATGTGTAATCTTTACAGGTGAATATGCTTGAAGATCCAAGGTCCAACAGCAATAAAATATGTGGGCGTCTTTACTCAGATGACTTAAGTTAGGCTTAACATAATGTAAAGATTAGCCTGACCAGATCCAACTTTTCCCCAAGAAGTGCTTCCCAGAATACCAGAATTGGAACCAGGTTCCTGACTTTCCAACGTCATGCTCTGAATTTCTTTGAAATGGTACCTTCTCAAAGTTATTAATTCCCAATCTAACTCAATCCAAAATATGTTTTTTTAGTATTCCAAATTATCAATTTTTTTTAAGGCTTACCATGATGTAATCTAGTTTTGTTAATTTTCATTGATAAATTACATGAATGCTTTTGACATTATAGTTTCATAGTGGCAATAATCTGGAATATCAAACATATGTTTGTTTGAAGCATTTTAAAATTATTCAATTATGAAAAGAATCTGATTTATGCAGTACTTTTGCTTTCTCTTACCAAAAACATTTTGTGTAGAATTTTTATCACAAAAAAAGGGAAAGGCTTTCAGAAGTGAAGAAGTATGTTTTGACAGTTATTTGAAAAGAAGAAAGAAATGATAGTGCCAGAAAATGAGAGTTGCAAAGTGCTGAGCTTTCAAAAATGATGTGGAGATCATATTGAAGAGGATGAAATAGAGTAAAGAAGACAGATAGCTGAAGAGTAGAAGCTGGACAGAAAGAGTACTTTGGTAGGGTAATCTGTTGAAATTCTCAAAAAGTGAATCAGAGCTCTATTTTAATAGAATATGAATGATTTATACGTATCTCACAATCTACTCTCCAGAAGCATAGGCAAAAAGATGTTTTTAACCTTTTGACATGATCAACTCCACATCACATCTCTGCTGTGAAACTTTAATGTTCTTTCAGGCTTATCTCCAGCTGCAAAATGATTATGGCAAGTACCTGAACCTCTTTAGCTAGTCTTACAACAGCTCTTTTTATTTGTTCCACTTTGTGGGTTTTGCAAGTAAAGTACACTGTCAGCACCATTTAAGGGTACCGTTTGAAGTTAGATGCCTCACACTTTTTTCAGTGGCAATAACTATATATACTCTAGTAAATAGATATAAAAGCAGAAGTGTAAGTGGGAAACCTTGATCTATGCAGGCTTCTGAGAGGCATTTAGGCATTAACTCAGGAAGGAATAGTGCGGAAATCTTGCATATTCTTTCACTATTCATTTCCTCAGTACCTAAAAATATTCCTTTGCTTCACCATTAAGCCAAGCGTGATGAGGGCAAGGTGAGCCAGCATGAAATCAGAGGATGCTCTTCTTTTTCAGAACTAAAATATCCAAATAGATCAGTATGTACTGACATACATCGCCGAGGATCTGGGTTGTGTTCAAGGGAGCCATGAGCTGGGGTTGGTTTCCTCAGAAGTGGAAGAGGATTTGTGTAACTTTTCGGAAGAAGTAGGATTTTGGGAAGGGGCTTCTTTTACCTGCAAGAAGCAGAGAATGGAGACTCCCATTGCTCTGAACAAACCTCAGCATCCAACAATAACCAAATCCTTGTTAGGTGCTTTTTTTCTCTGACTACATTCTGCATGTTTCTGTCTTCTCTTTTATGCATGTACAAATGAAGACTACAATGATTATTCTTTTTTCTATTCCTTTTTTTTCAGTGCAACAAATTAATCCGAACTATTTTTAAAATTTATTTTTTCCCCTTCTCTGTTCCTTCTAAACTGTAGTTGATAGGTTTCCAAACCTGTTTTCTCATGTGCTGTAAATAAAACAAAAGAATCAGAGTTGGAAGACTTCTGCTACACTTATATAAGATGCACAGAGAACAAATTCCAAAGGAGACAATCACAGATGTCCTCAGTATGGAAGACTACATTTGGCTTAAGTTCCAGGATTAATGACTGTGCAGTTAGTTATTGTTAAAATTGGATTTACTGCCAAGTTTGTTAAAAAGTATCAGTAATTAAGCTTGAAATTATTTTCTTCCTGCATAAGCTAATGCGGTCATATCTTTGAAGTCATCGTGCATCACGATTCGATTGGTACAGCCCAGATTTTATAGGCATCTTTGGCTATTCTTTTCAAATGATTGAAATGTCTTAGTGTTTTCATTTGGTCAGTTAAATTTTTAGTTACCGAAAAAAAAATGAGATATTCTGATGCCAAGTAGGAGTAGCTTATGTATAACAGAAACTAATAATTCAGTGGAATGACTGTTCTTGATGATGAACAGTGCTTGGAGAGAAAAGCTAAGGACCACAACACAGTCAAAGCTGCTCTTTGGAGTACTAATGAGTCTCCTTCACCATAGCATAATGAAACAAATGGGACTTAAAGTTACTCAAAGAAACCCTTCCTATTAAGAGAGAGGAATATGTTGCAGTTGAATCAGATGCTGAGAGCAGAGAAATTCTGCAAAACAAAGAAAAACATGCCTCTTTTTCAAACTAGTTTCTTTGGAGTAGAAATTATGTAGGAGATAGATGTGGTCTGTAGGGCTGTTAACAAACAGTCAGGTTGGTATACGCAGGAGAAAGTCACAGCAGGTTTTGTTAGCCACAGCGGGATTCAGCTCAGTCTCAGTCAAGATTATAATGATGGTAGAAATTGTAGACCCCCTCCTCCTTACTCTGTGTTCTCACAAGAGGAAGGCAAGGCACTCACTTAAAAGACAATACATCTAGACACAGCAAGGGTACATGGAATTATCACCTTTAAGCTAAGCAGACAGATTTTGTAGCTGGGTTTGGGGTTGGTTTTTTTCATTGTTGCTGTTGTTGCAAAACTGGGTATTTTATGACTGCCTGATGTAAGGGTAAGACTCGAGTCCCAAGTCCAACACACGAAGATACTATAGTTTAATAACTCCCAAGGGTCAGCCAAAACTGTTTAGTGAACCACTCATCCTCTGACGTGAGTTGTATATCCATGTTTCTCTTCCTGCTAAAACTTTGATGAACTTTCCCTTGAACAGCTGCATGGAAGAAGTATTTGATGGAAGGCTCAATTTCAAACTGACGCAATAGACTTCAAACTAGCTTTCCAGAACGAAGGTTTTGCTAATTGCCCTATAGCTTCTTCTTATGTCTGCAAATAAAACAGTTATACAGGTTCCAAATTGTTCCTCTTGAAAGCTGGATATTAATTAAGCTTGTTCCTATGAAAGCACCTTAAGCATCTTTGCCCATTCACTTTCTTATTTGTTTATGCACTTGCACTATAAAAATAGTTCATTAAAAGAAAAATGGAGATCATATTCAGATGCAGAATAAAGTCTCTTCAGTTACTGAGCTTGAAATGTTGCCATAAAAAACAAGGCTTTCTGATGAGACACATTTTGTAATGTTTAATGAAAGGTAAAATGAAGACTTAAAAAAATGATAGATCATAAAAAAGCCCACACTTAATGCAGCACAAGGGAGAGAGATTCATGGTTCTGGTGCATGCACATTTAGGAAGTAGTTTCTGTGGCGTATCTGCTTTAACTCAGTCGAGTTTGCAAAATAAGTTTTAGATGCAGAGTAGCACTGATTCCATTTTTTCTTCCTCATGTTTAGCACTCAATTCTCTCTCCTTAAATTTTTATATCCATATATAGATGACGTGTGATATGTACATATATATTTGTCATATTCAGGTAGACAGCTAGAGAGCTTTCTCTGTCTTAGTGTTCTCTAAATTTCTACAAATATGTGGGGGCTTTTGTTTTTTTTTAGCTAATGGCAATGCTTTTATTTGAGATCCAGTGAATAGGGCGTCTCACAGATCCCATCGCCACGATAGGTAAAAGATCCTTGGAGACATTCAAAACTTGACTGGACATGGCTCTGAGCAACCTGGTCTAGTCTAACCACCTTTCAGCAGGAGGTTGGATTAGGGACCTCCAGAGGTCCCTTCCAACCCAAATTATCCTGTGATTCTGTGATACTTTATTTTCTGTAGGCCAACTGGGACAGATTTAGTGCTAGTGTAAAGTTGTGAACAAGACTAGATTCCCTATATGACTTATTTTGGAAGGGAAGAACTTAGCAACATTTGTCCAAAATGCAAAGGAAGGCAGTCAGCTCATCTATAGGAAACACCTAAATGGATTGTCTTGGTTCTTATGATTTAAAATGAATAAGAGAATTATGAGGTTTAAACTGGTCAAGAGATATTAAAAATGAGTGGAATTCAGAGACAACTGATTGATGATAAAAGGAGGCAATAGCAGGATTATGAATAAATAAAGTGAAGGTAGTTCTTTTTGTTCAGGAAATCTTTTGGTGAAACTAAGGGAAGTGTGAGGGCAAGTGTGTGATCTACGTTAGCAGACTTATTATTTGCCTCCAGAAGATATATATCCAATCTTCTTTTAGGTGACTAGTGAAAAATTCTGTCTTGTTCTAGTCACCAGAACACAGCAACATTTCAACAAAAACCTTCTTCTCAACTAAATGAATTGAGAAGCGTCACACACTGGAAAGATCAGAGTTCGTATGTCATATATATGAACTCTTTCCTCTAGTATGTAATTTAAAAAAAACAGATAGCCTTTCTAAGTGACTATAGGCTCCATATTAAAGTTTGCGTCCTAAAAATTCAGTATATAATTAACTTAGAATTTTGCAAAAGCATTTTTATGAATTTATCTATAAAGTAAACATGGTTTGGTACTCTTGAAGGCCATATTCTTTCCAGAAGTGAACCTTTTCAGCCCTCAGTAAGACATTTGATAATTCTGCATAGAAAACTAGGAAGATGGAGGAGATAAATATTTGTAAAGGAACTAAAAAGTCTAGGAAATTACTGCAGTGGAATTTGAGAACTGTTTATAATTAAGAGAGAATCATCAGATTAGGAAGATTATTTCTGTAGTTATTCAAAGCTAATTCTTGCAGCTCATGTCATCTATTGTTTTCACTAAGGCTATTGGCACAAAAATAAGACCATATCAGCAGAAGTAAGTGATGACAAAAAAATTGGGGTTCATTATCAAGGTAGAGGAGTATTGGATTAACATACAAAAGGAATTTCTGGCCACGAAGACTGGAAAAACTGCCGTAGGATGAAATTTGGAGGAAGGTTTAGAAGTTTTGAAGGTCTGTTATAAGATGAAGTCTTCTCAGCAGAAGACAAAAGAGAGGAAAGATGCAGACATATTAGCTGGCTCACAATGGCTGTGACCCACCAGAGCAAGGCTGTCAGGAGAAAGCACACTGGGGTGTTTTAGGTGGGATTTCTTCATATAAAGAGGGAAATTTTAATGCTGTTGTAACAAGACCTGGAATACAATGTACACCTCTCATCAGCACTATTCAAGAGAGGTATTAAAATTAGAACAGGGTTACTAGAATGGAAGAATAGATAAACTACCTTAAAAAAAAAAAAATTCAAAGCTTGCTTTCTTCAGACTAGCAAAATGAAAGCTAGCAGAGGATGCAATTATTGCTTATAAATATCTACAAGCAGGTAAATTCCAGGAAGAGATAGAAGCTAAAGGACAAATGGAGTATAAACTGATCATAAATATGGTTAGGCAGGGAATTAGGAGAAGCCTTAGAGGAAGAAGATTAATGCAGATCAGCTGTTCACTTGGAGTAGTGGGTACAGATCACATAACTACTTTTAAGAAGGAGTTTGATAAATGCATGACTGGGGTGATATGACATGACTTCCTGTGATGATTGAGGACTGGAACTGATTACCCAGGAGATCAGTTCCTAAGTGGATAGATAATTGGTGGAAAGATGAGGGAATAAGCCAAGCAGCACATAATGTTGGGACCTGAATAGAGAGGAAGCCAGAGATTAGAATTCATTTAACCATTTAGGAGGTAGATACATGGTTTAAGAGAGTCTTCTGTGTTCGCCCTGTAGACAACGCAGAGGAATCGGCAATTTCAAAGGGCAATTCATCCCACCAAAACAGAAGCATATAAAACCAGGGGATGAATTATCTTCTGAAGTGAGTTATCTTTTTCTAAGTCCTTCTCTGTTGAAAATAGCATAAGCTTAAAAGGCAATCTTAGATAGCCAAGCCTAGCTTTTCAATGGCTGTAGTTTGAAATAAATCTTGCCATATCTAAGGGAAAATGTGTGAACAAATGGGGAGATATAGAGGGAGATGTGAGAAATTCTTCTGCAGAGAGGAAAATAAGAACAGTGATTTAGCTTAATTCCTGTAGTTTTATAAAAACCTTGATAACTCTTTGGCATTTAAATTACTTTTGCAAGTGATTTCCTTGGCAATAGAACTGAGTTGACTATGACAGCATGCTCATCAGAGAATGCCTGCTAGAGATGTGTGTTGGGAGAGTTGAAAGGTGAGCATTTCATCTAAGGTTAGGAAAATAACTGTCTTCTCATTTTCTGTCAATGTTTCTAAAGTTGCAAAGTTTGCAACTTTGTTAAAGTTGCAAAGCTGTTGCTACCTAATTTTTCATTGCATTTGATCTTAGGAGAAATAGAAGTTTGTACACATATTTTAAAAATTAATTTTTGGACCAACTAACTGTCCTCTATCACATTTACTGTAAAAACACAATTTTTTCTTATGCTAATCTGAGTGCTGAGTTCTGCACAATTCTGCAACTGTGCACAGGATATTTTCCTTTAATACTGTCCTTTGGTATATTATAGGCAATTACCATACTACAGAAAATGCACTTACAACAGCAATTTGCAATTTCCTCAAAACCATACAGACATCAAAGCTTGTGAGACACATGAATGAACAATTCCAAATGCATGCCAAATTGGGCAAAAAGTCAAGGGGCAAGATCAATAGCAAATACCAAGGAAAAGGAAAACGTTTCTTTCTTCTGTAAAGAAACAGTGATTCTTAGCAAAGATCATTAAATGTTGTATTGTTCCTGCCATGCCATGCAGATGAAAGCTTTCTATTTAATTTCTGTAGGGAATTGTTTGTCTATGAGGGTTCTTTTCTTAGTTGTGACCAAAAAGCCAGTTCAAAGTTACTTTGAAAATACCTGTCGCACAAGCACACACATGCACACCTTTTGTCCTTCCACTTCTTCTAGGGGTCATACTCTTCACCTGGGAAATATTACATCTTCCTACCTCCCACACTGACCTTATCCAGACTACTCAAACGGAAGAACTACTGATATCTCTAAGCAATGGCTGAAATACCGGTATCAGCTGTTACCCTCTCCCAAGGCAGATGCTTATAGCAGTGGTTTGCCTCTTGTGTCAGGTGGCAGAAGCCCACAAAGAAAACATCTGCCATTGCCTTCCACGGCTGCCCTCACCTTGTCACAAACTATATGTAGTCCCAGCTGAAGCAGTACAATCCCTTGTGGTAGAAGTGGGCTCTTCTCACCAAGAAGGTGAAAAATCACAAGCTTCATGTTCTGATCATTGCAAGTGATGTCTCAACTATGTCACTGTTTCTTTCAGTGGAGAAAATTTAGGGATTTTGTCATTTCAGAGATAAAGAAGTTGAATAGCGATGTATAAAGTTCTGCTGCCACATCAACTCATGCCACTGTTTCCATTTCCCCTGCAAGCAATAATTGATGTATAAAATTAGTATAAAACTCCTTAGTATGCCACGTTTCAAGCACTCAATCTACAGTAGGCAACGCACAGTGCTATCTCAGCAGGAGAGTTACTTGTCTTTAAAGAAGTGGATGTCCAGCTGGCTTCCCAGAGCTGTTGCCTTGCAATTGGCCATTCTAAGGGAATATTCACTGCAGTGAATTTACTGAGCCTAGGCAAAGTTGGCTTGGTTGGGTTAATTTGTTGGCACGTTTGCATTCTGCAGCAGGCAGCGGTTTGTTTTAATTACTTAGAAGTGTTGCATGCACACAAATCGTTACCAACCATTTGCTTGTAATGCAGACACACTAGGGGAAAAGGTTCTGCCAAGCGAGTATGATTGGGCCAGTATTTTACTGTGATTGCTATCTTGCAACTGAAAAATCAGAGGGTTTTACTACCTTTTGGATTGGTTTTGGCATCCCAGCTCCCCCTAACATTATGGGTTATACATTTGACCTGAACATCTGCAATAGAGTGACGAAAGGAGAGGACTCCCTTCACACATGTCACCCTCCCTCCAGCACTGGAGCCGCCTTGTATTTTAAATGTTTCAGAGCAAAGGAGGACAGATTCGGTAGAGTAACTACAAAAAAGGAGAACTAGTGTTTAAAGTCCTTTTTCCCGACCTAAAACTTTGCTCAGTGTGCATTAATATATAGATACTTGTGGTTGGACAGTGCCTGGAGGAAACACCAGTAATAACTGATATATAAAGAGAGTTAGCGTTCAGACACCTCATCTGCAGTCATGACAATTGTACAAATACAAAGTAAATGGTTGTGTCTACCCTGAGATGCCTTTTTCTCGATGGATGAGACATAAAAGGTGGCTGACACAAACAAGAGGACTAGATGGAACAGAAAAGGAAAAGCTTTTGGCTGTAACAAGCTGCAATACTACACACCAGCTGTGTGCTCAGTTTTTCCTCCATTGGCAGCAGAAAGCACACCAGTCCCAGCTTATTGCATAGACAGTCTCTGATGCAATAGCCATGAATTTCCCAGCCATGCACAGTTTTTTCTCACAGCCTGCCATTTTGTAGGATTTCTGCCAAACCAGAGAGTGGATGGGGCCAGACTCAGTGCAGAGGCTGAGGAGATGCAGCCATTTGGGTTGGACCGCTTCATTGTTTTGGAGGAGATGGGGATTGTCAGACTTAGCACTGCATAATGAATTATGGCAAGTCATTGGAGCTGTGGTAGCTGTCTGTGTGCATCCTCTTAATTCATTGCATTTTGTCTTCGGTAGAATTCAGGTTTGGCTAAATGACTGGGGTAAGAGCACAGACAGACTGTTACTACAGGCAGGAAGCATGTGTTGTACCAAATCTGACTGGCAGAGGAACTGCACTGTTCTGGAGCAGCAGCAGGATAACCCACAGCGCCCAGATTGACTCCAGAGGCTGTGTTTGGGCAGCTGAACTTTATTCCCAAAATAACTGAGTCACAGCATAATTCCTTTGCTTGCTTGAAGCACCCCACAGCGTGTAAGACTTCTGTGCAGGGTTGGCTGATATGGTGCAGGAACAATAGGAAACTTTTGATTGCCTAGTGGTGATTACACAACAGCCAGAACATGGTGGGTCACATGGATCTGGAGATGATCTGTACATCATGATATTTAATGTGACAAACACCAAGTTTCAAAATGTAAACCCACAAATGAAACCCTAATGATAGAATTTATTTCCAGATTAAGACATCTATACATGGATGACATGTCTGTTGAAACCTCCACGATAGTCACAGGAGGAGTATAGCTCAGTTGTCTAACCACAGTTATCTGGTACCATCTGAGACATATTTGAGGTGCATCTCAGACATCTGTATGTGGCTGTCAGATATAACAGAGGGGCTGGAGGAGGTTGTTTATCTTCTTGAGAGGAAGGTGAAGAACAGACAAGATACCTAAGAGCATCTAAACTGGATTACTGTGCCTAGGCAACAGAATAGGGTGAGATCGGGTCAATGCGACTTAGAGAGCAATCCTGGATACACTACAATACTGAGTTGCACCTAGTTCCCACTGACTGCATTGTCTAGATCTCCATTAACTGGAATGGGAACTTGAGTACCTTGCTGACATTTAGTAACCTGCATATTAACACCTCAGTTTAAGAGCCTCAGTCTCTCCAGAGACTCTCTCTGCCCCATCCAGTCTTCCCCTGCTTCATTTCCCTCACTTATGAAATCTATCTAACAATACTTCTTTCTGTCAAAATGTTCTGTCCTGCCTACTTGGACTATGTTCTTTCTGACCAGCCCATCTTCTGCTATGTATTTGCAAAGAGCCTTTGTCCTATACAGAAGTTTCTATGAATTAATTTAATACAAATAATAAAGAAGTACTTTAATACTTAAAACATTTATATAGATATTCAGAAATAAAAATACTTCACGTAGTGCCATAAGCATACTTTTCCAATCCTCTGTTCCCCTTCCAGTGCTTATCATCTGTCTGTTGTGTCTGGCTATTTCAGATCTTAAATCTTTAGAAGACTCCCCTTTGCCCTCTTACAATATTTTAGCACTTCAGAATTAGTTTTCCTCATTGTCCCAGCAACTTTCAATGATGTGACAGGCATCAAAACTCCCAATTAACTTTATATAAGTTCTTCCACTAATTCCAATAAAAATGTAAATCATCATTAACAATTACTTTGCATGGTTAAATATGAAAAAGGAGAAGAATGGCTCTTCTGTTTCAATAGACAAGACTGAAAATAAGGGTTTGCTGATCAGAGATTTAAAATAAATGTACCTGCTCTAAAATCTAGGCAGCAGTTCACCGTACAAGTATGATATTTAATCACAGCAGGGTGGTCAGACATCTGGGGATGTTATAGCTGTGTTAAGACTAAAAATAGAGCTGAGTTAGTACTAAAGTACCAACCTGCTTTTTCAATGATGTGTACTCAAATGTTAAGCACCTTAACCTAGTGCCTTAAAAACATGTGGCTTGAGTATATATTACATGCAAAAGGATGAAGACATCTCATGTAGCGTTTGCCTCTTGTACAGCGTTAGCTAGAGGTAGAGCTTTTGTATTTTCTCTTACCAAGCTCTTGTTCACACAGAAAGAAAACCCTTGTAGATCAATTTGAGCTGGGTTTTATACTCATGCAATCTGCCTGTCCTTGGGTGGGCTCCCAAGCTGTGTGTAGAGCTTGAGGACAGTTTGGGTACTGAGCCAAGGTCAGAAGAATGGATGGGAAGCTTGGAAGAAGGAGGGCTGAGGTTGCCTAAGATCGTTCCCAAACTTGCTTTTCATCAAGCAGGGAAGAGATAGCTACGATGTGTTTTTTGGACTCGCATAGCAACAACCATGTCTTTAGGCTCTCAGATGCGCTTCATGTGGCCATTAGTGTAGGCAGCTTTTGGCAGGACCACTGGCTTGCATCAAGTGCAGGGAAGATGTCCTTATGGGCTGGAACTGATTGCAACAATAATCTTCCTCCGGGGAAGATAGAAGTACCTCTGTTCCCCGCTCTCTGAGTCAGTCCTCAAACCTCTGTGCGCTTTTCTCCACACCGTGGTGGCAGAATGTTTGGGCTACCTGGCTGCAATTAGCACTGTCACTATGCCGATACAAAGTGAAGAGCAGCACTTTGTTGATGGCTCATGAAATTATGTGGGATAGAACAGAGCCATGTAGGTGGTTCTGACTGGAGCTGCCAGGACCAACTAGCAAAATAACTCTTTCTGCAGGAAAAGAGGAAAGAGGGCTTTATTCCATGTTAAAAAGCAAATTACAAAAAACCTAAATTGCACTTTTTGGAGCCTTCATCTGGTCCGTTCTGGTGAAAACGGAATTATACATGCTCTGACTAGCAAGAAATAATTTTGCCTTACCACTCTACTGTTTATGAGTGCTGGAGACAGGATCTGGTTTGGTAATATCTGGAGAAAACAGGCAGGCCTTGGACATATAATACGAGTCCCCATGTTTATGCAGTGGGAAGACCAAGGAGAGTGCTTCATTAGCAGCTTCTTACATCTTTCCAGAGGCACTGCTGGATCTTCAGAAGGATTAATATTACTAACTACTTGTGGGACCTGAGTTCAACAGATTTACTGGGAAAAAAATGCTGAATTCATTTCCTCTATGATCATTCCCCTTTTGTGTTTGCTTTGGCAGACCTTCTAGTGAATAAGCGTATTGCCATGTTGCTATATGGATGACACATCTCCCCCAGGTTTCTTTTAATGCAATATTGGCATTTATAAGAGGCATTGAAGTTCTTCTAAGTTATTTGTTATATTTCTAGCATTTGCAAGGAACCACAAACACATTTAGCCTGGGCCTGGATGTCAGTTTTTCTGACTGCTCCTTAAACGGGTCTGTATTTGCTGTCTGATCTTTGTTGCTTACTACCTAAATTTTATTAATTTCTATGCTATATCTTGTTAAAGAAAGGGAGGTTTTGTGTCTTCAATTGCTCTTCAAAGTGAAGGTTCATGATCTCCAGCTGCATCTTTTCTGTGCCTGTTGCTTTGTCCCATCTCTAGATGAGGACCTCCCTATGGTGCCTGCAGGTTGATTCTGTTTTGGTGTCGGACTTGCTCCATCACTTCCAGGATTTGCTACAGATCCTAATAAATCTCTACCCTTCTTCCCACAGCTTCTTTCAGCCAGGCATTGAGACTTTGCTTCTAGCCAGGTCTGGGGTTGGCACTGGGAATGATTCAGAGGATGTTCCTGTGGAGTCCTGGCCTATAATTCTTACCAAAAACTTAGAGTTTGCTTCCAGAAACACATTTCCTCCCCTCCCAAAATTTGTGAGCCTTCACAGATTACAAGTACTATCCCTGACCCAGCATGCCTGCTAGATGTAGTGAAATGTACAGCAAAGCATGCAGGAAAATGAAGCTTCCTACTGGATTGCCACCTTCATTCTAGTTTACTGTTAGGTTTTCTGTGCCAGTTGTTTAGTTTATTTGTTCCCCCCACCTCATCCCTCTTAACTCTGTGGATTGCGGCAGGGAGGAAGGAAAGGGAGCATTTTTCATGAGGAATGAACAGTCCTGTATCTTTATCCCACAGCAGCTGAACTCCCAGCTGGGAACGTTACTGACAGCATGCAACGTCCCAAAAGCATCACTGGAGAGACGTGAGTGCCATAGCTGACTCTGAACTGCCCTTCTAAGGTGTTTAATCCTCTCTATTGACCTGCACTGACTTGGTTATTTATTACCTAAGTTAGGTGGTTGGAAGCATGATGCTCTTGTTAAGCATTACAACAGATGCCCAGAGTATTCACTCTATAGATGGCTCTTTCTTCCACAGCAAGAAGTGGGGATTTTAGAATTCCTGTGTCTAATGGAAGTGTTATTAGGATATTGTGAGGTGCTTTGCTGCCTGTCTTAGAGGAGCTGTATAACAGCTGAGATTGATGTGTGTTGACAACAGAGATCATAGCCTGAATTATTATTCATATTACAGTGAGATGCAGAGTGTTCAGCTCCATTGTGTTAAACCATGCATGAAGATAAAACAAGAAAAGATCTCTGCTCTTTGCAGACTTGGAATAAAACAAGCGAAGGATACAACAAAGAGAGCAGGAATGGTACCTGGTGATCATGAGATAATCATGGTTGCTGTGATTACTGGACTCTTGAAAGAATGTCCTCATTTTTCACATCAGAAACTATTTGCAGAAAATATTCAGCAGAATTTTTAACATAACAAATTAAAGAAAATGGTGTTCTCCTGTACTCACAGGGCACAATTCACAAAAGGGAAGTATCTAAATTTGTTAAATAAATTATTCACTTGGAAGTAATTGCCAGCCTGACTTTTTCTGATGTCCTTCACGGCACTGAAGTATGAACTCATAGTTCAAAGACACTCAGGAGTAAATTTAGATTTGGCTGAAGAACAGCATTCTCCACTTAAATGGGGTGTTTCAGTGCACCTTTCAGTGTGACCTCACTCACAGCAATGTGATGGCACTGTAACTTCATCACTTCTCAAAATAACTAGTTTCAGGAGCAGTTGAACAATAAAGCCTAGATTCCTGTGGATTTGTAAGGGGGCGTGGGTTCTCTAACATGTAGTAAGTGTGAGGCCAGGTTAGAGTGACTGCTAGGGTCTCTCTCCTCCAGAGGTTTTCTAGGCAGGCAGGTAGTTAAGACACAGTTTCATACTCATAGTCACTCACACAGTGTAATGGCTTCAGCCTTGTTTTCTAGAGAAACCAGACAGAAAATGGCAAAAAACCCCCCGCTATTTTTTCCAGTCCTCACAATTTTATTCTTCTTCTGTGTACTGTACCTGTTAGTCATCTGAATGACTGAATTCCCTACCTTATTTTCAAGCTCTCTTACAATAAGAAGTGCAGACTTCATGTTTTGCACTCACAGTTGTCCTATTTCTTCACAAGATATCTTTCTTCTTGAATTAAGTGTCTGAAGAGCAGCAATAAAGAAGATAAGATAAAAAATAAGAGGAGCATGGTCTAATCTCATAGAATATCAATTTCTAAATAAATTTCAGAGGAAAGGTGGCTAAAGAGTGATAATAGGGTAGACAGCAAGCAGGATGTATGGTTAGGACTGTGTTAGGTTACGCAGTAACCGATATGGGAAAACTCTAGATGTCATCAATGTAGCATATTTTCTACAGTTCTTCAATGTAAATTAGCACTATAACTGGAGAAATGGAGGTGGGTTCAGTACTTAAAGAGCTTGCAGAGAAGTAACTAACTGGTTGCAACAACAATGAAATATCAGCACCAGTGGGTGTTACTAACACAGTTCCTCAAAGATACATTTTGAGACTAGTTATGTTTAATATTTTCTTTTATAACGTGGCATAAAATTGGGGGTTTGAGAATAACATTAGCTTATGATAATAATGACGCATCCTCCATGCAAAGGAGTTGGGTCTATCATGAGTGAGGTAGGTGTTGGATGACTTAGAAGACTGCAGTATGAGAAATAAAACCAAATACAATCAGAAGAATGCCCAGGTCATGTGGGACTGAAGTCACTGAAGCCACTCTGGCAATGTGGCAGAGCTCATCAGCTGGAAATGACTGAGGAGGAGAAAAACGTGGTTGTTTGCAGGTCAACAATGAAATACCAAGGTGGCAAAACCATGAAAAGGATATTAAAGGGTACATGTGTCTCAGGGTATATCTGCTGAGCCAGTCTAGTAGATACAGGGAATTAGAGAACACTGAAATTATGTTTTCTTTATGCTGGATGCAAATGAACTCCAACTGGAACTTGCAGAGAGGAGTTACTTCAACATTGACAGGAGTGGAGAGCCTTTCTTAACTGGAGGGACTGAAAGAGCTTGGCTTGCTCAGACAAGTAAAACACAGTCTGGCTGGAGGTGAGGTTGTCTTTTAGCTTAAATAGTTCTTTTACCACCCAGGTGTTCACACGCCCGGTGTATTTATAGGCAATAATGTTGGCAAGAGAGCAAACAGCTATAAAGTGACCAGACATGCATTTTGGCTGGAAACTGGCAGAAAGTTTCTTTCAGAGGAATTAAAGCTTTTCAGAAGTAGAAATGGGGAAGAATCAATCTGATTTGTTTAATGAGGGTAGTGACTTGTAGCTCTGAATGTAAGGCAGCTGGACTTGCTGTCATAAGACATTGGTTTTATTCCAAGGTCATAAAAAAGTGTTTCCCATAGATGCGTAACTGTGCATCATGTTTCAGTAGTGCCAGCAGACTGGCTGGATGGCAGTTCTCATGAAGTCCCCTATTTATTAGCATCCAGACCATTTATTGAATTTCTCCCTTTGCCTTTTTAAAAGGCACTTTTGAATGGACTTGGACTTGCTTGTGGATTTGTTACTTATGATCATCTCTGATGGGAGAGAAGATAAGCAGGGCATGATTCAACACTGTTTTTGGTGACAAGTCCCCTAATTCACGTTGTGCTGCTTCTGATGCTGACAGAGGTCAGCACAAGGCCAGTGGTGAAGGACTTTGGCTTTTCTCAGGAAGGCAGAACTGGGCATGGGGGCTGCATGTGTCACACGTGTTATTTTTTATCCAATATCAAACGTGTATGCTGCAAAGCTCCTGCTTTCTTTGATCAGCACTCACCATAGGCATAGGCATTCAATAACTACAAGGGCATACATATGAACAGAACTAGGAATTGGTAGTTATTGCTGTGTCAGACCTCCACTTAGAGGTGTAGGAACGTTTCACCATGTCTCTCACTCTGAATTAATTATCTATAGCTCTTCTGTTTCTGTTCTGTCCCTATTAAGGGAATCAAACAGTCCAGAAGAGAGACATGCATGGAAGAAGAATAAGCCCTCATATTTATGGGCCCATGTAAATCCAAGGAAGTTATTTAATGTGGATCTAAATTGCATATGAAGATGGCTTGTCGACACCACTGCTTGCAGTCAAAATGGTTTGGATACACCCTTTTGTTTTTTACCTCTCACTGATGTCTACACTTCAGTTTGATCATTTCTTTTACCTTGCTGTTACAGACCAGGAGGTCTAGATTTTGGCCTGAAATATTCCTTATTACAGAAAAATCTATTTAATGGTGTTGTCTATTATTAACTCATGTGAACCAATGTTTAACTGATTCCTTAGTGCACATTAGGTATGTTGTCCCGTGTATATTGGTAAGTTTCATACTAAAATAAGAGCTCTGGCCTGTGCTCTCACCCTTAGTGCACATTCTCTGTCTTCCCCTTGTGCAATATGTCTTAGTCTAATGCTTGCAGTTTGGAGCAGAAAAGCTGAAAGAAAAGGTCTATTATGGCATTTTGGGAATTATTACTGCTTTCTGTATGTTCAGTTCTTCCCTCTGGGCTGCTTTCCTTTTGCGCTGTTTTTCCTTTGTTGTTTTGAAAGGGCTCATGTGTACGCACAATGTCATGTCTTCTCAAGTGTACTCAGGAAAGGGACTTCCACCAGCTCCCTTGGCAATGTATAAGAGCAGTCCTTCTTCTCTGCAAGCAATGACTTTCAGAAAGTTACTGGAAATTTCTCTAAGGTCACCTTATTCATCCTTCTCCACAACAGCTTTAATGCTGTAAAATCTAGGTCTGAAATACGACAATCCAAGGCTGTCTTTCCTTTTTGCGGATTACCTTTTCTATAAATATTACTTCTCTCATCCCAGTCCTCCCCTCATTAGTAACTATTAATGTCTTAATAACACTAGCATTCATTAGGAAAATGCATTTCACCTTGTATCACATTCAGGTCAGAACAGATCTTTTTTTTAACTTTGGAGAAGAGATTTTTTCCAGGAGATGCTTGCTATGCAGAGATTGTATTTCACATTGCAATTGAAGAGATTTAATGACCCATTTATAATAATTAGAGCTGTCGTGTTTTTGTTCTTAATACATTTTGTGAATGACTAACTTCAGCACCTCCCAGCTGGCCTCAGTAATGCTTGATGGGGCTCTTTGCCCCACCAGGTCTGGAAAGTTTCATAAAAAAGAGTAATTTCAAATAATGAAAGTTAAAAGGGTGATGTGTAAGTCTTTATTTGACACACCTATTCAAATCATTTGCCATGCCATGGAATTGCTGGAATAGAACTATAAGAATTGAAAGAATGAAGTGTTATATTTTCTTCTACAATTCAGTGTTTTATTTACTCTGTGACCTTGTTTTTGAGTAACATTTTAGGCCTACCAGACCTAACACAACTAGAAATTTTAGCCTCAGGCTGCGCTTGCCAGCTAAAGAGCATGACTCTTATGCCAGGGGAATCTATAATGGTATAATAGCTTCATAGGCAGGCTAAAATGTAATTAATCATCTCTTAAGAACTGGGAAATAACTGTAATTGGTCACCCTGTGTAGCAGGAGCTGCTTAGGAAGAGAATTAATGAGTTTAAAGTTATGTCATTTCTCTCACCACTTTACCTAAACATCTTACTGTAGTCATTTACTCATTCATTTATTCATCTTTTCATTCATTCATTTATGTTCTTAGCATCACTAAGCATCAGTCTCTTGATCTTGAAATCTGTGTTTTCTTCTATTACTGGCACTTTTCAACATGTTACATGGGCTTGTACTTGGGTGTTTTGAAGAATGGAATATGAAAGTGCTAATGGAAGAATAACTCTTTACCTGATTAATCACACTCTAAAATTCAAAGGAAAGAATAATTAGACAAGGATGTCAGTGAAAAATATGTTTGCCAAGTGGCTTTACCAGCACCTAGAGCATGCCAGACCCAGCTGGTTACTTTCTTGATAAAAGAAACACAGTGTATTTCTTGCTTCTGGATTTCAGTAGATTGAATTGATGCAGTGTCAACTTTTTTAATGATGCAAGAAAGATCAAGAATTAACACATGCATTGTAAAATGTGCAAGGAACTGGATAAACTGGGGATGAATATGGATTGTATGAAAAGAGAAACTAACTTATTTCAAAAGGGAACTTGATACATTTCCAGAATAAATTGGATGATGTGTGTGTCCTACTGGAGGAGGTCTGCGGATCTGGAGACAGAAGAGGTTCTTCTCAGGCCTGCCTTCTTGTGGAGGGAGGGAAGGAGGTGACATATTCAGAGTCACAGAGCAGGAATAAGACTTCAATAATAGCATCTTGAATGCAACTATGCAGCTGAGGCGGTAGGAGACAAAGCCAGACAAAACTTTTTTTGAGATAAGGGGCATATCTGCACATGGACATCTGTTAGCTGTCTGGACTCAGAAGAAAGGTGTGTCCCAGAGGTATTGCCAGACTAGATGCAAAAAGCTTCAAGTATTCAGCACAGATAGAGCACACCAACACTTAGATATTTTAATGTTGTAGTAAGTGCTCAATATGCGTATTATTACAGGGGGGCACTGGATCCTTCAGATGCTGTTGGGACACAAAGAATAACCATAATACAAACAATGGCACGCACCAATAGACTTCAGTAGAAAGGAGTGTTTCAGTCACTGTCTTACACTCTGCCAGTCTTAAGCAGATGAGCACAAATTGAATTTCATGCTAACTTGCTCTGGGCAATGAGCACCCAAGTTTTTAATTATATTTTAGGGAATTAAGGTAACTTAATTTTTTTTCTCACACAGTTCATAGATACAACAAAAATGTTTTGATAGCAATATTAATCTGCTCCACAGTCTGCATATACTACAGGCAGTGTTGCTGGTGTCATTAGTGACACTGGTGAAATAACTGCATGCTGGTTGTGAAACTTGGCAAAGCAACTGTAAAAACTAAATAGCCTGGTGTAGAATAAATTGGTAAAAACAACAGAATTCCAGTGTTTAGAAGGAACTTGAGGGGGATGGGAGGAAAAACACTGAAACTGGAAAGGAGAGAAGAATGAAACTTTTTACTGTGAAGGTGGTCAAATACCGGAACAGTTTGCCCAGAGAGGTTGATGAATCTCCATCCTTGGAGATATTCAAACCCCATCTAGACACGGCCTTGAGCAACCTGCTCTAGCTGTTCCCACTCTGAGCAGGTTGGTTGGACTAGATGATCCCCAGAGGTTCCTTCCACCTTCCAACTTCAACTATTCTGTGTGATTTCGTATCAAATTATGGTTGCATAGAAACCCTCACTTCTGATGTTTGCTCATTTTTAACGAATGCTTGATTTTCTAACACTCTGGTTCTTTTAATGTAGGGTGTATATGAACATGTATAGAGATGGGGAGCGTGGACATGAACACATATATATATATATATAAAAAATACAATAAGTGGATACTAACACTTATATATAACGTGACATACAAGTTGCACATCATACATGATTACTGGACCTGTGAAGGTTAATTCTTTCCCTCAGGACAGGCAATGGGGAAAGCATAGATTTAGAAGGAAGAAAACCACGGTTTGTTTCCAGAGCTGCTTTTTGATCTGCAGCACAACCATGGAAAAGGCTCTGAGTTTATATTGTCTATTAGTAATGCCAGAGAATCAACTGTCTCTCAACATGTATGTATGGAGTAGGATCTCCATGTCAGCAGGAGCTACCAAAGGTGCCTGGTATTGACTTGGTCATTTGCTCAGTGGATGAGAAGAACAAGGGATCACTCTCTAAAAAGAAAGTTGTATTGGTCCATTTGCCACGTCAGGTTACGCTTGAAGAATGGTGTGGTTTTGGCAGATGTCACGAGGCAAGGGCTGGGGCAAGAAGGTAAATACAGCCCCATATACTTGTGCGTAGGGTGTCTGGATTGCTCTAGCTTGTCCTTGTATGCACCTTCCTCAACCAGAGCCACAGGGAATTAAGCAGGCATCAAGCTCAAGAAGGGAACTAACTAGTCAAAGCGCTTTTCAGTGTCAAAGACTGAGAGGATGACTTGTAAACTCTGTCACCTTTTCTCTTCCAGAGCACTTGTTCAAATCTAGAGTGGGTCAATATTGACCAAACTGTCTTCACTTGAGGAGAAAATTAATGCATTATTAGGTCCTGTTTTAAAGGAGACTGTGTGTCTCCACACATAAATCGCTGCTCTCACCTGTCTGTCATTCCTACCAGTCTTTCTCTGACCACAGTGAAAGTTTGCAGTGCAGAGCATGGGCTGTGGGGCTGCAGTCCAGCCTACATATTCTGTTCTTTGTGCTATAAGAAGAGGAAAGGGTGAGAACAGCATTTCCTGGAAGTAGTCAAATGGACTCAAAATATCACGGAAGAGAAAAGAAAAGTGGGTTTATGCCCTCTGATTTTTCAATTTTTCTGATTAATGTTTCAATTATGGATGTACTGCTTATGGCCGGTTATGCTAGTATTTTTCTTTTTTGAAATCTCTGAATATTTTTATTGCTTTTCATTTTAAATAGTGTCTTAGTGAACCTTGAAACAATGACAGAATATTTTTCATCTTCAGAGACATGCAAAGTATTAACAGGAAGCAGAAAAATGGCCAGAAGAAAAAGAAACAAAGAAAAAAAAAAAGGAAAAGAAGAAGATAAAAAACCAAACAAAACCCTTGAGAATTTCAAGAGAGGTGTTTAGCATGAGATTTTTTTTAAATTGTGGGGTGGGGAAGCAAGTATTGTTCAGGCACGTGGAAGAAATACAATTCTTAGATCCTATTGGTGAGAATGTTGCATGAACAAAGGGCACAAAACTGCCAGAACATGGGATCTGAGTGCCAAAGTCACAAAGGAGATAAGGAATAAAATGCAGCATCTGCAGACCGGCTCAGTGCCATGGACGGAGAGACAATCCTGAGTTTGAATGGGCAACCAGACTGCAGAAAGAGCTTCATCTGGTCTTCTGCAAACATTTGACTGTCAAAAACTGAGCTGTGAGTTTCCATTTGGTTTTATTGTAACTCCTAATGAACAGGGGGAGAGAAAACGGCAAAGTAGGGAAAGAGGATGGTACAGAAAGCTTTCAAGAGAGGAGGAAATATCTGAGTGTTTGGACAGTCCTGAGAGTTTTGGAGTCAGATGAGTAGGGAGTCTGAAAAGAAATAGAGCAAAGTGTATCTCGTCAATGGACGGCAATTTTCATAGAATCATAGAAGAGAGAATGGCAGAGAGCAGGACAGGAAACTTGTCCTGGTGAAGATGTGCAGCCCAACCCGTCTGCTTAGGAGAGCAGTGCTATCTCTTCACAATATGGCAGGATTTGAGGCAGAAAAGGAAGAGAAACATTTTCCAACTTCAAAGCAGGCTGGGTGTCCAAAGAAAGGTCTAAGAAGATTTGTGAACATAATATATGTTGAACCAGCCATCACTGATGACAAACTGATTTAAGGCTGTTACAGAAGATAAGCCCAAGAGGTAGGGCAGTGTGAAATGTGAGCCAAGATTACAGACATCACCAAGAGAAAGGGGAATAAAGCCTGATGGGACACTAACCAAAGGCTGTGGAAGAGAAGTCACTGGGGGAGGGGGAGGGGGGCAGGATAGGGAGGATGGACTCTGAAGCAAGAGAGGTGGCTGAAAAGCCCTGGAAAGGGAGAATAATAAAAAGAAAAAAAAACTAGGAGTGGCTTTTAGTGTTGAAGGAAGCTGACAATTAGATATGCAGAAATGAGAAAAAAAAAATCTTATTTCTGTCCTTGTGCAATAATCTTCCAAGAGACATAGAAAAACAATGCTACTGGAAGCACAGAAAATGAGAAAGAATAAAGCATGGAGTGGGTATTCATTGAAGGAAGAAAAAAGTCTTGTACCATTAGAGATTTGTCTAGAGATGAGATGTTATCCTCCTGCCTCTAGTTGTTACAGTTTTTGGACTGAAGTCCAAAACAAAAGCAGAAAAGGAAGATCCAGCCAAACTGCAACTGGCAGATAATTTTGGATTCCTGGCAAACTGCTGTGAATGTGCCTTGCTTGTATTTTCTTACAGTCCTCACCAGCAGCTACTTCAACCTCTCCAGTAATGAAGATGTGTCTCTCTCATTTACACATATTGAAGCCATTCCATTTTAGCATAAATAATTAATTATTCATTAGAGCAGGGAATAGGAGAAAGTGTCCTGAATCCCAGGTGAATGCCCGAACTACTGTATTATGGAGAAATTCCCACTTTCTCTTGCTCATTAGGTCTTAATTCAGTTATGCAAAGCAGAGCAATGTCAACAGAAGTAAATGAAATGGCTCTGTCCCAAATAACCATACAATTCACCGAGGAGGGCATCTCCAAAGAAGGTGAAAAGCCTAGTTTCAAGCTCTTTGTCTACTTCATTTGAAGCAGAGCTTTGAACATTGTCGTGGTTTAACCCCAGCCGGCAACTAAGCACCACACAGCCGCTTGCTCACTACCCCCGGTGG
>NW_008795932.1:2550717-2559733 GCF_000699145.1 Aptenodytes forsteri
TTCCTTCTTCCCCCCAGCTTTATATGCTGAGCATGATGTCATCTGGTGTGGAATATCCCTTTGGTCAGTTTTGGTCAGCTGTCCCAGCTGTGTCCCCTCCCAGCTTCTTGTGCACCCCCGGCCTGCTCGCTGGTGGGGCGATGTGAGAAGCAGAAGAGGCCTTGACTCTGTGTCAGCACTGCTCAGCAATAACGAAAACATCTCTGTATTATCAACACTGTTTCCAGCACAAATCCAAACCATAGCCCCATCCTAGCTACTGTGAAGAAAATTAACTCTGTCCCAGCCAAAATCAGGACAAACACTTAGGAAGATGTAACCACATGAGTATAGAGTTTTCTTGGGCTGAGGTCTTTCATTTACACCTGGGGCATAAATTGGTTAAATGACAGATTAATCCATCCAGAGAAAATAAAAATGTCTGTGTGAAGGGCTGTCTTTTGTCACAGAACTTAAGTCTTTCATTCTTAAAGAAGAATTTCTAAGAAAAAGTGAAAAAAGCCATAATGCTTGGAGACTTTCCAACCCCCTACCTCCAGGGATATCAGCAACTTTTTTCTATTAACTCTCTTTCACAAGTGAAGATTGCAGGTGGAAAAGAGAAACAAAATAGCAGGACATGAGTGTGTCAGAGTGATACTGCTTTAAATATGGGTGTTTCATGTGCCTGCTGTACCTCCTAGTGCCTTGGCACACTACTTAGAGCACTATGGAACATCTTTGCAAAAAGTAAACCAAGGGTAGAACAAATCAGATAATTTTCACGTCTTGGCTAGTCAATGGAATATGGTCATGTAAAACATATCAACATGCAGCAACTGGTGAGCATTTTGAGGAAAATCAGATGTAATATCACCATTGCTGTGAAAGCCAGCTCTTTGGGAGCATGAGTCACTGAGATATCTTTACAGAGCATATATATTAGATGGCACAGCTGAAATGACCCCATCATTTCCTCTTCCAGCCTCTGTTGGGGACTTCCTCACTATAAACGCTGACTGAAAGGACACATCTTCGTCCATATAGAAAGGCTCCCATGGCATTATCTGTGCAGTGCAGAGAGGAAGGTGGAGGAAGATCATCAGGAGGAGAAGCGCAGGGAACAGGTTTGGTGCCAGGGCTGAGAAGTTCACCTGTACCTGGTCACACTGAGCCATTTGCCATACCAAAAGGAGGAAGAATGGAAAATATTTAGAATCATAAAATCATAGAATTATTAAGATTGGAAAAGACCTCTAAGATCATCGAGTCCAACCGTCAACCCAACACCACCATGCCCACTAAACCATGTCCCTAAGCACCTCATCTACACGTCTTTTAAATACTTCCAGGGATGGGGACTCAACCACTTCCCTGGGCAGCCTGGTCCAATGTTTAACCACTCTTTCAGTAAAGACATTTTTCCTCATGTCCAATCTAAAGCTCCCCTGGTGCAACTTGAGGCCATTTCCTCTTGTCCTATCGCTTGTTACTTGGGAGAAGAGACCGACATCCACCTCGCTACAACCTCCTTTCAGGGAGTTGTAGAGAGCGATGAGGTCTCCCCTCAGCCTCCTTTTCTGCAGGCTAAACAACCCCAGTTCCCTCAGCCGCTCCTCAGAAGACTTGTTCTCCAGACCCCTCACCAGCTTTGTTGCCCTTCTCTGGACACGCTCCAGCACCTATTTACCACAGACTTTTAGAAGCATAGAATCATAGAATGGTTTGGGTTGGAAGGGACCTTTGAAGATGATCTAGTTCCAATACCCCTGCCATGAGCAGAGACATCCTTCACTAGATCAGGTGGCTCAAAGTCCCATTCAACCTGACCTTGAATACTTCCAATGGTGGGGCATCCACAACTTCTCTGGGCAACCTGTTCCAGTGCCTCACCACCCTCACAGTGAAGAATTTCTTCCTTATAGCTAATCTAAATCTACCCTCTTTCAGTTTAAAACCATTGTCCCTTGTCCTGTCACTACAGGCCTTGGCAAAAAGTCTCTCTCCGTCTTTCTTACAAGCTCCCTTTATGTATTGAAAGGCTGCAATGAGGTCTCCTTGGAGCCTTCTCTTCTCCAGGTTGTACAACCCCAACTCTCTCAGCGTGTCTTCATAGGAGAGTTGTTCCAGCCCTCTGATAACTTTTGTGGCCCTCCTCTGGATCCACTCTAACAGGTCCATGTCTTTCTTGTGCTGGGGATCCCAGAGGTGGATGCAGTACTCCAGGTGGCGTCTCATGAGAGCAGAGTAGAGAGGGAGAATCACCTCTCTCAATCTGCTGGCCACACTTCTTTTGATGCAGCCCAGGGGATAGTTGGCCTTCTGGCCTCAAGTGCACATTGCTGGTTCATGTCCAATTTTTCATCTACCAATATCCCCAATCCATTCTCCGCAGGGCTGCTCTCAATCCATTCAGCCCCCAGTCGGTATTGATATTGAGAATTGCCCTGACCCAGGTGCAGGACCTTGCACTTGGCCTTGTTGAGGTTCATGAGGTTTGCATATGCCCACTCCTCAAGCCTGTCAAGGTCCCTCTGGATGGCATCCCTTCCCTCCAGCGTATCAACTGCACCACTCAGCCTTGTGTCATCTGCAAACTTGCTGAGGGTGCACTCGATCCCATTGTCTGTCATTAATAAAGATGCTGAACAGTACCAGTCCCAATACGGACCCCTGAGGGATGCTACTTGTTGCTGATGTCCATCTGGACATTGAGCCATTGACTGCAACTCTTTGGATGCAGTGATCCAGCCAATTCGTATCCATAAAACAGTGCATCCATCAAATCCATATCTGTCCAATTTAGATACAAGGATGTTGTGTGGGACCATGTCAAAGGACCATGGTCAGAGGTCAAGATGGTCAAGATAGATGGCATCAGTTGTATGTACCTCTAGTACCTCAAGGTATGTCAGATTCCTGTGCCTTTCTCTCCTCTTCTTTGCCTGGGTGAAATTGGGAGATGCCGAACGTTTATTGTCAGGTCAGCTTACAAATTTTGCAGGCTTTGAGGAAGCGGAGACAGAGAAACCTCCACATTTCCTATCAAAGCCATGGACCAAGTTCATATTGGAATTTGGATCCCTCTTGCCTGATGGTTGGGGTAGTAAAAGAATATTTTCCAAGAAGTTACCTTTATTTTTTGAATGTATTTGCTGCTGCAAATACATCCTACACCTTTGTTTTCTGTTTCTCATAACAGCCTTACAATATTTTCATCAATCTTCCATTGCTTTATTCATTTAGGGCCACCCCATGTGTTGTGGATGCTTTTTTTCAGATAGCACCGGTGACAAAAATGAGATTTGATGGTGAAGGCAGTCAAGCAAATCTTTAGCAGTCGCTTGTTACTTCTGGGTTACGGTACAGAGGAACTGATAGCACACCCATGTTTTAAGATAAAAGGAGGCTTTTTCTTAGGAAAAAATAAAAGGTAGTCAAACCCAGTGATTTTATGCATTTGATACTTGCTCTTGACTTTGAATATGATACCCAAGAAAACAATCCCCCTAAGCCCATTACATAGGAACACTGAGGAGTTACAAAAATCAGATGGTTAGATGGTGTCATAGGGGAAGAGTGAAACAGCTTTACACCCTGCAAAAGCGAGGATACCTGGAAGTGCTGTGGGAAGATGGGAAGTGGCTTTGCAAGAGAAAGTTCTTGCACAGTATCGGGATGTTGCTGGCTATGTGACAAGCTTTGCAAATAGTTTTAAATGTTGTCCAGAGCTGACTGCTTCAGGCAAAGTTACCTAATGCAAGCAAGAAAGTGTTGTCAAAGAGATGGGGTGCTTCTCTGTTCGATGGCAAGCAGCATCCTATATACTGGTGTGGGATAAAGGACCTTTTCCATTCTGCACCATGATCTGGTGGGTGAAAAGGTACTTACGCTGCCTGAAATGAAATGATTTTAGTTTTCTTTTTTCTTCATCTGCTGAAGCATTTCCTAGCTTAGTCTGTTTATGGTCACACTTTCTATGAATTTTTCATTATAAACAGCTAAAGGTTTAGTAAATAATTAATTGCTCCTATAAGCATCTTACAGACAAGCAGCTAGATAAGAGGCATTTTTAATTATGGAAAACTGTGGTGTGAGCAACCTATTGGGCTGCTGAGCTTTCTAAAAGCTAATTTCAGAATGCTTATTAAATGATGTTATAAATTAACCTTTTACAGGCAATTTTCAAGGAATATTTGACCACATTTATTTTCAAAATGAGCATTACAGAGTTTTTTAGCAATTGCTCTAGGTTCCTTCTCTGTCTGACTGTGACAACACCTGTGATGGGGCTGGTTTGGAGCCAGTTTCAGATCAAAGCTGGTTGTATGAGCTCTGATCTGCAGTGGGACTGGGGGTGCTGTGAAACTTTGCATTTTAGCTCTTTGGAGTTGTGCGTC
Organism: Aptenodytes forsteri; assembly: GCF_000699145.1. Lineage (NCBI taxonomy): Eukaryota > Metazoa > Chordata > Aves > Sphenisciformes > Spheniscidae > Aptenodytes > Aptenodytes forsteri. The sequence goes on from NW_008795932.1 coordinate 2,555,097, forward strand.
CCACGGAGGTCCTCAGGCTGACACACTTCCCTGTGAAACCTGGGATCTTCTTGTCCTAAATAAGCAAAAATCTTGTGACAACAAAACAAGTACAAAGAATTAGATCATAGATGGAAAAAAAGAAACCCATCTTGAAAGAGGAACCCAAACCAAACCCAACTACAGGTCTATCCCAAGAACCCTTCAGCCACAACCAAAGTCTTTGATTGACAGACTTTATTTATCACCAAAGTTAAGTTCACCCCCTCGCTCATGTTCAGAGAAGGATTTAAGCACAGGCACAACCTTGGGAAGAGGACAGTAGCTTTAGCCAGCAATTGCTTTAGCTCTTTCTGTCTGTATCCCAAAAGGTGTCTCTCTCACACCAAGACCCTGAGTTGGTATGGTTACATGGAAGGGGCAGGGATCAACACCTCTTTCTGGGGTACTTGACCATGAGATCAAGGTTGTAAGCTGTGGAAAACCAAGCTGTACTTGCATGTCTTGAAAGTCTGCAGTGGCTTCAGCCCCATCTTCTTACGGACTGGGTATTTCATTTATAATCAGTCTCCGTCATACATTGATAAATGGAGGCTGTTTGACAATCTAAGGGAAAAAAAAATTTAAAAAAAGAAAAAAGGCTTCTCACCTGCTTGAAAAATTGCTTCACAGACCAAGAACCTCCTCTCCCTCCTCCACCCTCCTTCCATGCCTCTCAGCACATTGCCTGGCTGCATTATTCCTGGTTCAGCTCCCCTCTCCCATGCGGGGACGAGTCAGCTTGTACAAAGTCAAGTGGCTGCAGAAGTCACGCAAGCAGGTCAGCGCCTGGGCCATCCGCTCCTGGGGGATGGATCCTGCATGGGAGCTTGGCTTGGGCTGCTGTGTTGGAGCTTTCCTCAGCAACTTTCCTGCTGGAGCTAAAAACATAAGGCTGGATTGATCGAGACGTCAGAAGTACATTTTCCCAGAGGTCAACTAAATTCAGGTAATGATGCAATGCCGCAGTGTACTCCTCCTAATCTAATCAAATAATGTAATGGTTTAGGCTCTATCAAATAAAGTTCAAGGTAAGCATGTGAAACGTGGCTGCTCCTTGGGTGCTGGCAGCTTTCCGAAGTGCTGAGAATCAGATCAGGGGAAGAAAAAACCTCCCATCTCCAAAGAGAAACTTCCACGCAGGCACACACTTGGAAAAAAGACAATACTTGAGTGCAGCTTGCTTTGCCAGGCTTTTTTTTTTTTGGTAATAATTTTTGTTTTACTTTCATCTTCCCATTTTAAAGCCTGTTTTAGGTCCAGATGATTTCTAAAATTGCTGATTAATTTGGGTGCCTCAGTTTATGACCGTGTCTGGAGTGGGGGATCCTGATTTGTTCTCAGATGTGAGCAGACTCAGAACATTGGGGAAACTCAAGCCCTTTTTAAACCACCTCAAACAGAGTGTCCAGAAGTTGGTGTGCCAGAAAATATTGGTCATTTCTGGAACTCTTGGGCCTTCGCCTTTGCAACTGCATGTCTTTGCTCAGTGAAGTCATCGATGCTACTTAAGCAGTTCAAAATAGCAGATCAGGGAATATAAGTCTCTGTATAATTCATCTGGTATTGGATAAGTACTGTAATATTGTTTCTGTATAAATTTAATCCATCGAACAGAAAATGCACCAGCAAAAATTCACACAGCTATTGATCTGATTTATTCCTCATTAAATATTATTAATTGAAGTTTCTCCATCATGTCCTATGAAAGTTGTCCAGCTGTGCTAGAAATATATGCATATTTATCTTTTACATAATGCAGTGCATTCATCCAAACAGCATGCAGCATCGACTAACACACTGGTTATTTCCCATGCAGAACATTTGAATAAAAGTAAATTGAAGGGACACTGAAGATCTGTCTGCTACCTCAGTTTAACCCAGTACCCCACCAAAACCAGATTTTTCTGGCTTTGGAGAGTGCCTGTCCCTCTCCTCCCTTTGTATGTTCTGGTCCCCAGTGAAACACATCGCGGTGGTGTCATCTAGGTGTCCGCGGCTGAATTTTCAAGGGAGTGAGTCTTGCAATGAGCAGGGTGCTGTGCACCTTCCTCAGGCGGTTCCAGGATATGGTCAATCCTTAATTACCTGTGAGGGGATTATCCAGGGCACGGATTAACCCTGCTGTGGCTGCAAACCACTCAGGCCAGACCTGCCCGAGCTGGCTGAGATCTGCAGCCAGCAAGACTGCACCAGCTCAGCGCTGCAGATGCTTGTGGGTCTGGGCTCCCCTGGGATGTCCAGCTGCTACAGGCAGGTTAAGCTTTAGCCTTGTTTGGTCTCTTCCTTGTATGTTACCTTGCAGAATGAGGACAGAACTGCAAATCGCTGTCATGGCAATTGAGTTAATCATACCGAACCCCTGCTAAACCCAACTTACTGATATAAAACCTGTTTTGAAGGAAAACGAAGCCCTGAACTAATTATTTAAGACTGGATTCATTCTTCTGTTTCAGAGCCCCTGACTTTTGTTTTCTCATGAACCCAATGTGCTCATCTCCCTGTTTACATGCACTTTCCCAGTTTCTGCAGTGTTGTTGCTCTGGTGTGATGTATAAAGAGTGAAACAGCTTCTCTCCTCTGATTTATTTGTGTTTCCTGCCTGCTGTGAGCTCAGGGGCCTGACTCTGCCTGAGCAAGTGTTTCTTTGGAGTCTGGTTGCTCTCTCTGAGTAAACTATGTGGTTGCCAGTGTTTACTGAAGGGATTTGTTGACTGGGAAATGCGACTCTCACCAGCCACCGTTTTGAACTGCGCATTGTTTTCTGAAGAGTTCATTACCCTAGCCAAGGCTTTTGTTTCACCCAAGTGCAGCTTGTAAGCCTGTTATGCAGGTCTCAGTTATTTCATCTGTTGGGTTTTTTTTGTCAGTTTGTTATTAGATGACTCCCTTCAGCACTATAGAAGAGTCAACCATAGCTCCAGTCATCCCTGAATGGTCGCAGAACAGTGGACAGTGCACCAGCCTCCACCCTACATGCAGACCTCGTCCCTTCTGATAGCCCCTGGGCATTCCCATGGGAAAGCCTCATGGGTCAATCAGGCTAGATCAGGGAGAAGCCATGACAGGCATATGCCTTGCCTTATTCTGGGCCATATGGGCTTTGATGTTGAGATGGAAGTGTCTCACTGTTCCTGAATGATCAAGACACTCCTGGATGTTGACAGCTATTTCCCATCTACTGGCCCATTGCTCTCCCCCGCTGCTGGAGTACTCCAGCCTCAGCCGCAGAAGTCTTGGGGAAACAGGGATCATCCTGACAATCTTGAGGGCCCAGCTGAGGAACCATGGTGGTGGCAAACCACCAACAGCACAGAACATGAAGCTGCAAAAGCAAGTGCTGATTCACTGCAGAGCACCTCTGCTAGACAGGAGTCCTGGATCAGTCTTCTAACCAGACTCCCCCTCTCGGTTGCATAGCTAATAAAACACAGTATAAGAAGTGTCCTATTCTGGAGGGGAGCTACATTAGAGGATACAATTGTTTTTGTCTTTTCCTAAAGTTTGATTTTATAAAGGAATGAACCAACATGTCCCATGGTTTGAGAAATTTGATGGAATTTTACTTTGGTAAAGCATGTTTGTTTTGAACAGTCTTTTCAAGGCATCTTTTCTTTGGTTATGTTTGGTTTTCTAAGTATACTCCAGAGTAAAAGATGTGCTTTTTGGGGAAGCATGCATTAACAGGTAAATTTTACCCTGAGATATTCCTTTGTAACTCCTGTTGTCTGGGATAAGACAGAAGTGCAGGCATCTCAAGTCAGAAGCTACCTCTCTCATTTCTCAGAAAACAGACTTTATGGTAACCTCTGGATTATTCTTGGGAGGAAGTAACTGGGACAGCTTCAAAGTACTGCAAGAACCATTCATGCAAATGATTTAAATCATGCTGTTCTACTGACAAGCTGAAACCTACTAGGAAATGGGTTTTACTTGCTCTTTAAGTAGATAGTTTTTTGGGGGAAACTGTGAAATGAGGGAATCTGACAGGAGCAGCAGTTGTGATGGTGACAAAGACAGACAAACTTCATAAAAAACATGCAGAAATAAAAAATTCTTTACGTTCTGGGTAAAGATGACATTTCTAGATAATATCTCCTGAATGCTTATTTTTGTTTCTTTTATTTTTCTGACAATTTTGTGAGTGAAAACTTCCTTACCTTCTCCCCATCTTACTAATCCTTTGAGCCACAGGGTAGGAAAAAGTGACAAGACTTGAATTCAAGGAATAAAGGATGAGTATAGGCAGAAATTACCCATGCTTGGCCTTGCCATTGACTGCTTGCTTTCCCTCTAGCAAGTTTCTCAAGGCCATATACAATACAGTATCCAAAAGATTAGAAAAGTATCCAAAGCATGCGGCATGCTGGATGAAGCATGCTGCGTCTTCCCTGTGCTCAGCACGCAGCTGCCCAGAGCGAGCAAGCAGAAGATGCTGTGGGGAGGGATGTTAAAAGCTTGGCTATCCGATGCTTGATTCAGAGCTGCAGAGAGGCGCCTCTGTTTCATAGAAGCATAGAATCATAGAATCATTGAGGTTGGAAAAGACCTCTAAAATCATCAAGTCCAACCGTCAACCCAACACCACCGTGTCCACTAAACCATGTCCCTAAGTGCCT